>NC_139252.1:6954446-7270540 GCF_977018435.1 Lepisma saccharinum | reverse complement strand
AGACAGAGAAAAGTAACATGAATTAAGCCTTCCTTTAATTTCCTCTTTAATATCATTTTTCATTTGTTAGTATTACTCCTAAGTATTTGAATTTAAAAAACTGGTTCAAACAAGTTGCTATCACTTAGTTTTGGCCTGTAAGCACATATTTTTAGATTTCTCATTGCTAACTTCCAAACCTATCTCTTTAGATACTTTGAAAAAAATATTTTAGCTTATTCTTAATTGTATTTACATCATTCCAGAATAAGTCTACATCATCTGCCTATGTTAACCGTTTAATTTTAGTACTTCGTTAGTTTCTTTTACCTTCCTAACAGCATATTCTAAGGCAAAATTAAAGAGCAATGGAGATAATGCATTTTTTTAATCCATCATAAATTATACATTTGTCAGACATATTATCAAGATTCTTAGGTATTCCAAATTCGAATAATTTATCTCTTTAGCATCTTTAACTTCAATCAAGATAGTTTCTGGAACTATACTTTCTGCTTCATTTATTTCTAATTTATCTCCTACATAAATATTTAAAAGATCATTAAAGCAATTCTTCCATTTATTTAACATATCGCTTGAGTCAGCCATTTTTTATCAAGTTTATTTTAGGTTGCCATCCCTTTCTAAATTTATTTGCAGCTCTAATATTTTTATTTCAATTGCATTAATTTTACTTTTCTAGTAATATCTTTTTTGTTACTTCTAAACATGCTGTTCTTTAACCATCTAAGTCTATTTCTATTAGGTTATGTGAACCATTGCTTACTTTTTTCTTAGTTTATACACTATTTAACTGTTGATTCTATTCTACTATGTATGTGCTTCCCAATTCTTATTTAAGACTGTTTAATTTAAATACTGGAGATTAAAAGTATATACAATTGTATAGGTTAAGATTCATTATGTAGAAATAAATTTCATTTTTAAAAGTTCATTCTATGCCAGGAATTGTATTTTTTTATAGTGCCATGTGATTTCATAACTAACTAACTAGTCTTCATAAACCCAAAAGTTCATAGCTGCAGCAACACAAGCCTTCCATCTATCCATCTATATATTCTAAACCATCCCTAGCAATTTCCTTTAGATCTATCTCAATATTGTCCTTCTATCTTCATCTAGGCCTCTTACCATCAAGTCTACCAACAAAAATCCTGTAAACTCCTCTTTCCTCTCCCATTCGGGCTTTGTACCACATAGCCTGTCCACCTAAGTCTTCTTTATTTAATTGTTCTAATAATATCTGGACATAAATATAAATTATGTAGTTCTAAATTATGTAACTTTCTCCACTTATCCCTTTTAGGTCCAAATATTTTCCTAACAATATTATTTTCAAATACTCTCAATTTATGTTCGACCAAGTTTCACATCCATATAATACTACAGGCAGAATTACTGTTTTGTATATTTTAACTTTTAGTTTCTTAGAGAGAAGTAACATGCATTTCCTGAATTAAGCCTACTTTTTATTTTATTTCCTCTTTAATATAATTTTCTTTTGTTAATATTACTCCTAAATATTTGAATTTGGAAACTAGTTCAAATAAGCTGTTATCATGTGTTTTCATTAGATATTAAATCTAGAATTTTTTAACTAAACAAAATAGGTTGTTTGATATTTCATGTGATGCATGTTTGTTGTCCGTGTTGATGTTTTTTTGTTTGTTTTAATAGGATTCGACTTCTTGAAGGGAGGGAAGAGGGGTTACATTTTTAAAGAATATCACGCATTCCATGTTTATAAGTAATTACATTTTTAATAGAAAGCATATCTTTTATCAATATTCATGAGATTTAGTTGCCTGCAAAAGTTAATCCGTTTCTCCTTGTTAGTAATAGTATTTTATTTATATATCATGCCAGGTTAGAAAGAAAGTTCGCGCCTCAGTCAATGCGATAAGTTGTGTAATGATGTTGTCTGTTTCCGTGTTTGACTCATACCAATCATACGTATATCGCCTCCTTCCTTCCCTCGCCTCATAAAGCTCGTCCATCCTATCAGCCAACTTTTTGCCTGCAGCCCGAAAAAGAGAATCAGGATTCTGCAACTTTTTAATACCGCTTATTTTGCGAAAATTGTCCATAAAAATCATCTCGCACGGTGGACGAAATTCAGGCGCTAATTTGCTTAAGTCGAGGAGCCTAGCGACATCCTCACCTCCGTCGACTGTGTACTCAAAAATCTTGTATAGCAGTTCGAGTGGTAAATCGGTTATACAAGTTGTCATTTTTACAAGGTGTTATTTAAATAGAAGTTTCACGGTATAAATTTTATCAGAGAAAAATACAAAACGCCCAATCAACTCAAAATTCAATAAGATTCTATTTACTAGAAAGAAAACACTTTTAAACTTACAATAATTGATAGAATGTAACTTAAGAAACAATAGTTATAATTATATTTTTTTTCAGCTCTGGTATTTATATATAAATTTTCTCGGGAAAAGATTCAAAATTCAATACAAATACAAATTCATACAAATATCAGATTTCTTGAGGTTTAAATCAAAATTTTACACCTAATTAAACTATAACAGATTGTAAAGCTAATAGCCTACCTGCACGTAGGTAGAATAAGTATTGATCTACAGAAGCACTGACCTATAAAAGCACTGACCTACCACACCATGTCGTGATGTGGCAATGACCTAATGCCGTGTGTTATGTATCGATCTTGTTTAACAAGCTGGGGCAGATATAAGCCTGATTCTAAATATTGGGAGATTACAACAAACAAGCTGGATATCCTTTACAGACCTATATGAGAAGTACTGCAAGAACATGTCCATACTCTTCAACCACCAACTAATATGTAAATTCATCCTATTCCCTACGAAAACTCTTTGACCTTACTTGTTTTTTTTTTCGATAAATTATATGCTTCTAGTCTCCTATACATTAGCGGAACCCATTCAAGTTCTATCTCCCGCGATGTGGGTTCCTCTGCCGATCAAGCAAAGATAAGAAATCAGCACTGTGCTCTGGCTTATATAGATTTATAGATCCAATAGAATTCTTGCTTACTTAAACCAATCACGTATAAATTATTAGCCAATCAAAATCTCTGTTTTTATAGCTATCGTATAAAAAAATGCAAAATATCCTAGTTTCAATACGATCCATTTATTTGAATTGAAGAAACCGACAATTCACATATCCCCATATCATTGTATGCTTGCCCTATTAGAACCCCTTTTGCTGTTGTGTGTTTGCTGTTATGGTATATTACACTACTGTTGTGGTGTGGCGAGACCGACTTGTTGCCCCAGAGCCCTATGTGCATCGCGGTCCCGACGCAGTCAAACATTTTCTAGAAAGGATGGTTGTGGAAGCCACCGAGATAGGGGAGTTCCTGTTGACCCCCAAGTCTATAGAATCCCTGTCTCCTGACGACGAAATCAAGCACGAGGAGGCTACTACCTGTCCTGTGTGCACCTGGGGGTTTAGCACCAACAACCGTAAAATTCAACATCATGATCACTTCAACGGTAGATACATTGGTCCTTGGTGCAACCCGTGTAATTTGTTGGCCCGGGACCCGCGCTTCATCCCTGTGTTTTTCCACAATGGCTCGGGGTTCGACTT
The DNA here is from genome assembly GCF_977018435.1 of Lepisma saccharinum. NCBI lineage: Eukaryota > Metazoa > Arthropoda > Insecta > Zygentoma > Lepismatidae > Lepisma > Lepisma saccharinum. The sequence goes on along the minus strand of NC_139252.1, from coordinate 7,266,952 downwards.
CCACCATCTGGTGCCACATCTTGGGTACGACGACATGCGAATCAACGCCCTGTCGCAGAACGAGGAGCGTTATATTAGCTTGAGCAAGAGGGTGCGAATCCCAGAATAAGGCTCTTCCATCGAACTTCGTTTCCTCGACTCCCTGATGTTCCTCCCGGCCAGCCTCGATGCCCTGGTGAAAAAGCTCAGCGACGAACAAATGCTCATCACCTCTGCCATCTTTCCGAACTCGGACGCCGGTCTCTTCAGGGGTAAACGGGTCTACCCCTACGAATACATCACCGACTCTACCAAGTTTGCTGAGAACTCGCTGCCTCCTCGAGCGAAGTTCTACAGGAAGCTGCGAGGCTCAGGCATCTCTGAGGACGACTACAACCATGCTCAGTCCATGTGGCGGATTGACAAAATCTTGTGGACTACCACGATGCCTACCTAAAACTCTATGTGACGCTCCTCGCTGATGTGATCCAGGCGTTTCCTGTAACTGCGAAGACCATCTCCAAGCTGGACCCTGTATACTTCTACAGTCTTCCTGGACAGGCATGGTCGGCCATGCTCCTTGTTACAAAAGTTAGGCTTGAGCTTCTTTCGGACGTGGACATGATTCTGTTTGTAGAACGTGCCGTCCGGGGTGGAATGGTCCAGGTGTCGCAGCGACACTCGCATGCCAACAACAACAATCACTACATGGCGACCGGTTACGACCCCTCCCAACCGTCCAGCTACATCATGTACACAGACGTCAACAACCTCTACGGACACTCCATGATGCTGCCACTCCCCTCCGGAGGGTTCAGTTTGGCTTATCCCTCCTAATTTGACGTTGAAGGTTTCAGCGATGTGGTATGCGGTTGTTGTTTTTTTGCCGAGGTGGACCTTGAGTTCTCCGAGAAGTTGCAGGATTTGTTCTGCGACCTTTCGCTAGTCGCGGAATTCAAATGCCCGCCTGTCTCGAACCAATCAAAGCTCGTCATGGACTTCAAGCCCAAAGAGCGTTATGTTCTGCACTACCAAAACCTCTCGTGGTTGATGAAGCAAGGGGTCACCGTTCGCACAGTACATCGAGTTCTTATGTTCGAGCATTCTCAATGGTTGAAACCATACATCGACCTCAAAACCATACACCGCACAGTCGCTACTTCTGATTTCGATCGCGATTTCTTCAAGTTAATGAACAACCCAGTGTTTGAGAAAACCATGGAGAATGTGCGAAATCGTGTGGATGTGAGGCTAATTTCAAACAAACCACAATGTCCCAAGCTTGTAGCAAGCCCGCTATTTAAGTCACGTACTATTTACAATGAGCAGCTTGCTCAATGGCATATTAGGAAGAGCGAGGTGATGCTCAACAAGCCAATCTATGTTGGTGCTACAGTATTAAATGGTGTAGTGAACAAACAGAACTTCCGTTACTGGACGCCCCAACACCCTCACAACATCCAGCAGAAACCCCTACACTCAGAGCGAGTTACAGTTTGGTGTGCTGTTACCCCTTCATGCGTAATTGGGCCGTATCTTTTTAAGAGAATGGCAGAACGGTCACAGTGAACTCAAGACGATATGTCCAGATGTTGGAAACATTCTTTCAACCGGAACTGCAGAGACTAGGAATAAACATTCATAATGTTTATTTTCAACAGGATGGTGCCACAGCGCATACCGCTAATGCATCAATGGCAGTTGTGAGGAACATGTTTCCTGGATGCCTCATTTCGCGTTTCGGTGACGTGCCATGGCCTCCCAGATCCCCAGATTTGTCCTCTTGTGACTTTTTCCTTTGAGGGTACCTCAAGGAAAATGTCTTAGCCCACAAACCGCGAACATTAATGGAGTTGAAAGATGCCATAACCGAGGAGGTGCGTGAAATTGACCAAGAGGTGTTACGCAGGGTTATGAATGCTTTCTGGCGACGAGTTGAACTTTGAATTCAAATAGATGGCCGTCACCTGATTGACATAATTATCCACACGTAACCAATGTAATCAAATGGCAACTCTTGTTCTCCATTCTGACAAAATTTAACTAATTTTCCTTCACAATTAACAGACTAATATTCATTTCAAAAACGTCCGGTTCCCGTTTGTCACCCTGTATATTATAAAATACTACGCCAGAAGTATAACTACAATATCAGCCTACTCTACACGGACACAGATAGTTTGGTGTACTATATTCGCACGGACGACGCATATAGGGATATAGCCACGGTACCAAATTTTGTGAACCTTTTTGACACGTCAGGCTATTCCATGCCGAACCGATACAAAATCCTGGCTCGCAACAAGAAGGTGCCTGGCAAACTCAAAGATGAGAAGGACGGAGTTGTAATTCTTGAGTTTGCAGGTCTTCGCGCCAAAGCCTATGCTATTCGGGCAGAAGGTTCCATCACAAAAAATAGCTAAGGGTGTGGGCAGGCAGTTCGTCCAAGAGCACCTCAAGTTCGAGGATTACGTCGAGACTGTTCAAACTAGAACGCCAATTCTAGGAGTTGAGCAGCGCATCCAGAATGTCGACCATGTGTTGACAACCAACAAGGTGAGAAAGACTGCCCTGGACGCACGCGACGACAAGAGGTGTGTTCTGAAATGTGGGATTCACACGCTCCCGTGGGTCCTCTATCGTCTAAAAACTAGTAAGACATGCCTCAAATGTAGTAGATACTATGTATGAAAAAATACTCTTGTAACAGAAGATCCAATTTAATATAGCCAAGATACTAGAACAATAGGGTTTATCTTCAAATACAAACAGGTGGAGTCTTGGGATTTTTTTACGGAACTAACTCAATGCCGTACCCTTCGGGGTGAAAAAGGAGCACACGCAGGGCGCTCAAGTGTGATTATTTATAAAATGCATCAAAATTAAATGTTATTATTTTTTTTTCAGATTATTCTCAAAAAAATTTATCCACAAATATAAGAAGATGCTCCATGAAGTATGTTCTTCGCAGTACATCTTGGACACTGCGTTGCAGGTTAACAAAAATCCAATGTTTGAACCTGCGGTCAGTATATTTTTTTTAATTATGCGGTTTTTTCTTGTACTTAAAACTGTTCGGTCACTCTTTCGTTCTTGACATCATACACAAAAGTTTTATCTGCAATAAGAATGACGCTGCACAGGGTGTTGGCGGGAGAGACATCGTGAAACTCACAGACAATCTTCATGTTGGTGCGATCGTTAACAACCACCTACTTTCTCTTCGATGTGTTAATGACGAACATGGGTCTGCGAGCTATGAACTCATTGGGGTTAAAGAACACGTCCACATTGCCAAAGGTCACTTTCTTGTAAGCTGTGTATGTCTCGTACAGTTTCAGGTAGTCGTTGTTTGCAATGTTCAGGTTGTAGTTCTCACACGGGTATATCTCGTTCCTGCCATTTTTGAGGTAGATGTTCTTGATCTTGCAATTGTCGAACTAACTCGAATCTTTTTCTTGGTTGTTGTCCTCTCCTGTCTGGAAGAGCACGACCACAAACTGTGGCATATCGTACCGGATGCTGTTAAACTGTGTGGTCACGTCAAATTCAAAATGGTTGCGAGAAGCAGGTTTCTGCACGCAGTGGTAACCGTAAAATTGGATGGGTACTTGGGGATTCTTCAAAATGTCTGCTTTGTACTTGAAAGCGTAGTTAGTTTCGTATTCCACTACGGGCATGGGCAGCTCCATTAACAGGACGATGCACCTGGCAGGATCGGGTAGTGTGTTGGGAAGTGCTGAACCGTCTTCACTCAACGTGCTGTAACGCATTATCGCATCGTTGTCGTTGGCGCTTCTGCGAAAAGTGACGCGCAAACCACCTTTCCACTTAGTCGGAGAGGAAACCAGGAAGCAGGCGCATGGGAAACAGTACTGTGTGACTTTGAGTTTTGATTTTTGTACCTGCTTCGAATTCCCCTGCTTGGTAATATGCTGGATCAGTCTTGGAGGGTTTCAGTGTTCCCACAGCTGTAGAGGTAATCCCGTGGTAGTCAACCCTATGGATTACGGTGCCATGCTTTCTAACTTCCACCTGCGAGAACAGGTACGGCACAAAATTATCTAGAACTCTTAAATTTGCATTGGCAAGAAATGCTTCGCCGTTGTCTCTGTTCACAACATCAAACTTGATATACAAATCAGCTCTCTGAGGGTGAATGAATCCATCCCCAACGTCCACGTCGTATTCTATCTCTCGATTCGCTTCATTGTGGTTAGCAAACGTGCGACGATTGGGAGGGAAGGAATGCAACTCGTAACTTTCGATTTGCTCCATAATGGTTATTTATTATATGTTAGTCTACACGACGCAGTGGTTGTGGCTCCTGCAAAATCAACCACCTCTCCCTTCTCGTTGATAATTGCCAATTCTATGTTGTCTATGCGATTACGAGATACAGGAAAGTATATCGTTGGGGAGGGTGTGTAGATAATTGGCTCTATGAACTCAGAGTTTTTTTTGAACGTAGCGATAATACCTGTCTGCTTGTGACTCCCTGGGATGCCGTCCGAGGATTTGGTGATCATACCTTGTGCCACATTGCAATGTATGTTCAGAGTCTCGATGGCTAGAAATTTAGGAATATTAGCACCGATGTGCTTGATTCCATGGTGGAAGGTAGAGAATCAGACATGAAAACGAACCTGAAGTGCTTGACCACCAACGATTCGATCAAAGATTCAATTTTGAATTTGGACAGGGCCTCTTCTTCTTTTTTAAACTTTTTCAAAGCTTCGAGTTTTTTTTTTGTTTTTGTTCACACCTTTATCCCTTCTTATCCATAGCCAGGTTGTGACGTTTCTGCTCTTCTAACTCGGCCTTATTCTTTTTTACATCGATGACGGTCTTGGCAATTGCGACACTGCCTCCTGCCAAGCTGCCTACAGCACCCAAAGCTGCCAAGATAGCTGGGATGCTGAATATGAAAAATCCAGTGTTCTGCTGCTTTTGCGGACCTTGTAACCTCCTCAACTGAGGAATGCTAAGCAGCAATTTCATTCCATGACCTTTTGCCAAGTAGGAATGTTTCTTCTCGCGCTGTTTTTGGTGAGCAATCCATCAAGAGCTCCGAGAGACTTGAGGTTTGCGTAGGGTATTTGGCAAACAGCACCTTCGGGCTTCAAGGTGATAGAATGTTATTTATATATATATCGTGAAAAGGTAAGGCTTTGCCCCCCTAATGAAATAAAGTGATGATAGGTTGGAGTAGTGGTGGTGGACCGGTTCTGCAACCGAAAATGTGGCTCGGAGTGGGGCTCGGTGGGACTCGACTTAATGGTTTTCTCTTGTAAGGCATAAGCCCCATTTTCTCGCATTGTTGCCAACACCTACCTACACCCCTTCTTCTTCTTCTTACTTGGCAAGGGCTACTACAGAGATGGATGGATGGCAACACAGTATATTTGTGCGTGTGCGTGTATAATATGTAGCATTTTTAAGTAGAGAGTGTTGGCAAACCACCTACAACTAAAAAAAAGAGAGAGAGATGCCAACGTTGCTGTAAGATGAAGAGAGAGAGAGATACCTATAGCTGGCAACAGTGGTGAACGAATGCGCCTTATCGTAATTTTCCAAGTCCCGGTCAATTGTTTATATATCGTGACCTTTGTAAACCTCTCGGGAACGATGTGATATTTCTGCCACACACACATGCGCGTGCCTCTCATTATTTCTGTATTGTGACGCAAGCAAACAAACAAATAATAATTGTTTTTTAGGATTCCTGGCCCCTATAACCCCGCCAGGGTGCGTGGTGTCCAAACCAAAAAGGTTCTCTAACGGCTGCGGTTATAGATAACCACACCTCTGTAGAGTTTCACGTGTTTTTTTTTCTCAAACTTCCATGAAACTCTACAGAGGACCTCCGTAATACATGCAACGTGTACTAACGACTCTAGTGTTATTTCATGTTGTATTTTTTTATATAGAGTTTTATTTGTGAGATAGATAAAAATTATGTTTATTATAATATTTTCTTAATGAAGATGGAGAGAATGTGTGTGTGTTACAAACAATAAAGTTGCAATGTTTTTTTTTCCTAGTGTGTTTGTTTGTGTGCTTGTTGTTCTGCAGCACCTGAAACGATAAAGTAAAAAAAAATCATTGTAACTGATTGTCTCGTGCTACAGTGCAAAAAAAAGATATTTGTAACTGATAGTGCAAAAAACTGATGAAATTGACATTTGTAACTGATCTGAACTAGTGAAATTCGTATTATGCCATTGTAACTGATTGTGCTATTACAAAATTTCTTATTGTAACTGATTGTGCAAGAAAAAATTTTAAACCTGTTAAAACTGCTCCGTGACACTCTCGTTCTTCACGTCGTGGATGAAGGACTTCTCTGCGACCAGGATGACGCTGCACACGGTATCCTCGGGCAGCGCGTCGTGGAACTCGCAGACGACCTTGATGTTGGTGCGATCGTTGACCACCACCTGCTTCCTTTTTGTGGTATTGATGACGAACATCGGCCTGCGGATTTTGAATTCGCTGGGCGTGTAGTACATGTCCACGCTTCCCTCGGTCACGCGTTTGTAAGCCGTATAAGCTTCGTAAAGTTTGAGGTAATCATCTTTGGTCATGTCGAGGTTGTAATTTTCGCGCGGGAACACATCGTTCCTACCATTCTTGAGATAAACGTTCTTGATCTTGCAGTCGTCGAATTTGCTGGAATCTTTTTCCTGATTCTTGTCGCGTCCGGTCTGAAAGAGCACTACGACGAAATCTGGCATGTCGAACTGTATGTTGTTGAACTGCGTCGTGACGTCGAATTCCATGTGACTTCCTGACGCTATCTTCGGCACGCACTGGTAACCTTGAAAGTGAATCGGCACCTGCGGACTTTTCAAGATCTCCGCTTTGTACTTGAGGGCGTAGTTCGTTTCGTATTCCACCACCGGCATTCTCAACTCCATGCTCCGGATGACGCATTTGGCTGCTTCGGGTAAAGTGTTGGGCAGCGGCGTGATACCGTCCGTGTTCAAGTTACTGTATCGCATCAGTGCGACGTTGTCGTTGGCCGCTCTTCGAAATGTGATCCTCAGTCCTCCCTTCCACATGATCTCCTTGTAGTCCGAGAAGAATTCCAGAAGCAGACGCATGGGAAAGAGCACCGTGTGACTTCTCGTCGATATTTTCGTCCCCGCTTCGAATCCTCCCGCATGAAAGTTTGCTGCGTCCGTTTTGGATAATTTCAATGTTCCCACTGCCGTCGACGTGATGCCTGGATAATCGATTCTGTCGATGACGGTGTTGTGTTTCCTCACCTCCACCTGCGAGAACAGGTGAGGCACGAAGTTGTCCACGAGTTTCAAATTAGCATTGGGCGGAAACGCTTCTCCACTTCCTTTTTTCACCACGTCGAATTGAAGGTAAATGTCCGCTCTGTGAGGATGAACGAACCCGTCGCCTACGTCCACGTCGTATTCGATCTCCCGGTTCGCTTCGTTCAAATTTGCGAACGTGCGACGGTTGGGAGGGAAAGATTGCAATTCGTAACTTTCGATTTGCTCCATTTTCACTATGTGTGTTATTTATTATACATTGATCTCCACGACGGCCGTCGTCGTGGCACTTGCAAAATCCACCACGTCTCCTTTCTCGTTCGTCACCACCAACTCTATGTTGTCTATGCGGTTGCGACATACTGGAAAATAGATCGGCGAAGAGGGTGTGTAGATGATCGGTTCCATGAATTCGGAACTGGGTTTGAACGTGGCTATGATCCCCGTCTGCTTGTGACTTCCTAACAATCCGTCGGATTTCGTGATCATTCCTTCCGCCACGTTACAGTGTACGTTCAAAGTGTCTATGGCCAAGAATTTAGGAATATTGGCTGCTACGTGCTTGATGCGAGCTTCGAGTTTGGTGTTGTTCTCGAAACCTAAAAGTTCTCCTATGGTGCCCAGGTCCACGGTCTCCGTCGCGGACACGATTTCCACTCTGTGCGTGACCGAATTTTGAGAAAGGTACGACGTGAATTTGGGTAATTGAGCTTGCAAAGTAGAAAGATTGTATTGACCTGGCGTGACGACGATATGTTCGCTTCCGACGCTAATTTTGTTGTTGTGCTGCGTGACGTTAGGTATGAGGTACATGCTGTAGAATGCACGCAGAGCTACGGATTTAGGATAGACGATGTCGTCGTGCAGCGTGAGTTTCAAGATCGAAGATTCGCTCGTGAGATGGAACACGCCAATCGTGATGCTGTTTAAGGTTCCACAATGCTTTCTGGAAATCTTCCACCTGCGGCTTATTTATTTTAGAGAGAAACGCGAGCATGGAGAGACAGAGATGACCGCAGTTCTCGTCTCCGAAATTTTGAATGCGTTCGTCGTTGTAGTATATAGGTTTGTTCGTTTTCAGATAATGAACTAAATTTGTAGGTGGAACGCCTCCGAAAGAATCGAAAACGAATGCTTTATCATTTTTGTGGTAACATATCCAATGCGTGCCCGGATTTTCTTGACTGTCCAAGTTGACTACTCCAAATTCTCTTCTTTTAACGGTTGAAGGTAACGAGTCGGACATGAAAACTCCTCTGAAGTGTTTGATTTGTAATGGTTTGATCATAGATTCAATGTCTCGGTTGGTGAGTGCTGTTTCTTTTTTTTTAAACTTCCTCATGACGCCCTTCCCTTTCTTCTCCATGGCCAGATTGTGACGTTTCTGTTCTTCCAATTCCGCCTTGTTCTTCTTCGAGTCGATGACGGTTTTCGCGATGGCGGCGCTTCCCCCGGCCAAACTTCCAACGGCCCCCAATGCTGCCAGGATGGCCGGGATGCTGAATATGATACCTCCGATCTTTTGCTGTTTCCGCGAACGCTGCAATCTTTTCAATTGAGGTGTGCTGAGAAGTAATTTCATTCCGTGTGCTTTGGACAGGCAAGAACGTTTCTTCTCGCGTTGTTTCTTGGTGAGTAACCCATCGAGAGCACCTAGATTTATTAGATTCGAATATGGTATCTGGTACACGACACCCTTGGGCTTCATGTTTTTTTTTTCACGGTATGTTATTTATATATAAATGTTCTGAGATTTTTTTTGTTTCGTGTAATTTTTTTTCAAGGTATGTTATTTTATATACTCAGCGCAAGCGTTACACAAGTTCTATTACGTGCTTCGTTTTCTTACCAAGAAGTTCCTTTGTCCCCTTGTACACGATTCGAGTTTTGTTCTCGATTAAAATAGATAGCTTCTCGTCGGATAACATGTTAGCGTATCGATCTGGTAAAAATAGACTGTATTGTCCGTTGAGCAACAGACGCACCTTGGGACCATACTGGGTAGAAACAATTGAACCGGAAGTTATCAAGTAAGGTTTGTCGACTTCCAATTCCTGAATTTTTACATACTCGACTGACAAATTTAGCATTTGTTTTAATGCTTGGAGGTCAGTAATCTCGAAGAGAAATTTCAGTGTGTTATAGAAATTTAATTTTTTTCACAATGTGTGTTATTTATATATTCCGAAGATTTTGTTTCACGATGTGTGTTATTTATATATCAAGTTTTGACACGTATATATTATTATTTTTTTCACAGAGAAAGAAAGACCGTGATTCGGAAAACGCGATGATGTGCGTGATGATTTCTTCGGTCTCCTGTTTAGACTTGCGCCAATCGTCCGTGTATCGTCTTCTCCCCTGCCTCGGCTCGTGAAGCTCGTCCATCTTCTCGTTTAATTTTTCCCCTGCGGCCGAAAGAAGAGTGTCGAGATCACCGCACCTCATGCCACTGATCTCCCGAAGATAATCCTTGACAACCATTTCACATGGGATACGAAATTCCGGCGTTGTTTTTGCTATGATCAAAAGTTTCCCTACATCTCCGTTTACTCCGTGTTTGAATATTTTACATAGCAGTTAGGCGCTAAGTCGGTTATACAAGACATGTTTTTTTTTACTGTATATTATTTATTTATACACCCCATCCAAATTTTTGTTTCGTGTTCATGGCGATGGTGGTGCCCAGTGCTGCAACTCTTTCACCCAAAGAAGCGTCTCTGCTGACGAATCTTTCGAAAGCGGCATGCTCCAATTTCTTGTCTGCTTCGTGACGTGCATCCAGATCGGGGCGATTGTTGTTGTAAGCGATGTCATGATCTTTGCATGCGGCTTCCAACGGATTCACACCCTTGTCTCCTCTCTCCAATCTTTTCTCGAGTTTGGTACCCAGACCGCAGTACTGGTAGCCAGTTAAATGCATCTCGAAAGGTAACTTGTTGATGATGTCGTTCACGAGTCCCTTTCCTTCGGCCACGTTCCAGAATCTCGGAGGCAGCGTGTTGATAATTTTTATCAGGTAACCTATGCCCTTGTCGTCGTTCACGATGAAGTTGGAAAGTTTGGTGCTGATCATGTCCACGATGCCAACCTTCTCGTTGTAGAAATTACGATTGCCTGCATTCTCTTCGCCGGCTATCACTAACAATCGGTCCACGAGCTTCCTCACGTCGTCCACCCAAACGAATCCTTTGGGTAACGTGTTGTAGCGTTTGACGCCGCTTCCACTCTTCACCTCGTTCCATATCGGTTTGATGAGATTCCTGTACTTCTCGCCGCTGCTCGATTTCACCCTATTCTGCGAGGCATCGTTGTTTTGGTACATGGCATCCGTCTAGATTAGAATTTCCCTGTAACTTTGGTAATCTTCGTCGGTGTAATCTTTCGGCTGCTTTTTTGCAACGAGTTCCCACAGTCCCACCGTACCCGGAAGCCTGGTCCAACTATTCTTCTCGCCTAAATTAACTTTAATGTCGTTGCCTTCGAAGGTGACTTTCGATTTTCCAATCTTCCACACGACACCCTCGTTGGTTTCCATGCTCGGATACAATCCAAACACTTCATCCTTGTCGAACTTCCCCGTGCTCAGGTAGTCTCGTGTCAAAGGTCCCAACTCGATTTTATCCGAAGACGACGACATGGCTTGACGTCGTGCCGGTACTTCCTTCAGTTCGAACGGCGTCGAAGGAATGCTTGAAATGGGCGTGGGTAGAGTGTAACTTTTAGCTGCAAGTGGTACGAGTTCGTTGATCAAATTTTTATTTTGTTCCGTGACACTTTTAATTTCTTTACCTAGACCGCTGATGGCATCATGGCGTTTCTTCTCTTCGTAGGATCCACGTTTCTCGGATTTCCAACCTTTGAATCGCTTCACTAGATATTCCCGCAACTTGAGATTTTGGTCTTCTTGAAATTGACGTTTTGACATTTTTCTATATACGTTGGAACGTTTCTGAAACGTCGAATTCTCAGCCTATACGTTCGGTTCTCGTAGTTTTCTTGCCGTCTTGAGACTATCCACTTTTCTAACACTCACTTTTTGTTGTAATGGTTATTTTATATATGCTTGTCAGACGTTTGAAAAAAAAACGGTTTTTTTTAAATTTAATTTTTTAGATTCTCACGACCGTTTTGATTTTTTTTGGATTTTTTGTTCTTGTTGCAAATCTGAAATTTTCCTCTTGTTAGCCTCTGAGACGTCTACAAAAACGTTTATTTTATTCCTATACTTTCCATGGTTTGCTTTTCGAGTCATGTCAATGGTCACGAATCCGAAATCACCTTGGTTCCAACAGTCGGAGCAGAATTTAGAAAATAGATTGTAATTCATTTCAGCCCCTACGTAATCATCATGTGCGTGTTTTAAATTGGTGTGGTCTTGTCGAAACAAGCAAATAAAATTAGCATTATCGCGTAGCAGTTGTTTCGGAACCTTGGAAAAAGTTTGTGCCAGGTAGAAACAATCTAATCCTTTGTGACGACCTCGAGTGAAAAAATTACGAATCCCGTTTTGATTTTCCAAGATCATGTTGTCGAACACCACAACGGAATTCTCGAGACAATCGTCCAGTGGAATGATTTCAGATGCGAAAGTTGCAATGCCCAGTCCCTCGCACAGTTTCATAAGTTGCTGGTATTTTGCTTGTTCGAGACTTTTCGAAAATACGTAGAGGTGTCTGTTTTCCCAATCTAACCAATTGGGTGCGAGGATAAAATTATCAATGAGCAGTGTCGTCTTTCCGCACCCCGAAGGTCCTACGATCAGACATCGTATGCTGTTGGGGAGCAATTCGCCGTTCCTTTTTTTCGTTTGACTTTCCGAATCAGGAACGTTTCACAACATTCCACGTACTCATAGAATCACCTCGTTCGAATCGATCCAACTCGTTCCCGGAAGTCTTAGCCATTTCACCAAAAGTTTGTCACCTCTCTTACGCAAAACGTTTTCGATAAGGTACGTGTCGGGGTATTTAGTTTTAGAGAGTTCCTCCTCGTAGAATCGCCCCAATAAAATTTCACCGCCACTGTCCTTTATTATAATCGTGTGACGGTTCCCGGGTAAAACTCGAACCACGGTAAAAAGTTCCGTGCTCCAGTTTCGTGTGAAACCCCTGTCGAACGTTCGCTTCAATTTACTGATCCTCACCTGGTCTCCAATTTTGTATTTAGTTTTTTTTGTCGTGGGTGTGTACTTTGGACAGTAAACGGTAGAAATTAGACGCTGCTCGTCGGACTTCGTAACGTCAGCTGGCTTCATGCCTATCGTTCTGTGCCGTGTGCGATTATAGTCGTTAACGAGTTCCGGAAGAATGGTGACCCACTTGTAGCTTCCCTGAAGCGTAAAGCGTGACCACATGCGCGATTTCAAAGTCCGATTGAATCTTTCCACGATGCTGGCTTTGACGTCACTGAAGGTCGAGTAATGTCGAACGTCGTGTTTCCGAATAAACTGCCTGAACGTGGCATTGTAGAATTCCTTCCCCTTATCCGTGTGCAGAAACCGAGGTCGTCTGCCGCTTTCGCGAAAAATTAATTTGAATGCTTCCGTGACGCATGTTCCTGTTTTCGCCTTCAAAGTTAGAGCCCATGCGAATTTCGAAAATGTGTCTATGACGGTGAGGAGGTACTTGTTGCCCTTGTTCAATTTATGTACATTTTTTAACTTGCCGCTACTCATCTCCACGAGGTCACTTTCCCAGAGGTCATCGATGCCCTTGGTTACCACCGCTAAACGCTCGTAGTTGCGACGTGCAGGTTTATGCAATTCTTCGACGATGGCTTGCCTAGACATTTTTTTTTAGAGATTACGTTTGAAGAGAAGCACGAGCGTGATTGGATTTAAAGAGGGTGGTACCTCGCTCTTGTTTTGAATGATCAGCTTATCGCCGGCACTCACGTCGAAAACGGTAAGATCTTCGTCTTAGTGTATTTCATATATGTTGTGCGTTTCGTTCCAACGTGCCAGAGGAATGTTTCCTGCTTTCTGGACACCACGATTCGATATCAACGTCATGGTGGGAAAGCTAGCTTTTCTGCCGTGAGACCAGTACGAAAATTCGTTTATCTGAATCATGCCATCGAGGAGAAACTTGTAATACGGATGATAAGGATGCAACATGTACAGTTTGTTACCTTCGACGAAAGTGGATATTCTCTGTTGATTGGGTACGCTGTTGATTTCGATGGCTTGCAAGGTGAACAATTTGGCGATTTTAGTGTCGACGCTGAGCAAATTACTGTGAACGTGTCCAAGTTTATTTTCAATGGGCAACAAATGCTCGACTATGGTATCCGTTGCGGCAGAAAATGACGGTTTGATTTTCACTTCCACGTTCAACTGCTTGTAGTTTTCGTTCAGTTCTTGCAACTTGGCACCGAAAGAGGCCAGCGTCGATTCCTGCGTGGATTCCAGCACTCCAACTCGATCTCTGATGTTGACAACAATGTTCTGAAGGTTCTCAACTTGATTCAATTTCGAGGTTTTCTAGGTAAGATCGTTCACGATGCTTTGCATTTCGGTAAACTGCGTGTGAAGATCCGTGACGCTCTGCGAAGTGGGCAACATCGACACCAGCGAAGTAATTTCATCTCGAATCTGTTCCACGTTTGCCGTTTCCGTTTCTAGTCGTTTCAGCATTCGAGATATGTTCCTTTTCAAAGCGTGTAATTCTTTGGAGGTGGGGAGATTGGCCACTGTAATTTCGAGATCGCTCAATGAATTTTTGATGTCGCTCGAATCGGATAATGCCGTCGCCACCGTTTTCAATTTTTCAAAATCTTCCTTAGAAGGCACGCTCGTCCGTAACGATTCCAAGTCACCCTGTATGTTGTCGAGTACGTGATGAAAATGAGCAAGGTTCGATACGACGTTCAAATTTTCTAAATATTCGATCTTCTGCTGAACCGTGCTTAACGTGTCTTGAATGCTCGTCAACGCGTTCGCTTGAACTTGAATATTTTTAATTTCTTCGTTGATCAACTCCAAAGACGCCTGAAGCGTAGCGATGGTGGTTTGAATGTGTTCGAAATCTTGATAAGCCTCCAATTGATTTTTTATGTTCGCGACGCTTTTACCGATGACCTGCAGTTCGTCTGACGATGGTAGGTTTGTCATGGTATCTTCCAAAGTCTGTAATTTGGATTTAATTTCTTCCAACGTGCTGGTGAATTCTTCTTGTAATTTGGAAACGACGACATGCAAGCGTTCTACGTCGATATCCTTCACGACGGTTTGAAGTTCAGAGAAATTCTTTTCGATTGCGGAAGTTCGTTCTTCGATTTCGAGTTTCAATTTTTCAAAATCTTCTTTCGATTGAAATTGCTGTAATTTGGCCAAATCATTTTGAAGCGAATCCTCGCTCAACTGTATATTTTGAACGTTGTCGTAAGAAGGTACGTCAACATAATTTTTTATGAGCGTTTTCAGTTTGGAATCGATTTTCAGAATAGGATCGAGACATTGCGTTTGGAGCGTAGCGATCTCCGACTCTAAACTTTTGTTTAAGGTCTCGTGCAAAGCGATCAAATCGCTCCTCAACTTTCTAACTCGAAAACCCAGCATGAGAATCTCTTCTGCGTGGTCTACACGCTTGGTGTGGCCGAAAATGTCGTTAGGCATTATGGATATTTATTATGGGATAGACGATTCGTAATTCTACGAAGAGAGGAATGAGTTTGTAGTAATCTCCGAGGAGTTCCACGTATGAACAATCGCCTGCAGAAACATCGTACGCCATGTTAGAAAGTACCTTGTCGTGCTTCATTCGAAAAATGTTCTTGCCGCTAGAAATTTTGATTTTTCGCCTTTCGTTCTCCGGATTCACGGTGATCCGAAGTTTCCCGCCGATCGGAATTTCGTAAAAATGTAAATTGTTATTGAAGACGTAAAACATCTTGCCGACTTCATCATCTAATTTTGTCCAAATGCTGTTGAGATGAACGATCAGTAGACCTTTGAGTTTAGATAACATGGAAGGTAAGAGGTAATTGGAATTTGGTGGTGCAGTTTCCATGATGGTCTGCTTTCTATATCCGAACAAGTTCATAGGCATGGTTATTTATTTTTTGTACGTGCAAGATTTTTTGTCATTTTCAAATTTTTGGTTTGATGTCAGGTATACTTTTTTCAAATTTTTGGTTTGATGTTAGGTTTACTTTTTTTTGTCATTTTCAATTTTTTTTTGGTTTGATGTTAGGTTCACTTTTTTATGGACATTTGTAACATTTTTTCCATCTCTCAAACGGTTGTGTCCCAATGGGAGTGTGTGGATTCCACATTGGAGAACGCACCTCTTGTCGTCGTTGGGATCCAGGGCAATCTTCCTCACCTCGTTGGTGGTCAACACATGGTCGACGCTCTGGATGCGCTGTTCTGATCTTAGAACCGACGACCTGTTCTTGAGGCAATCGACGAAGTCCTCGAATGTGAGATGCTCCTAAACCACCTGTCTGCCGACACCCTTGGCCTTCTTGGTAACGCTGCCCTCGGCTTTGATGGCATAGGCCTTGGCGCGAAGACCTGCAAACTCAAGAATCACGTCTCCGTCCTTCTCATCTTTGAGTTTGCCAGGCACCTTCTTGTTGCGGGCCAGGATTCCGTACTTGTTTTGCTGGGGATAGCCCGAGGTGTCGAAGAGGTTAACCAAAGATGGAACTGTGGCTATATCCCTGTATGCGTCGGCTGAGCGGACGTGGTACACCAAGCTGTCCGTGTCTGTGTAGAGAAGCGAGATGTTGTAGCCGTAGTGTGGTCGTAATATGTCGTTGTACGTCTCGAACATGTGTAGCTTGCTCAGATCCAGAACCGTGGCTCCAACGTAGATGGGCTTGGTGAGCCTCACCTCACCTTGCTTCATGTGAATCAGAGCCAGCTGCTCGTTGTAGATTGTTCTAGACTTGAACAATGGACTCGCGACAAGCTGACGACATCGCTCTTTCCTCGTCACCAATTTTATGTCCACACGATTCCGTACATTCTCCATGGTCTTGACAAACACCGCATTATTCATGAGCTTGAAGAAATCCTTATCACGCTCGGACGTTGCTGCGGTGCGGTGTTTAGTGTTGACTTCAATATATGGACGCAACCATGGAGAATGTTTGAACTTGAGGATGCGGTGAATTGTGTGGACCGTGACCCCTCGCTGCATCAACCACCGGAGTTTCTGGTAGTGCAGGACGTAATTCTTCTTGGGTTCGAAATCCATGACGAGCTTCGTCTGGTTCGAATCGGGTGGACACTTGAAATCAGGTGCAGGGGGAAGATCGCAAAATACATGATGTAGATTCTCGGAGAATTGCAGATCAATCTCGGCGAAGAACCCATGTTCCGAATCGTCGAAGCTTTCGATGTCGAAGGTGAAAGGATCAGTAAACTCGAAGCTTCCGTAGGGAAGTCGCTGCATCATGGAGTGCCCGTACAAGTTATTCACGTCCGTGTGCATGATGTAGCTCGACGGTCGGAGGAGTCGTAGCCAGTAGCCATGTGATGGTTGTTGGCGCGCGCGTGCCGTTGCGACACCTGGACCATGCCACCCCGGATAGCGCGTTCCACAAACAGCACCATGTCATAATTAGAAAGAAGCTCCAGCTCGATTTTCGTCACCAGAAACATGGCTGACCACGCCAGTCCGAGGAGACTATAGAAGTATGCGGGGTCCAGCTGGTAGATCTTCATTGCGGTCGCACGGAACGTCTGGAACAGGTCCGTGAGGAGCGTCACATCAAGTTTGAGGTAGGCGTCGTGGTAGTCCCCGAGAGTTCTACAACCCAGCTCGCGCCACATGGACTGGGCATGGTGATATTCTTCGTCGGTGATGTTCGAGCCTCGTAGCTGACTGTAGAACTTCGCCTGGGGAGGTAGCGACTCTTCTTCGAACTTGGCAGGGTCTGTGACATATTCATAGGGTTAGACCCCCTTACGCCTGAAGAGACCGGCGTCCAAGTTCGCAAAGTTTGCAGAGGTGATGACTATTTGCTCGTCGCTAAGCTTCCCCGCGAGAGCATCGAGGCTTGCCGGGAGGAACCTCAGGGAGTCGAGGAAGCGAAGCTCGACGGTAGAGCGTGATCCCGGGATTGACACTCGTTTGCTCACACTGATATAACGCTCCTCGTTCTGGGCGAGAACGTTGATTCCCTCGTTGTCGTACCCAAGATGCTTGATCAGGTGGTGAAAGTCGTACCCCGAGCCGTTGTGGAAGATGATCGGAATAAATCGCGGATCCCGGGCCATGACGTTGCATCCGTTGCACCAAGGACCTGCGTAATCTCCAGAGAAGTGGTCATGATGGCGAATTTTACCGTTGTTGGCGGTGTACTCCTTGACGCAGACAGGGCAAGCGATGGCCTCGTCCTGTCTACGTTGATCGTCGGGGGACAGTGGGAGCATAGACTTGGGGGCCAACAGTACCTTCCCTATCTCGATGGCCTCGACAACCATCCTCTCGAGGAAGTGTTTGGCTGCGTTGGGACCACGGTACACGTAGGGCTCGGGGCAACACGTCGGTCTCGCCGCACCACAACGTAGGCGTAACTCGATGCCTCGTGGAGTTGGTAAGGGGTGGTGGAAGAAACTTCGGGATTGGGATCGCATGTGGATATAGGTTTAAGGAAAGCCTCGAAATCCGCGATGATGATTGTAGGGTGCTCTACCATGGCACCGTGCATGTGAAATCTTTCTACGGTGCCAGGTTTGGGCAAGACTGCCACCCCCGGCTCGTTGGCATTGCAATAAAGTTTGTGGCGAGCGAGCTTCTCGGCAGCGATGTTGGGACCTCTGATGCGCTGGTAATCCTGCTGTTCTCGATTATCAAAAATAGACAAGCACCTGTGACACACCTCGACGTGGTGACTATCACTGCTCCGTTGGCTCGAAACAAGTCTAGAGAGGGAACGGATAAGGGTGTAATGGTGATGGGTCTCGTCCTTGATGAGCAGAAGATTAATTTCCTGCACACCATCGTCGTCTACATCGCTCACCCGGATGGGGTACACCACTTTTTTTTTCTCGGTGAGACCGTAAAGGTTTATGGCTAATTGTAAGTTGCGAGCACGTGCCTCAAACTTGCCAAGATCCGAAAGCGCCACCGGGTAGTCGATTCCCACCATTGCATCCTCCAACTCCGACTCGTACTGCTCGTAGTGGCCAACACGATGCGGTTGATTTTTTCTGTCACCGGGGTGCAATGCTGCCAGCACCGACCAAACGAAGCACTTGTTATCTTTATTTTGGATGTTCAGAACAGCTTTTTTTGCCACAATGGTAGGTGGCAAGGGGACGTAGCTGGAAGCAGAGAGAGGCACAAACTTGCAAAGTTTGATGCACAGTTCGTGAGGCTCACCACACAGCGAACCTCCTGAGCCCACAGCTTGATGCTCCTCCTGCTTGGTCAGTATCTCCTCGGCAAACTTGTCGCAAAATTCCCCAATGCTGTCACCATCCGCCAGATGCAGCGTTTTTGCTTTTGTTGCATGAAAGAAAGTGTATCTTTCATCGGTCGGCTTCTCTTATGTGCAACATAGCGTACCGTAGAATTTAGTGGAGGAGTGCGTAGCCAGTGCATTACTAAGAATAGAAACTATCTCTGCTCGCTTCTCCTCTAAAAAGCTACGAACATCGCAAGAACCGTCCGACAATCGGATATAATATT
Source organism: Lepisma saccharinum (assembly GCF_977018435.1). Classification (NCBI taxonomy): domain Eukaryota; kingdom Metazoa; phylum Arthropoda; class Insecta; order Zygentoma; family Lepismatidae; genus Lepisma; species Lepisma saccharinum. Next base: position 7,248,036 of record NC_139252.1, on the reverse strand, counting down.
CTAATATTCCTCCGAAAGCAGACCGGTCTGCTTTCATCGCAGGCTTGAAGCGTTTGGTGGGTGGTGCATTGATGGGGGCTGCTTCTGCCTTCCTCTTGGTGGTGGAGGTCGAAGGCTGAGCCCCAGATGTACTTTCGCTTAGACAAGTAAGCCTATGCTTCTTGGCATACGCAATTGTAATGTGTTTACGGCATCCGGAACATAGTTCGGTGGCAGCCAAATGCTTGCCTGGCACGCAGGTGCGACAATGTCTTGCAAAACTTTTGCTTGATATGGTTCTTTTTTTTAGCTTATTTTTGCTAGACGCGAATCTTCTTCAGATTTTATTGCCTACTAGTATATTTTTCTACCAATCTAGTAGAGGTGTGAAACTATGAAAATGTTCTTGTTTATATATATTCTATTGTTTTGGCTGATATAATAGCTATATATATATATATATATATCTATTTTGAAATTCTAAAACTTTCAGGTATACTTATTTTTTTACATGCATCATAAAAAATTACACAATCATATTTTTTTTTCCATACACACATTTTTTTTATTTTATTTTCAGAAAACAAAATTATTTTCCATCTCCATTTTTTCTTTTTTTTAAAAAAATATTTTTGTGTACAGTATTTGTCTGGCAATAGCAGATAAAACAAGAATAGATTTTCTACGACCCATAGTTTACGAGTTACAAAACAACTTAGAAATTACATCTTGAAATTTTAATTTAAAATAACTCGAAAACAGTAAGCACTAATCATTATGTTTCCAATAGGACTCCTATGGGACCTAGAACCTTGTAACTTTGCTCTATGTATATACTAGTGCTTTTCCAACATGTTCACAAAGATTAGAACCTTCACAGACAAAAAGATAAAGTTTCCCCCTGTGCACATGTATAATTCGGACCCCACTGTAGGTCCAGTTTCGATTAACATTACTGTGCATAAAGTAGACTTAAAACAACAAATCCAACCCAGAGTATCATCAAATTAAAAAAATACAGTTTCCCCCTGTGCACTTGTATAATTTTAAACTCCAAGTTCGATACCCGGCGGAGGTGGTTCGGATCCCACTGTAGGTCCAGTTTCGATTAACATTACTGTGCATAAAGTAGATCTAAAACAACAAATCCAACCCAGAGTATCAACAAATTCAAGAAGATAAAGTTTCCCCCTGTACACTTGTATAATTTTAAACTCCAAGTTCGATACCCGGCGGAGGTGGTTCGGATCCCACTGTAGGTCCAGTTTCGATTAACATTTCTGTGCATAAAGTAGACTTAAAAAAAAACAAATCCAACCCAGAGTACACGCGTCAATACCTACCACCATGAGTAAACTAACATGATCATAATCATCGTCCCTCCCCTCCCTCCGATTGTTACCTCGCTTTTATGTTATTCCCGATGAAGAATAGTTTTTTCAAGCGCACGTTATGTATGCTCATAATTTGTTTAGCGTAATTTCGATGTTTAATCAAAACAACACTTCGTGTTCACTAACGCCACTCGCAATTATTATTATTAACACACACATGCAAGAGAAATAACAAGAAAAAAACTTACCTACAAAAGCTGCTAGCTATTTAACACACACAAACGGTTGTATAATCGCGTACAGTTGCAAAAACGTTACTCTTCTGTACAGAAACTTTCACATTACTGTGTTTGATCTGACCTACATCGACACCACAGAACGAAAATCATCTCTCCCCCACCCGTCGTCACATCCGATTGCGATGACAATATAAGCAAACTAGGTCGTGTCAATATTGCCAACTCACTAGGCCGTATCAGTGTTGCCTCTGAGTTTCGGGCAACCCGAATTGTGCGAGCGGTGGGTGCAGCCGAACACCGTCGCTGCCCAGCATCAACTCGAACTGGACGGCATCGAAGTGGTGCGTTACCTTTTCGGGAACCTCTCTTCGTACACGCTGAAGTACGTGTCGTTGTATTTCAACCTGGGAGAGAAAATGATGCCCGAGGGCGAAACCGTGCAGACGCTCTACGAGAAAAACAAAATAGACGACCTGTAGCAATACAACATCCAAGATTCCATGCTGGTGCGGGACGTGTGTTTTTTTAAAAAACGGACTAGTGCAAACGATCGTCTCCACGTGCTGCCAGAGCGTGTTGCGTGCACCGTAACCCTCACATGAACGTGGAGCTCAAGAACAGGACCGAGAACGAGATTATTTTGGTGCTGGACTTCACGTCACTCTGCCCGAGCGTCATGGTGGCAGCGGGACTCTTCCCCTTCAACGTGAACTTTGGGAGTGGCGCGAATTCCATACCGGAACGTCCGTTCCACCAGGCACAGGCACGGAAGTGGACGTTTATCGCGGGAGCACGAATCCCCCACCGGCTGCACGGAAGCGGATCTCCACGTGTATTTTTCGCCCGATACGCTCAACGCCATGTGCATCCGCAAGATCATGACCTTACGCAAAAAAATCAAGGAAGCCAAGAAATTCAAGACTCACTGCCGCCGGGCAAAAATTGCTCGAAATGGATGCGAAACAGAATACGGCGAAGTTGATGATGAACAGCATGTACGGTCAGATGTACGAGCTGAAAGACATTCCCGAAGAAATTCGCGCTCACGTAAACCAACCTTACGTTCGAAGGCCGTACGGAAAAACGTGGGGGGCTCGTTCATTTCGAAGAACCCTGCTTGTGCGTCCCCCTCGTCACTTTTCTGTCGCAAAGTTTGAGAAAAAGAAAACAAAAAAAACACGTGAAACTCTACAGAGGTGTGGTTATCTATAACCGCAGCCGTTAGAACACCTTTTTTTGGTTGGGCACCACGTACCCTGGCGGGGTTATAGGGGCCAGGAATCCTAAAAAAAAAACAATTATTATTTGTTTGTTTGCTTGCGTCACAATACGGAAATAATGAGAGGCACGCGCATGTGTGTGTGGCACATCGTTCCCGAGATGTTTACAAAGGTAACGATATATAAACCTTTGACCGGGACTTGGAAAATTACGATAAGGCGCATTCGCTCACCACTGTTGCCAGCTATTGGTCTCTCTCTCTCTTCATCTTACAGCAACGTTGGCATCTCTCTCTCTTTTTTTTAGTTGTAGGTGGTTTGCCAACACTCTCTAGTTAATAATGCTACATATTATACACGCACACGCACAAATATACTGTGTTGCCATCCATCCATCTCTGTAGTAGCCCTTGCCAAGTAAGAAGAAGAAGAAAGGGTGTAGGTAGGTGTTGGCAACACTGCGAGAAAATGGGGCTTATGCCTTACAAGAGAAAACCATTAAGTCGAGCCCCACCGAGCCCCACTCCGAGCCACATTTTCGGTTGCAGAACCGGTCCACCACCACTACTGGTTGGTTATACAAGCTTCTTTTTTTCACAAGCGTTATTTAGTTACAATCCCAACCCTAATTTTCGTTTTGTGTTCATTGTGATGGTTTTACCCAATGCAGCAACCCGTTCATCTCTGCTGACGAGTCTCCCGATACCTGCATGCTCCAACTTCCTGTCGGCATCGTGACGTGCATCGAGATCTGTGTGAGTATTGAAGGCAATGTCCTTGCATTCTGCGTCCAGTGTATTCACACACTTGTCTCCTCTCTCCAGTCGCGGTTCGCATTTGGTTCCCGGACCGCAGTACTGGTAACCTGGAAGGTGCATTTCGAAGGGTAGCTTGTTGATAATATCGTTCACGAGACCTCGACCCTCGGCTACATTCCAGAATTTGGGAGGCAGAGTATTGATGATTTTGGTGAGGTAACCAATACCTTTGTTGTCGTTGACAATCAAGTTGGCAAGCTTGGTGCTAATCATGTCCATGATGCCAACTTTCTCGTTGTGGAAGTTCCGATTGCCTGCATTTTCTTCGCCAGCGATAACCAGGAATCGATCTACAAGATTCCTTACGTCGTCCACCCAAACAAACTCTTTAGGTAGAGTATTGTAGAGTTTGACACCGTTGCCAGTCTTGAGCTGGGTCCATATTGGCTTGATGAGGTTCCTGTAATTTTCTCCACTGCTAGATTCTATGTTGCATCGTTGTTTTAGTACAGGGCGTCCGTCATGATCAAAAGTTCTGTGTAACTTTGGTAATCCTCATCTGTATAATATTAGGTTGCTTCTTAGTGATACGTTCCCACAGTCCCACGGTGCCGGGATAACTAGTCCAGTTGTTCTTCTCGCCCAAATTGATTTTCACGTCGTTACCCTCGAACGTGACTTTCGATTTTCAAACTTTCCAAACCACAACCTCGTTATGTTCCATGGTTGGGTACAATCGGAATACCTCGTCTTTTTCGAATTTCCTGGTGCTTAGGTAATCCCTCGCCAAGGGACCAAGCTCGACTAGCTTCTCCGAAGAGGTACTTCCTAGGGCCTGACGTCTCGGAGCCTTAGCAAGTTCGAACGGAGTAGTGTGAATGCTGGATATCGGTGTGGGTATGGTATAATTTTGAGCAGTAAGTGGCACAAGCTCGTTGATTAACACTTTGTTTTGCTCGGTGACATTTTTGATTTCTTTACCAAGTCCACTGATTGCATCGATGATTGGTTGGTACTGACGCTTTTTCTCTTAGTAAATTCCACGATTCTCGGATTTCCACCCCTTAAACCGTTTTGCCAGGTAGCTACGCCGCTTCAGGTTGTCGTCTGCAACTTTGAGTTTCATTTTTTTTTGTATGTAGATATTTATAATAGGTCAAGATGCTTCTTGTACCGTTGCAACGTTTAGAAAATTATTAATTTTGTTTCTGTATTTTCCGTTATTGTTTTTTTTCGTCATGTCTATTGTGACAAATCCGAAATAATCTTGGTTCCAGCATGAAGAGCAACATTTGGAAAACTGATTGTAGTTTATGTCTCCACCTACATAATCATTGTAAGCATGTTTTAAATTGGTGTAGTCTTGGCGAAACAAACAAATGAAAATAGCATTGTCTCAGAGTAGCTGCTTGGGGATTTTGGAAAAAGTCTGAGCAAGGTAGAAGCAGTCCACGCCTCTTTGCCGACCCTTAGTAAAAAATTGCGAATTTATTTCTGATTTTCCAAGATCACATCGTCAAAAACCACCACCGAATTTTCGAGACAGCAGTCTAGTGGTATCACTTCAGAAGCAAATATAGCTGGAGATACTTCGGTTGCTCCAAAGTTTTGGAGAAAACATACAGGTGCCTGTCCTTCCATTTCAAACAGTTGGGTGCAAGAAGAAATTTATCAATAAATAACGTTGTTTTTCCACATACAGAAGGTCCAACAATGAGGCACCGAATGTTGTCGGGTAGAAGCTCTCCATTTTTCCTATCCTGACATTCCGATGGAAAATCTGGCAGTCGACGTACCACATCCCAAGCACCCGTTACACAATCACCTCGTTTACGACTATCCAACTTTTTTCCTCGAGTCCCAGCCATTTCACCAACAGTTTGTCACCATTTTCTACGTAATACATTTTCAATAAGATACGTGTAGGGGTTTTAGGAAGTTCCTCTTCGTAAAATTTTCCTTATAGAATTTTGTCGCGATTATCTTTTATTATATATGTGTGACGGTTTCCGGGTAAGACTCGAACTAGGGTGAAAAGTTCCGTACTCCAATTTTTTGTGACGCATTTTTCAAACGCACGCTTAACTTTACTGATTCTCACCAGATCTCCAATTTTGCATTTCGATTTCTTGCGTGTACTTAGGACAATAAACCGTAGAAATTAAACGTCGCTCGTCAAATTTGTTAACGTCAGCTGATTCCATGTTTATCGTGCGATGCAAACTGTGATTATTGCTGTTAACAAGTTCCGGAAGCATGTCGAGCCACTTGTAATTCCCCTGAAGTGTGAATTGTTTCCACATGCGTGTTTTGAGAGTTCGGTTGAAACGTTCCAATATGTTAGCTATGATGTGACTAAAGGTGGAGTAAAGTTGAATATTTTGTTTTTGAATAAATTGCCGAAAGACAGAGTTGTAGAATTCTTATCCGTTGTCCGTTTGATGAAATCGAGGTCGCCTGCCATTTTCAACGAAAATAGTGTTGAATGCTTCCACTACACAGGTTCCTGTTTTTGCCTTGAGGGGTAAAGCCCACGCAAATTTTGAAAATGTGTCTATAACAGTGACAAGATACTTGTATCCCTTGTTGATTTTATGTAATTTTTTTAAATTGCCACTGCTCATTTCCACAAGGTCAGCTTCCCACAGGTCGTCTATGCTTTGGATCAGTACCGCCTGTCGTTTTTAGTTTCGCCTTGCAGGTTTGTGTAGTTCGTTCACAATAGCCTGCCTAGAAATTGCGCGAAAATAAGAATATATCTTGGACGGGAATTCTGGCTGCAGACAATGAAGGGGTTTTCTATGTACAACTTATCACCCATTTCTATGTCGATAAATTGAGTAGCATCATCGGCATAGGCAGTGTCGCGAGTTTCGGGGTGGGTGAAATCGACCAACTCCATTCCTCTTATTTTAGGCTCGTCACTGATGTTCGTCACGGTCATGGTTGGGTAGTGGGTTGCGTGAGGCAAAGACCTGTATGAAACCTTGACAAACTGAAATGTGCCATCGATGAAAATCTGGTGATAGGCTTTCGCAGGGGTCAGCATGTAAAGTTTGGCACCCGGATGGAAGAGCGACGAAAATTCCCTGTTTTAAATGCTGTACAGTTCGATGACAACAGTGGACTTGAGATTGTCGATTCTGGCGTTCAAGGTGTTTACATTGATTCCAACCTCGCTCTCCACGTACTCCAATCTACCGTTCACCGATTCCAGGTGCTCCTCGATAGCACGGACATCAGTGTCGTATTCGGGCTTGATCTTCACATCCACAATTAGCCTCTTGAATTTTTCCTTTAACTCATGTAGTTGGGTACTGAAATTCTCACGGCCGATTCCCGGCTCGCATCGATTCTGCCAATTTGCTCTTTCACATTGGGGATAATCAGCTGTAAACTTTCCACGAGTGTCAACTTGGAGCTCTGCGCTGCGAGGTCTTGGACCTGGGTTCTAATTTCCGAAAACAAGCCATGTAGCTCGCTGATGTTCTGGTTGATGGATAAGGTTGCAACATACTCCTGAAGCAATTCAATTTCGGTTTGGATGTTTTTGATGTCGTCGGATTTGAGTATTCGGTTGAGAGCCCTCTTCACGCTTTTCAGTTCCTGCGAGGTAGGCAGGGTGGCCACCGTGTTTTGGAGCGACTCCAAAGCTTTTTCACCGCGTCCAACTCTGAGGCAGCAGCAGCAGCGCGTATGCCTTCTTGTAATTGTGTTATGTCGTCCTGGATAGGGGTGGATTGTTGTAAGTTTCCAACTTAGCCTGTATGTCGTCGATCAAGAGATGAAAGTGCGACAACTCTGATTCGGTGTTTAGATTTTCCAACTTGGTGATCTGCTGTTGGACTCTGGCCAGAGTATCCCTGATGCAAAGCAGTTTGGATTCCAGTGCTTTGTGTACGTTTGCTAGATCATCTTTGATGACAGCAAGACCATCCTCAATATGGGCTATGGTACCTTGCAGCTTCCCGAAATCCTCGTAGGTCTCAAGTTGGAGTTTGATGTTGGCTACGCTACGGGCAATAGCATTCAGCTCGCTGGACGAAGGTAGATTGTCGATGAAGTCCTCTAACGTTTGGAGTTTAGTTTTGACTTCGTTGATGGCTGCATGCAAAGCGTCCGTTTGAAGCTCATCCTTGATGCTTTCCAACTTAGGAATTTCGAACGATTGAAACTGTTCGTGCAATTTGGCAATACTGACATTCACGCGATCGTAGTCATCTTGAGCTTTTATATTCTGGATAAAGTTTAGCAGTTCAGTCTGGATGGTGCTTGTTTGGTCCTGCAAGTGTCGCTTTAGCTGTTCCACCTCAGAAGTTTGAGCTTGCTGCAGCTTCAAAAATTCGTCCTGCAGCTTGCATATGCTCAGCACCAAGTTGTCGAAGTTGTCTATTGACGCGAGGTCGGTGTACTTTTGCAACAGCGATTTAAGCTCGGCGTCAATTTTGAGTACGGGGTCCAGGCACTGAGACTGTAGACTAGCTATCTCTGACTGGAGGTTGGAGTTGAGCGTGTACTGCAGAGCCTGCAGGTCGCTTCGCAACTTCTTCACCCAAACGTCGAGCATGAGAAGCTCGTCACCGTGATCATCGCGTTTGGTGTGACCAAAAATATCGTTAGACATTGTTACCAAAAATATCGTTAGGCATTGTTACCACTGTGGTTATTTATTATAGGGTAGGTGATTCGCATCTCTACAGAAAGATGGATGAGATTGTCGTTGTCTTCCAAGAGCTCCACGTACAGGCGATCGCCAGCAGACACCTCGTACGTTGTAGTAGCATCCAGCCTATCATGCTTGATGCGATAGATGTTCTTGCCAGAGGAAACTTTGGCCTCCCCTTCGTTCTCGGGATTCATGTTGAACATAAGTTTGCCTGAGATGGGGAACTGTTAATAATTCAAGTTGTTGTTGAACACATAGAAAGTTTTGCCCACATATTCGTCGTACTGGGTCAAAATGCTTTTCAAGTGTGTAATTAACAGACCGTTAAGTTTAGATAACATGGAAGGCAGGAGTTCGTTGAAGCTCGACGACGTAGTCTGGACGGGCACTTCCATAGCTTGCTTCCTGAAGCCAAACATATTCATAGGCATGGTTATTTTATAGAAACATTTCTACCTGTAAGATTAAAATTTTGACCCCCCTCTTCCTCCCACAAATCGCATTACATACATATATACACGTGGAGGACCCGTGGCGTTACAAGAGCCCCCCGCCTCCCAAGAGGTTTGGTTAGCTTGCAATAGATCAGTATGCTAGAAAATACAGAGGGGGATAGATTCGATTTTATTTGCCAGTCGAATAGTTCTCGTCGAATCCTATCCAACAAACCTAAATCATCATCCTAGCTCAATTAGGAGCCAAGAAAATCAATATCCTGGAAAAACGTCTTATGATATTTTTCTTAAGAATATTTTCTTGACAAGCCGGAAGTAACATCTTGATATACCGGAAGTCGACTTTCTTAAAGATTAAAATATTTGTCTTAAGACGTTTTCCAAGACGTTGAGAAGCAATTAGTCAGTGTTGCCAACTCCTATTTGTAGGTTAGCTTCGCCTGTAAAATATCACATGGTGAAATTTTCTTGGGGTGGGCTAGCAACACTGCGGCTCACTTAATGTTGCAGAAGCAGGCTTATCCTACTACTCTGGACCAACTCTCCTTTTCCCCGAAATCAATTTTTACGTCTATTTCGAACGTGACTTTCGATTTTCTAATTTTCCAAATAACTCCATAGTTGGATTCCATGCTCGGATAGAATTCGAACACCGCATCCTTGTCGAATTTCACGGTACTCATCTAATATCTTGCCAAAAGACCAAACTCGATCTTATCCGAAGAAGATGAACTGCCTCTTTTGCCTTGACGTTTCTGCGGTTGCCTGAGTTTGAGAGGAGTGTGAATGCTAGAGGGAGGCGTTGGACGATAATCTTCGTAATTTCGAGCAGCAAGAGGTACCAGTTTCGTGATGAGAACCTCGTTCTGTTTCGTGACATTTTTAAGCTCCTTAGCGAGACCGCTTATTGCGTCGATGATGGGTTGACCTTCGCGCTTGTTGTATTTGTAGAATCAGCGATTCTTGGATTTCCAACCTTTGAATCTTCTTGCAAGTTAAGAACGTAATTTCAAGTTTTCATCGATTTTTCGTTTTGTCATTTTTTAAAGATATTGTTATTTTGAACGTCGTGTGACTTTGCAACATTTGCAAAGTCGTTGATTTTGTTTCTGTACTTTCCGTCGCTGGGTTTTCGAGTCATGTCCATCGTAGCGAATTCGAAATCGTCACTCCTCCAAAAGGAAGAGCAGAATTTCGAAAATTCATTGTAGTTTAAATCGCCACCCACGTTTTCATCGTAAACGTGCTTGAGATTGGTATGATCTTGACGAAACAAACAAATGAAATTAACTTTGTCGCGTAGTGACTGCTATGAAATTTTGGAAAACGTTTGAGCTAGGTAAAAGGAATTCATTCTGCTGTGACGACCTTGAGTGAAAAAGTTAGGAATTTCATTTGGATTTCCTAAAATTACGTCGCCGAAGACCACGACAGAATTTTCGTGACAGCTGTCTAGTTGTTTTATTTCCAATTCGAAGATTGATATGTCAATTAAATCGTACAAATTAATGAGTTGCTGGTATTTCGGTTGTTCCAAACTTTTGGAGCACACGTACAGGTGTCGGTTCTTCCAATCTAACCAATTCGGTGCGAGGAGAAAATTGTCCGCAAGTAATGTGTTTTTTTCCAAAATCGGAAGAACCTACGATTAGACAACGAATGTCATCGGGTAGCAACTTACAATTATTTTTTTTAGTTTGGCATTAACAATCTGGTAGACGCTTCACCACGTTCCATGTACTCATATAATCACTTCGTTCGGATTGATCCAACTCTTTTCCAGAAGTCCCAGGCATTTTACGAACAATTTGTTATCTTCTCTCCGCAATACTTTCTCGATGAGGTACGTGTCAGGGTATTTTGTTTTAGAGAGTTCCTCTTCGTAACACTTTATTTTCAAAATTTCACCGTTACTATCCTTTATTATATACTTGTGACGGTTTCCGGGTAGATCTCGGACTACAGTGAAAAGTTCCGTGCTCCATTTTTTCTGAATCTCTTCTCGAACGTACGTTTGAATTTGCTGATCCTCAACTGGTCTCCTACTTCGTATTTAGGTTTCTTGGTCCTGGGACTGTACTTTGGACGGTAAACCATACAATTAAATGCCGCTCTTCAAATTTTGTAACGTCGACGGGTTTCATGCGTATCGTGCTGTGAACCATGTGATTGTAATCGTCAATGACTTCCTGCAGGATGTCAACCCATTTGTTTTTGCCCTGAAGCGTGAACCGTTTACACATGCGCGATTTCAAGGTTCGGTTTAAATGTTCAACTTTGCTTTCTTTTATGTGATTGAAGGTCAAATATTGATGAATATTTTGATCTTTAACGAATTTCTGGAAGACGGAGGTTTAGAATTATTTTCCGTTGTCCGTTTGAAGGAATCGAGGTCATCTTCCACTTTCATCGATAATTGTTTTGAATGCTTCGACTACGCATGTTCCCGTTTTTGTTTTTAGAGGTAAAGCCCACGCAAATTCTGAAAATGTATCTATGACGGTGAGGAGGTACTTGTTGCCCTTGTTGATTTTATGTATATATTCAAAATTACCACTACTCATTTTTCGACGAAGTCACATTGCCATAAATCGTCTATGCCTTTTGTCACCACTGTTAAACGTTATAGTTGCGGCGCGCTGGTTTGTGCAACTTGTTCGCTATATCATTCCTAGACGTTGATTATGTGATTTTGTATTTTTTTTGTACAATAAAACCTGTCCCAGCCATTCCTCTATTATCTCTTGCACCACTATAGAACACTGTTTAGTCCTTTTTTATTATTACACCATATCAACTAGTTTCTTGCAAAGCTATTATTTCAATTTGTGTTTTGTTTATTTGTTCAAACAATTGTTGCATCTATCCTGGCTTCAGGAGTGTCATTACATTCCAATAGCCTATATTTAACGTATTCCTAGTCCTTTCCACATGCTATTTTCGGCATCGATGAATCTGTCCGGGTTTTCCTTGTTCAGAATTTTTAGAGGGTGGTGTTTTTGTGGTGCGAGGGTGCTGGCTGGCCTCGCGCCCAACATAAACCTAAACCATACCATGGAGGACCATGAATTTTTAGTGTTGTTTCTCTTAGCAAGATTGGCTTCTCTACGCCTATTGAGCTTCTCCCACCCTTAGCTTCCTGTTAGGGTTTTCTTTCCCTTAGCCTTTGGGTATCTCTCCCCTTACTGCAAGGCAGCAGTAGATGAGCTAATTTAATTGCGGCTCTCCTCGCTACATCGCACACTCTACCCAACGTCGAAATCTCCACGTGTGCGAGTGTTTTCGCAATTTTAGGTTTTTCAACGCGGCTGGAGACTTGGAAAAAAAAATGAAATATATTGTCAGGAAAGGTTGGGTTCAAGATACGGTCGCGATTTTTGAATTTCACGTAATTTGTGATATGCAACGACAGAGCCATACATGAGCAAAACTTGAATGTTGGAATTTTCTGTAAACTTTTCTTCCGCTATGTCGACTTTCTTTTTTCTTCACTAAAACATGACATTTAGGAACAGCCAGCCCTCCTTGTGGTAAATTTGAAAATTGTGTAAAGATAACAATGTACGTTGCGACTGAAACTTCGTAAAAAATGAATATTTTCAAGGCGTATCTGGCATTTTTTTTTAAAAAAAATGTAAACACGTTGAATTTTGACTTGATTGGAATATTACTTGCTCTCCTCGAGAAATTCTATATAAGTAACATACCTGCAAATTCTATCTGATTTGCGACCATAGCCCTTTAACTTGTTTTCCGAACAATTATTTCAAGTTCAAATGTGTTTCATATTTTTTTCGAGAACATTGAATTTTTTACGTGATCAGATTTTACTTGCTGTCCCGGGAAATTCTATATAAATAACATACTCGAAAATGCTATAGTATTTGCGACCATAGCCCTTTAACTTGTTTTAGAGCTACTTCCTAGAAACTATTTTAATTTTAAAGCTTATTTTCGAAGGTGTTTGATAATTTTTTCGACCACGTTGAATTTTGATTTGATTGCAATTTTATTTGTTGTTCCCGAGAAATTCTATATATATAATATAACTGAAAATTCTATTGTATTTGCAACCATAATACTTTAACTTGTTTTTCAACAATTTAGTTCAAGTTTAAATGTGTTTCCTAGTGATTTCGACCAGATTGAATTTTGACTTGATCGGGCGTTACTTGGTGTCCCCAAGAAATTGCCCATAAATAACATACCTAAAAATTTTATCGGTTTTTTACTTAGTTTTTGAATTGGGTGAAATTGTATTTTTAAAAAATTGTGTCCACCAGTTTCTCTCGTAAAAATTATAAAACCGAATGCGTTACTTGTGGGAAGACAATCTCAAGAAACAATTTATCAATACATAGGACAAGGTGTAGCGTAATGAGTTCGAGAATAAATTGTTTGTTACCTTCGAAGCCCTGTCCTCAATGCGGAAAAAATTAACGTTCCTAATGTAAATAGTCATCTGAAAAATTGCAAGCTATCGACCGGATCTCTGTCGAAAAGGAAAATTGATAATCCAAGAACTTTAAAACAAAATAAGTTATCCAATGAACGTAAACCGATTAGGTCAGCATTTAACGGCCAGCTCAAGGATTTCTCCTTTACGTTGGAAACAATCTGTGAACGAAACGAAAACATCTATAATAAATATTCTGTAAGATAAATTAACAAACAATTTCATTAAAGTATCTGTTGATATATTTTTTTAATACGAGAAACCTGATGGCACAACGAATATTTTTTTTTATCACAGAACGAAACACCAGGTTCTTCATGTGGCGGACATCGATAATTTGGACGACTTCTGTACTAATCATTCCAACGAACTGGTTAAGAAACACAACGATTACGACGGTAGGGGATCAGGTTGGACATTGTGCGTTAGTCCTCACACAATAATCGCTCATTTAAACAAATGCACGCCTCTTTCGAGAACCCCTCACGAATTACAGACAAAATTGAATCAATTCGAACACCTTCCGGCAACTAGTTACATTCAATTCCCCTTCCACCGGACATTCAAAATAAAAAAGCCGTGGTGAATATTCAAAACAATGACGGTAAATGCTTTCTCTTGTGCGTCTTGACGGATCTGCATTTGATTCATCGGTTAAATCATCCGGAGCGGGTTGGACATTACAAGCAATATGCAAATGAGTTTGAAAGTGCAATGTCTAGTATCAAACACCCGGTTGTTATTTCTGACATAGCTAAGTTCGAAAGTCGAATACGAGATGCAGAAGGCAATCGGTTAGTCATTAATGTGCATTCCTACATTTCAATTAAGCATGTCGTACATCCCTTGAGGATAAGCAATGTTGATGATGACAATGCTCTCCTTCTTGTTTCCGACGAGCATTGTCATCGCTACTGCCTCATTCGTTCACTTTCCCGGTTGGTCAGAAGTCAAACAACCAAGCATGCAAACCACATCGAGGTTTGTCCAAGGTGCTTAACCACGTTCAACGATAGAAAGCAACTCAACCACCGAAAATACACAAGACGTCAAATTGCTTGTCAAAAACTTGCCGAACACAAAGAATATTGCGGTGAGAATAAACCCTTGAGAATGTTGATGCTAAAAGCGAAAGAGGTCGAAGAATTTAAAATGCACAGCGCCTTCTTGTAACACCCGGCCATAATCATCGCGGTTTCCTAAGCATTTCTCAAACAACTTTCATCATGAGAACCAAATCTTGGAAATTTCATCCACCACATATTACCAGCTGCTTGAAGCAAATAGTTTCGGTTACGTTGTCGTATGGCAGGATAGAATAGATGAGCCTTACGTATGTAGCGGAGTACATGCTGTCGAGGTTTTCCTGGAAAATATGATCGAAGAGGTTCAAAAAATTGGCAACTTCTTACAAATATCGTAAACGATGTTTCCGTTATCTACTAATGAAATTCGAAATTATAATAACACTAATGTATGTCCGGTGTCTGATGAAATCCAGAAAGTATTTCACCATTTGTTTGCAGACGGACATTTCATCAGTGGAATCTGTAACACATGCAACCTTAAAATCCAAAGACCTATGTTTGTCCCAATATTATTTCATAATGGATCCATTTAAGACTTCCATTCTTTAATTAGGGATCTTGGATATGAAACAGAAAAAATAGATATTCTTGCTCAAAATGAAGAAAGTTACATCTCTGTAAGTAGGTAAGTTTAGATTCCAGGAACAAAACAAGCCATAGATATGAGTTTTTTAGATTCGTACAGATTACTAACTCTCTGCCAGCTTGGACGCTTTAGAGACTAAAGTTTCAATTCAAAATAACTAGACCTAGTTTTCTCAACGTAGATATAGAACTTATTAGACGTAAAGGCATTTATCCATTCGAATATGTAACCGATGAATCTAAATTTAATGACAACACTCTTCCGCCACGATCAAAGTTTTACAGTCCACTCAAAGGTTCAGACTCGGACCAATAATACGAGCACGCAAAATTAATATGGAATGAATTGAAATGCTATACTCTCGGAAATGTCAGCGAACATTTCCAAGTTGGATACTGCACATTTTTACAGCCTTCCTTGTTTGGCGTGGTCGGGCATGTTGTTCGAATCAAAAATCAAACTTCAACTTATTTCGGACGTAGACATCTTACTTTTCATCGAGAGCGGGATACGTGGGGGTATGGTTCAATGTTCGCAGAGACATGCAAGGCCAACAACATGCATATTGCCAAAATCAATATAACTTGAATAAACAATCAAGTTACTTTATTTATCTGGACGTGAAAAATCTGTATGGATTTGCTGTGATACAGAAACTTCACTACGGAGGATTCGAGTGGGTTGATCCCACTCCGATTGATATAAATAATTTCGACGATAGGGAATGTGGTTTCTTCGCATAGGTGGACCTAGAATTTCCAGACAAATTGCATATGTTTTTGGATTTACCACCTGCAACCGAAATCAAATGTCCACTCGACTCAAAAGAAAAGATGCTTTTGATGTCTCTTGAATCTTCAAAAGTCTACGGTTCTTGATTGGGAAGGGAGTTCAGGTAGTAAATGTGAGAAGTGGAGTGGTTGAGACCGTAAATCGAGACCAACACAAAACACTTCAGATTAGACAAATATTTTTTTAAAAAATTGATGAACAATGCGGTGTATGGAAAAACAATGGAGAATGTTAGAAAGCATATAAACATAAAATTTATTTCGGATAAAAATAAATGTAGAAAGTGGGTGGCCAATCCTAGATTCAAGTCCCGAAAAATTTACAACGAGAATCTGGCACTTTTTAATCTCGAAAAAATATTTTTGAAATTCAGAAAACCTATCTACTTTGGACCTATGGTTTTAGATTTGTCGAAACTGGAAATGTCAGAATTTTATTATGACGTAATGAGACCATTCTACAATGATAATATATCACTTTTGTACAGACACGGACAGATTTATTTATTGCATAAAACACCGAACTTATACAAAGACATGAAATATCCTGACATGTTCGATTATTTCGATACATCAGCATATCCTCAACCAAACAGGTACAACATTCCATCCCGTAACCCAAAAGGTACCTGGGAAATTAAGAGATGAGAAAAATGGTGACAACATCCTCGAATTTCTCGGTTTGTGTTAAAAAATGTACGCTATTCGAGCCAATGGTAGCATCATCAAGAAGGCCAACGGTGTGGGAAGAAACAAAGTTGAAAACAAGCTTACCTTACAGGATTACGTCGAGTGTCTTAACGCATCGCCGCTAATACTGAGAGCCGAAGGGATCCAAAGCGTAGTAGGTGGAATGCTACGTTCTGGCGACGCCCTTTGACCTACTTTTTTTTTTACGATGTTTTACGCACTAAACTAACCTACAATGAAAAAAAAAATGGCCAGAAAAAGCTCTGACATCACTTTTTAAGCTATTTTTTACCCTATTACAAAAAAGGAGAGAGGAAGGAAGAGTGAGAGAGGAGGGCGAGTTAACCGAGAGTGTTGCCAACTCCTCACTCGAAAAAATCACCAAGGTTGTTTTTGGGCATAACCTAACCTCAAGCAAGCTGGCAACACTGCTTGAGGCTTGTTTTAATGGTTTGCTCTCGTAAGGCATAAGCCTTATTTTCTTGCAGTGTTGCCAACTCCTCACTCGAAAAAATCACCAAGGTTGTTTTTTGGGTATAACCTAACCTCAAGCAAGCTGGCAACACTGCTTGAGGCTTGTACCTAACCTAACCTAACCTAACCTAACCTACCTAACCTAACCTAACCAACCTAACCTAACCTAACCAACCTAACCTAACCTAATCTAACCTAACCTAACCTACCTAACCTAACCTAACCTAACCTACCTAACCTAACCTAACCTAACCTAACCAACCCAACCCAACCTAACCAAACCTAACCTAACCTAACCTAACCTAACCAACCTAACCCAACCCAACCTAACCTAACCTAACCAAACCTAACCTAACCTAACCTAAAGCAAGAAGCTGGCAATACTGCTTGAGGCTTGTCTTAATTAATTGCATAAAGCAATTTGCCAACCTACTGGTATTTTTGCCATAGCTTTTTTACAAAAAAAAGAGGAGAGAGAGAGGGAAGAGTTAAACAACCGACAGTGTTGCCAACACCTACCTACAGCTTTTTTTCTTACTTGGCAAGGGCTTAGCTAATTTATATACTGGCGTAACATACATGCACTGGGCAATAGAGCCGGTAACAAATATATACTGCCGTAAAAGAGAGAGATGGATGGATAGCAACACAGTATGTGTGTGCGTGTGTGTGTATAATATGTAGTATTATTAACTAGAGTGTGTTGGCAACTCATCTGCAACTAAAAAAGATAGAGATACCAATATTACTGTAAGATAAAAAGAGAGACTAAGCTGACAACAGTGGTGAGCGAATATGTCTTATCGTAAATTTTTTCCAAGTCCCCGGCGCTAATGTATATTGTGATTTTTGTAAACCTCTCTCGCGGGAACGATGTGCTGCACATGCATACGCGCGCGCATATTTTTTATTATTTTTGTATTGTGATGCAAACAAACAAATAATAATTGTTGTTTTTAGGATTTCTGCCCCCTATAACCTTGCTAGGGTGCGTGGGTGCTCAACACTAGTTCTAACAGCTGCGGCTATCAAAAGCCCAATGCTTCTGTAGAGTTTTGTGAGTTATTATTTTTTAATTTGCGCATCGAACTAACTTATATTGTATTTTGATCGTAGTGTGCAGCGTTAATTTGATCAGAGGTGTCTTATCGGCTGGATTGTTGTTATTTTGCAGTACCGTCGAGGTGAAATCCAAATTGTATATGTGCTTGTCGAAATGTTTTCGTATGCGTGGAAGGGTGTGCTTGGACCAGTGGGGAAATTTATTTTTCACACCGAGGTCTGTCGTGGAAGTCTTCGTGCTCGAATTGTGCGAGGGGGTTGTCATCGAAGATTTGTCCAATAGGAGTTGGCAACACTGACTAGTTGCTTCACAATTTTTTTGTTTTTAAACATATGATATTTCACAGGCGAGGCTAACCTACAAGTTACAAGTTGACGGCGTAATCTTCTATAAGATGATAAGTATGCAATAAGATGAAGAAGACGCTAACTGACAATAGTGGTGTTAATGTTTCTAGCTTTCTACCCCCTCTCACCGGGCCTCCCCCTCTCTATGGCGCAGTGGTATTTAAAGATTTGATACTCGCACAAGTGGTTTTTGAAATTGTAGGTCTACCCCCGATTAGTTTTACTTACAGGGGGGGTTCTTGTATATTTCTGTTTTTCCACATGTATGTATGTATGTAATGCGATTTGTGTGGGGGGTCAAAAATTTTGAAACTTACGACTTAATTAATCTGCATGAATGCTTAATGTTTGATTTTTTTTATTTCTAGTTCGATATGAGATACACACAATTTTATTTTTTGAAGTACAGTTAATATTACCTAGTTCGGGTTAAGCTGTAACATACAACTAGCGATCGACACGACCACCTGACACACAGACAGAGAGAGTGTGAGCAAATTCAAAGTGTGATCTATTGTGAACTAAACTAACCTCACTCACCCACCCACATATAGTCTTACAGGTAACTCAAAAAGCAGAAAGTAGTATATAGCATGACAGGTCGATCTATTGTAAACTAAACTAATCTTATTTGCCCACCCACATATAGTCTTACAGGTAACTCAAAAAGCAGAAAGTAGTATATAGCATAACAGGTCGATCTATTGTAAACTAAACTAACCTCACTTACCCACTCACATATAGCCTTACAGGTGACTCAAAGGCAGAAAGGCAGCTATATCACTTGTAAGGACCAACACACAAGATCTATTGCAAACTAAATTAACCTACAACATAAGCCATGGACACATCTTCCAGATAGGGTATAAGCAACTCACTTCTTGCAATTGTATAACGGGGAAAATTAACCTACAGCTGGCAACACTGTTTGAGTTGCTTTCGACGAGCCAAACTCAAATAGGCTCTACAGCTAGAAGCTTGAAACATATATTTTTGCAGAGTATGCCAACTTATCTTATGTAAAAATATTACCTAGTATAATTAAACTGTGACATACAACTAACGATCGACACGACTACCTGACACACATACGGAGAGAGTGAGACAGCTTATATGCAATATATTCCTACACATGTACTGGGTTTAAAAGGTAACTTGCAACAACTATTTTACTCACTCCCTATCAAAATCTTCTAACCACATGTTTTTTGATACTTGCTGCCAGAACATGGTGGTTTTAGACTGTAAATTCAACCCGATTATTCTATTTGTGCATGATGCCTGCATTTGGAATATTTAATTTTTGGCATACGGTATTTTGCGTGCTCCAGTAATCTTGCGCTCGATTCACGGAAGCTATGACGTGTATTTCCTGTTTCGCGAACATGCGAGAATTTTTCACAATAGATAATATAATACAAAAGCGAGTTGTTTGTGTATATAATTCTAGTTTTGGAAATGGACATGAATATAATGTCAAAAATTATTGCATAACTTAAAAATATTGATATTTATTGTACTAGTAAAGGTAAATGTGGAATGCCTCGCCCCCTCAGCTGTTAGGTTAAATACCATAAAAATTTTATTACTGATAGCAAGCATTCTCATATCGACAAAACAGATCTAGTAATGAGCTGTCTTGCAAGTCTCCCGAGTGAAGGAATATGATGTCACTATAAACTGCAAACAAGATATGCAGTCTCTTGCATGAGATGTATGAGGCTTATGAACCTCGACCTATAGAGTTGTACAATGGATGTTTTTTTTTAAGCATAGCGGTGTGTTTTCGCCTATTTCAATGTCATCGAGCGTGTATGTAAAGAAGAGGAGAGAAAAAAAAGAGGAGGGGGGTTATAATGGATAATTTATGTTTTGATTTTAATATTTTTGCTAGTTACGATTCACCTGCTATCTAGAAGGACACTGGACGATGGCTAAAAGCGAGTGAAGGGGAGAAATGTTATTATTTTTATTTTTTGATTGTGTGTGATGAAATAGTTTTAGATAATAATAGTAGGCTAATAGAATTGTAGAAAACGGTTGTATTGTGATGCGAGGCTGAAAGCAATTTCGAAAGCAGTCTCGGGCATCTTCGCGTTTAGCCAACAAGGAAAATGCACATGGAGGGGGCAACGGTATTGTCCATGGATGGTTTTTCTGAATAAACATAAATATTAGTTTTTGCAGTCTCCAGATGGGACCGAAGCTTTTGTTTTGGTTGGACAAGGGGGTTCAGATAAATGCATAGACATCAAAATAAAAGAAAAAAATTTACTCTACTGCTCACATGTATTGAGTCTTCTAATAACATATCTTGCGGGGCGTACCTACATGTATGTAAAATATAGTTAATGTTTTATTTCTCGAACCTGTAGTCTGTAGATTTGCTTTTGTTAGCAACAGAAACAGAAAAAATAGTACTATGTTATTGTATACTGATATGGGTGTACTGTAATCATAACAATTTTCTAGTTAAAAATCTATGTCGAAAAGTAATGTTGGGTGACTTGTTTGTGTTGGGTCTTATTAACAACTTCACAGCTATACCTACACAACTCATCGACTACAAGGCAACAATGTTAGGAAATGTGTGCATAGCTCCGAGAATACAATTTAAAACCACTTGCGTGTATTTGAATATGCGAAAATTAGACACTTTGAATAATCGATGAGAACAATCACAAAAACAGCTTGCACCGGTATGATGTGTTCAAACTTCAGACGATTTTTGTTAATCTACAAAAGTCAAGTGCGAATAGAGATTACTACGAAAATTGGGGGGAAAAAAAAGAAGCGAGGCTATTTTGGCTAATGGCAACGATGAGGATGAATAATGGTTGTTTTGATAAAATTGACGAAGTCAATATGCCTAGCCTAAAATAAAATTCAACAATTAATGTTAAACATTTGCCACTCTGAAATGGTGACGGCTATCATCATAACATCACTTGTTTCTAACCTGCCTATATTGGCCCTCTCTCTACCTCTCTATAAATTCGATTCGAAAAACACAATAAGACTTGCATATGCTCTCAGAAAAACAAGAGAAGAAATAAATAAATCAAGTTATGTATATTCTTCATCCCCGAACTTTCTTCCACAACATCGCACGAAGCCTCGAGTTTCGGATATTGTTGTTGTGCGACAGGATAGGATAGATGAACCGTATGTTTACCGAGGACCAGATGTAATCAAATATTTTTTTGAAAAGATAGTTGAAGAGGTTGAGACCATTGGCAGCTTCTTACGCGAATCGAAACCAAATGCTCCTATTATCCAGCGATGAACTTCAATCTCACAATAACATTGAAACGTGTTTGGTGTGCGATCAAAGGTTTCACCGACGAGAACTGGAAAGTAATTTTATCATAATTATTTCACCGGAAACTACATCGGTGGAATATGTAACATAATGTATTCATGTATGTGTTTGACAATCATATATCACTTACTAGAACAATTTTCATATTGTTTTCACTACGTGAGATGATATTTTATTTATATTTATGATAAAATAGAGGTTTGGGTGTAATAACAGTTTTTATTAATTAATTTAGAGATGTATTTTTTATTTGTTGAGTTAATGATTAGGTTAATTTGTTATTTCTCGCGGAAAAAAAGAGGGAACCACAGCTGAAAGAAAATACACAACTTGTATTATTGAGGTCAAGAGTTTGTTTTAATATTATTTTTTGCACACATAGGCTAATCACGACTTGGGATATGTTTAAAAATAGAATCTGAAATATTGATTATGCGACCTGACTAGAACTCGGAATAGGACACACTGATTACAAGATGTCAATATATTACCTCTTGGTAAGAAATTGTAGTGTTTCAATTCACACACACACACTCACAATTTAAAACAACTAAACTGATCGCAGGTGTAACTGGTGGTTGGCATACACAACTATCCATCCACCAGTTGTCTTCTGGGGCGTGTGTCTCGATGAGTGTCAACAACCTCTATTGTGAAGTAAAATCTGTAGGGGTAACATCACTCTCTAATTACAATGTTGGCAAATTTTCCAACTTCATCGTGAACGACGACAAAAGTATCGGCTACCTGATCAAAATTATCAACACGTTGCCTCCGAGATTCTGAAACGTTGCCGAAGGAAAGGGACTTGTGAACGACATCATCAACAAGTTACTTTTCGAGATGCATTTACCTGGCTACCAATACTGCGGACCGGACACCAAACTCGAGAAAAAATTGGAGAGAGGAGACAAGGGTGTGAATCTGTTGGACGTGGCATGCAAAGATCATGATATTGCTTACAACACACACACGAATTTGGATGCACGTCACGAAACAGACAAGAAATTGGAGCATGCTGTTTTCAGGAGAGTCATGAGCAGAGACGTTTCTTTGGGAGAAAAAGTTGCAGCATTGGGCACCACCATCACCATGAACACGAAACAAAAATTTGGATAGGGAATCCTACCTAGAGTTATTTTTAACTGACAACGAGGTGATCTTGGTTAGCACGACGAACCCTCAGCTGTTATAGAAGATATCTGAAACCAGCTTACACTAGTTACTCATAGCTCCCAATTTTCTCACGATGGTGGGTTGCTACCGGCCCTATACGTAGGCCGAATAAATTACGACCAGAGCCGGATACGAACCTATGCCGTCTCGCAGCGAACAATCTCAAGACGAGTGAACGCCGTAACTCGTTCAGCTACGGAGGAGAACTCTCTCTCTCTACTCTTTCTCTAATTTTCATTATTATTGTTAAAATTAATCCAAGAAAAAATATATATTTTGTGTTGACATAGGAAATATGCAATAAAAAAATGTATGATCAATAGTTAAGGTCAAAATCTGAATAAACAGTGAGGGTGATACACGCAAGCTTCCAGGCATGTGATTTACACAAAATTAAATATAAAATGAGAGATGGAAGGTTTTTGTTACTATTAGAATTTAAGGATGGAAAATATGTACAGCGAATGAATACTACGTTTGACTAATCGTGAAGATGAGTATTATAGTATGTTTTTATCGTTCTTATATAAACGTTGAAACGTTTAAGAACGTATAAGAACGTTTACCGAAACGTTTCAAGTCAAACGTTGAAACGTTTCGGTAAACGTTCTTATACGTTCTTAAACGTTTCAACGTTTATATAAGAACGATAAAAACATACTATAATACTCATCTTCACGATTAGTCAAACGTAGTATTCATTCGCTGTACATATTTTCCATCCTTAAATTCTAATAGTAACAAAAACCTTCCATCTCTCATTTTATATTTAATTTTGTGTAAATCACATGCCTGGAAGCTTGCGTGTATCACCCTCACTGTTTATTCAGATTTTGACCTTAACTATTGATCATACATTTTTTTATTGCATATTTCCTATGTCAACACAAAATATATATTTTTTCTTGGATTAATTTTAACAATAATAATGAAAATTAGAGAAAGAGTAGAGAGAGAGAGTTCTCCTCCGTAGCTGAACGAGTTACGGCGTTCACTCGTCTTGAGATTGTTCGCTGCGAGACGGCATAGGTTCGTATCCGGCTCTGGTCGTAATTTATTCGGCCTACGTATAGGGCCGGTAGCAACCCACCATCGTGAGAAAATTGGGAGCTATGAGTAACTAGTGTAAGCTGGTTTCAGATATCTTCTATAACAGCTGAGGGTTCGTCGTGCTAACCAAGATCACCTCGTTGTCAGTTAAAAATAACTCTAGGTAGGATTCCCTATCCAAATTTTTGTTTCGTGTTCATGGTGATGGTGGTGCCCAATGCTGCAACTTTTTCTCCCAAAGAAACGTCTCTGCTCATGACTCTCCTGAAAACAGCATGCTCCAATTTCTTGTCTGTTTCGTGACGTGCATCCAAATTCGTGTGTGTGTTGTAAGCAATATCATGATCTTTGCATGCCACGTCCAACAGATTCACACCCTTGTCTCCTCTCTCCAATTTTTTCTCGAGTTTGGTGTCCGGTCCGCAGTATTGGTAGCCAGGTAAATGCATCTCGAAAAGTAACTTGTTGATGATGTCGTTCACAAGTCCCTTTCCTTCGGCAACGTTTCAGAATCTCGGAGGCAACGTGTTGATAATTTTGATCAGGTAGCCGATACTTTTGTCGTCGTTCACGATGAAGTTGGAAAATTTGCCAACATTGTAATTAGAGAGTGATGTTACCCCTACAGATTTTACTTCACAATAGAGGTTGTTGACACTCATCGAGACACACGCCCCAGAAGACAACTGGTGGATGGATAGTTGTGTATGCCAACCACCAGTTACACCTGCGATCAGTTTAGTTGTTTTAAATTGTGAGTGTGTGTGTGTGAATTGAAACACTACAATTTCTTACCAAGAGGTAATATATTGACATCTTGTAATCAGTGTGTCCTATTCCGAGTTCTAGTCAGGTCGCATAATCAATATTTCAGATTCTATTTTTAAACATATCCCAAGTCGTGATTAGCCTATGTGTGCAAAAAATAATATTAAAACAAACTCTTGACCTCAATAATACAAGTTGTGTATTTTCTTTCAGCTGTGGTTCCCTCTTTTTTTCCGCGAGAAATAACAAATTAACCTAATCATTAACTCAACAAATAAAAAATACATCTCTAAATTAATTAATAAAAACTGTTATTACACCCAAACCTCTATTTTATCATAAATATAAATAAAATATCATCTCACGTAGTGAAAACAATATGAAAATTGTTCTAGTAAGTGATATATGATTGTCAAACACATACATGAATACATTATGTTACATATTCCACCGATGTAGTTTCCGGTGAAATAATTATGATAAAATTACTTTCCAGTTCTCGTCGGTGAAACCTTTGATCGCACACCAAACACGTTTCAATGTTATTGTGAGATTGAAGTTCATCGCTGGATAATAGGAGCATTTGGTTTCGATTCGCGTAAGAAGCTGCCAATGGTCTCAACCTCTTCAACTATCTTTTCAAAAAAATATTTGATTACATCTGGTCCTCGGTAAACATACGGTTCATCTATCCTATCCTGTCGCACAACAACAATATCCGAAACTCGAGGCTTCGTGCGATGTTGTGGAAGAAAGTTCGGGGATGAAGAATATACATAACTTGATTTATTTATTTCTTCTCTTGTTTTTCTGAGAGCATATGCAAGTCTTATTGTGTTTTTCGAATCGAATTTATAGAGAGGTAGAGAGAGGGCCAATATAGGCAGGTTAGAAACAAGTGATGTTATGATGATAGCCGTCACCATTTCAGAGTGGCAAATGTTTAACATTAATTGTTGAATTTTATTTTAGGCTAGGCATATTGACTTCGTCAATTTTATCAAAACAACCATTATTCATCCTCATCGTTGCCATTAGCCAAAATAGCCTCGCTTCTTTTTTTTCCCCCCAATTTTCGTAGTAATCTCTATTCGCACTTGACTTTTGTAGATTAACAAAAATCGTCTGAAGTTTGAACACATCATACCGGTGCAAGCTGTTTTTGTGATTGTTCTCATCGATTATTCAAAGTGTCTAATTTTCGCATATTCAAATACACGCAAGTGGTTTTAAATTGTATTCTCGGAGCTATGCACACATTTCCTAACATTGTTGCCTTGTAGTCGATGAGTTGTGTAGGTATAGCTGTGAAGTTGTTAATAAGACCCAACACAAACAAGTCACCCAACATTACTTTTCGACATAGATTTTTAACTAGAAAATTGTTATGATTACAGTACACCCATATCAGTATACAATAACATAGTACTATTTTTTCTGTTTCTGTTGCTAACAAAAGCAAATCTACAGACTACAGGTTCGAGAAATAAAACATTAACTATATTTTACATACATGTAGGTACGCCCCGCAAGATATGTTATTAGAAGACTCAATACATGTGAGCAGTAGAGTAAATTTTTTTCTTTTATTTTGATGTCTATGCATTTATCTGAACCCCCTTGTCCAACCAAAACAAAAGCTTCGGTCCCATCTGGAGACTGCAAAAACTAATATTTATGTTTATTCAGAAAAACCATCCATGGACAATACCGTTGCCCCCTCCATGTGCATTTTCCTTGTTGGCTAAACGCGAAGATGCCCGAGACTGCTTTCGAAATTGCTTTCAGCCTCGCATCACAATACAACCGTTTTCTACAATTCTATTAGCCTACTATTATTATCTAAAACTATTTCATCACACACAATCAAAAAATAAAAATAATAACATTTCTCCCCTTCACTCGCTTTTAGCCATCGTCCAGTGTCCTTCTAGATAGCAGGTGAATCGTAACTAGCAAAAATATTAAAATCAAAACATAAATTATCCATTATAACCCCCCTCCTCTTTTTTTCTCTCCTCTTCTTTACATACACGCTCGATGACATTGAAATAGGCGAAAACACACCGCTATGCTTAAAAAAAAACATCCATTGTACAACTCTATAGGTCGAGGTTCATAAGCCTCATACATCTCATGCAAGAGACTGCATATCTTGTTTGCAGTTTATAGTGACATCATATTCCTTCACTCGGGAGACTTGCAAGACAGCTCATTACTAGATCTGTTTTGTCGATATGAGAATGCTTGCTATCAGTAATAAAATTTTTATGGTATTTAACCTAACAGCTGAGGGGGCGAGGCATTCCACATTTACCTTTACTAGTACAATAAATATCAATATTTTTAAGTTATGCAATAATTTTTGACATTATATTCATGTCCATTTCCAAAACTAGAATTATATACACAAACAACTCGCTTTTGTATTATATTATCTATTGTGAAAAATTCTCGCATGTTCGCGAAACAGGAAATACACGTCATAGCTTCCGTGAATCGAGCGCAAGATTACTGGAGCACGCAAAATACCGTATGCCAAAAATTAAATATTCCAAATGCAGGCATCATGCACAAATAGAATAATCGGGTTGAATTTACAGTCTAAAACCACCATGTTCTGGCAGCAAGTATCAAAAAACATGTGGTTAGAAGATTTTGATAGGGAGTGAGTAAAATAGTTGTTGCAAGTTACCTTTTAAACCCAGTACATGTGTAGGAATATATTGCATATAAGCTGTCTCACTCTCTCCGTATGTGTGTCAGGTAGTCGTGTCGATCGTTAGTTGTATGTCACAGTTTAATTATACTAGGTAATATTTTTACATAAGATAAGTTGGCATACTCTGCAAAAATATATGTTTCAAGCTTCTAGCTGTAGAGCCTATTTGAGTTTGGCTCGTCGAAAGCAACTCAAACAGTGTTGCCAGCTGTAGGTTAATTTTCCCCGTTATACAATTGCAAGAAGTGAGTTGCTTATACCCTATCTGGAAGATGTGTCCATGGCTTATGTTGTAGGTTAATTTAGTTTGCAATAGATCTTGTGTGTTGGTCCTTACAAGTGATATAGCTGCCTTTCTGCCTTTGAGTCACCTGTAAGGCTATATGTGAGTGGGTAAGTGAGGTTAGTTTAGTTTACAATAGATCGACCTGTTATGCTATATACTACTTTCTGCTTTTTGAGTTACCTGTAAGACTATATGTGGGTGGGCAAATAAGATTAGTTTAGTTTACAATAGATCGACCTGTCATGCTATATACTACTTTCTGCTTTTTGAGTTACCTGTAAGACTATATGTGGGTGGGTGAGTGAGGTTAGTTTAGTTCACAATAGATCACACTTTGAATTTGCTCACACTCTCTCTGTCTGTGTGTCAGGTGGTCGTGTCGATCGCTAGTTGTATGTTACAGCTTAACCCGAACTAGGTAATATTAACTGTACTTCAAAAAATAAAATTGTGTGTATCTCATATCGAACTAGAAATAAAAAAAATCAAACATTAAGCATTCATGCAGATTAATTAAGTCGTAAGTTTCAAAATTTTTGACCCCCCACACAAATCGCATTACATACATACATACATGTGGAAAAACAGAAATATACAAGAACCCCCCCTGTAAGTAAAACTAATCGGGGGTAGACCTACAATTTCAAAAACCACTTGTGCGAGTATCAAATCTTTAAATACCACTGCGCCATAGAGAGGGGGAGGCCCGGTGAGAGGGGGTAGAAAGCTAGAAACATTAACACCACTATTGTCAGTTAGCGTCTTCTTCATCTTATTGCATACTTATCATCTTATAGAAGATTACGCCGTCAACTTGTAACTTGTAGGTTAGCCTCGCCTGTGAAATATCATATGTTTAAAAACAAAAAAATTGTGAAGCAACTAGTCAGTGTTGCCAACTCCTATTGGACAAATCTTCGATGACAACCCCCTCGCACAATTCGAGCACGAAGACTTCCACGACAGACCTCGGTGTGAAAAATAAATTTCCCCACTGGTCCAAGCACACCCTTCCACGCATACGAAAACATTTCGACAAGCACATATACAATTTGGATTTCACCTCGACGGTACTGCAAAATAACAACAATCCAGCCGATAAGACACCTCTGATCAAATTAACGCTGCACACTACGATCAAAATACAATATAAGTTAGTTCGATGCGCAAATTAAAAAATAATAACTCACAAAACTCTACAGAAGCATTGGGCTTTTGATAGCCGCAGCTGTTAGAACTAGTGTTGAGCACCCACGCACCCTAGCAAGGTTATAGGGGGCAGAAATCCTAAAAACAACAATTATTATTTGTTTGTTTGCATCACAATACAAAAATAATAAAAAATATGCGCGCGCGTATGCATGTGCAGCACATCGTTCCCGCGAGAGAGGTTTACAAAAATCACAATATACATTAGCGCCGGGGACTTGGAAAAAATTTACGATAAGACATATTCGCTCACCACTGTTGTCAGCTTAGTCTCTCTTTTTATCTTACAGTAATATTGGTATCTCTATCTTTTTTAGTTGCAGATGAGTTGCCAACACACTCTAGTTAATAATACTACATATTATACACACACACGCACACACATACTGTGTTGCTATCCATCCATCTCTCTCTTTTACGGCAGTATATA
Organism: Lepisma saccharinum; assembly: GCF_977018435.1. NCBI lineage: Eukaryota > Metazoa > Arthropoda > Insecta > Zygentoma > Lepismatidae > Lepisma > Lepisma saccharinum. The sequence goes on along the minus strand of NC_139252.1, from coordinate 7,218,927 downwards.
TTTGTTACCGGCTCTATTGCCCAGTGCATGTATGTTACGCCAGTATATAAATTAGCTAAGCCCTTGCCAAGTAAGAAAAAAAGCTGTAGGTAGGTGTTGGCAACACTGTCGGTTGTTTAACTCTTCCCTCTCTCTCTCCTCTTTTTTTTGTAAAAAAGCTATGGCAAAAATACCAGTAGGTTGGCAAATTGCTTTATGCAATTAATTAAGACAAGCCTCAAGCAGTATTGCCAGCTTCTTGCTTTAGGTTAGGTTAGGTTAGGTTTGGTTAGGTTAGGTTAGGTTGGGTTGGGTTAGGTTGGTTAGGTTAGGTTAGGTTAGGTTAGGTTTGGTTAGGTTGGGTTGGGTTGGTTAGGTTAGGTTAGGTTAGGTTAGGTAGGTTAGGTTAGGTTAGGTTAGGTTAGGTAGGTTAGGTTAGGTTAGATTAGGTTAGGTTAGGTTGGTTAGGTTAGGTTAGGTTGGTTAGGTTAGGTTAGGTAGGTTAGGTTAGGTTAGGTTAGGTTAGGTACAAGCCTCAAGCAGTGTTGCCAGCTTGCTTGAGGTTAGGTTATACCCAAAAAACAACCTTGGTGATTTTTTCGAGTGAGGAGTTGGCAACACTGCAAGAAAATAAGGCTTATGCCTTACGAGAGCAAACCATTAAAACAAGCCTCAAGCAGTGTTGCCAGCTTGCTTGAGGTTAGGTTATGCCCAAAAACAACCTTGGTGATTTTTTCGAGTGAGGAGTTGGCAACACTCTCGGTTAACTCGCCCTCCTCTCTCACTCTTCCTTCCTCTCTCCTTTTTTGTAATAGGGTAAAAAATAGCTTAAAAAGTGATGTCAGAGCTTTTTCTGGCCATTTTTTTTTTCATTGTAGGTTAGTTTAGTGCGTAAAACATCGTAAAAAAAAAAGTAGGTCAAAGGGCGTCGCCAGAACGTAGCATTCCACCTACTAAGCGTCGATCATATAATCACAATCAACGAGGTGCGAAAAGTGGACTTGGATCCTAAAGACGACAAAAGATCCATCCTCGAGTGTGAGATTCGTACATTGCCTTGGGATCACTATCGTTTGAAATATAGCAAGAATTGTACCGTATGTCCATAAAAAAATCTTACAAAAATAAATAAATAACCATGCCTATGAACTTGTTCGGTTTCAGAAAGCACATTATCATAGAAACTGCATCACCTAGCTTCAATAATCTATTGCCTTCACTGTTACCTAAACTGAATGGTCTGTTGATCATTCACCTGAACAGCATTTGGACAAAATACGACGAGGAAGTTGGAAAAACTTTTTACGTCTTCAACAACTTAAATTTTTAGAAGATTCCTATAGGCGGGAAACTTTAGATAATCGTGAATCCGGAGAATAAAGGCCAAATCAAGGCTTCTTCCGGCAAAAGTATTTAAAGAATCAAGCAAGATAAAATGGACGCTGCATACACGTAAGATGTATCTGCAGTAGATTGCCTTTACGTAGAGCTTCTGGGAGAATACGACAAACTCATCCCTCTCTTCGTGGAATTGAGGATCACGTATCCGATGATAAATAAATAAATAACCATAATGCCTAATAGTATTTTTGGACACACGAAGAACGTTGATCATGCCAGCGAGATTCTCATGCTGGATGTCAGGGTTCAAAAGTTGAGGAGAGTTCTGTTAGCTTTGCAAAATACACTTAACACCAGTCTACAGTCGGTAATAGCAAGTCTTTAGTCTCCATGATTGGACCCAATTCTCAAAACAGATTCTTAACTGAAATCTTTGTTAAAGCATTATGTTGACGTTCTGTCGGTCGGCAACGTGGAAAATATACATTAGAGCGTCGGTTCGTTTCAGAACGACTTGGTCAAATTTCAGCAGCTTTAAACGAATTTGAAACTTGAACTTGCAGAACGAACTTCCTATCTAGAAAAAAAAATCCGCACTTTAAAACTTGATAGGCGACATCAAAGATGATTTGGACGTCGAACAGTTACATAACGCCATCTCCAACTTACGTGATGAATTTTCCACGATCGAAAGTAATTTGATTCCATCAAAGAGAAGATTCAAACGGAAGATATTCGTAGCACTCTTGAAGAAATTAAGAGTAAATTGCAATTTACCTTCCTTCGACGAATTGCAAGTTATCGGCAAGAGCGTGGCAAACATCAAGCTTCTGTTAGAAGCATAACAAGATTTTGAACACATTCGAACTACGATCGCTACGCTAGAGGCGTTTATGGAGTTGACTAACGATGAAATTAAAAATAACCACTCTCTCATAGAGTTCTTCCAAAATTAGACGATCAGCATTCAATACACGTTATATACGGTTCAGCAGAAAATTGATTACTTGGAAAATTTGAACGTTGAACCAAATCTTAACAATTTTCATCAGGTCTTGGACAACATTCAGCATGATCTCTAAACTTTGCAGACGAGCGTTCCCTCGAACGAAGATTTGCAGAAGTTGAAAACGGCAGTGTTGATATTGTCCGAATCTAGTGACGTTGAAAAGATCAAGGCACTCTAAATCACGGTAGCTGGTCTTCCTACATCGCAAGAACTTCGCGCCGTTAAAAGAAATATTGCAGGCATTCTGAAACAGATAGAAACGGAAGTGACGATTACGGAACAGATTCGGGACGAAATTTCTTCGCTTGGTGACATGGTGTCCAAGTTACCGACATCGCAGAGTGTGATCGATCTCTATACTCAGTTTACCGAGTTGAGAAACATAATAAACGATCATACCGCGAAAAGTTCCAAATTGCATCTGTTTGAAAATCTTCAGCAAATTGTCGTCAGCGTCAGAGAACAGGTTGGTGTTCTCGCAACGAATGCTGCCTCTCAGGAATCTACGCTAGCCGCTTTCGGATTTAAGTTGAAGGAACTGAACGAAAACTACAAACAGTTGAATGTTCAAATAAAAATCATACCGTCATTTTCGTCCATAACGTATTATATCGTCGAGCAATTGTTACACATAGATAATAATCTGGAACCCGTTCACAGTAATCTCGTTACTTTCGATACTAAAATTGCCAAATTGTTTTCCTAGCAAGCCATCGACAACAATAGCATACCGAACCAGCAAAGAAATTCCAGTTTCATTAAGAATAACAAGTTGGTCGTATTAAGTCCTAATAAGCCAAATCACAGATTTTTAATCGACGGCAACATACAAGTACACTAATTCTCATATTGGGTTCATGGAAAACAGATCGCAGTCCCTACAATGACATTAATAAGCAAGCGTGGAGTCCAGAAGGCAGGAAATATCCCTTTAGCATACTGGGATGAAACTCATTCTGTATATGAAATACACAAGAATGAAGATCTTGCGGTTTTTGATGTGGTCGCTGGAGATAATCGTTTTATTAAAAATCCCAGCGAAGTGTCACCTTCGAAATATTCAATCACGTTTGTCATTCTCTTCAAGCGATCAGACAGAATTAATTAAATATGGAGGGAGAACATTGAAACAGAAGTTACACAAGCTGATTTTAATTGTATGAAATGACAAAAAGTTACCAACTCAATGGAATGAAGGTATAGTGTGCCCAATTTTCAAAAAGATATTTATATTAAATTGTGATAATCACAGGCCAATTACACCCCTAAAAATTGCATATAAAATACTGGCTATAATACTAAATAAAAAGCTATTGGAAAGCACTGAATACAAATTTGATGAATATCAAATGGGATTCCGAGCCAACAGATCAACTATAGATAATATATTTATAGTAAGACAGATTTTTGAAAAGAGCCATGAATATAATATTGGTCTCTATAACTTGTTTATAGATTTTACCCATGCATTTGACTCAATACAAAGGAACAAAGTTATAGATTCTTTAAAATTATATGAAGTACCATCTAAATTAATTAGACTAATCATGTTAACCTTAACCAAAAATAAAGGTAGAGTCAAAATAAACAGGGAACTGAGTGAAGAATTCGAAGTAGAATGAGGAGTCAAGCAAGGTGATCTGTTATCTGCTACTCTGTTTAGTATAGTGATAGACTCTGTATTGAAACAAATGGAATTGAGAGAAAACATATCAAACAATGCCGATTATATCCTTAAAACAGCATGGACAAAAAATACATAATAGAAGCATTTGAACAACTGAAACGTGAAGCTGTGAAAATGGGTCTCGTAACTAATATGAAGAAAAGTAAATATCTCAGATGTATAAAAGGCAAAATCAGATTACGAGACCTAATTATAAACGAAGAGAGAATAGATGAAGAGAGATCTTTCAAATATCTTGGATCAGTTGTAAATGGCGACAACACAATTGATGAAGAAATTAGAGAGAGTATTATGCTAGGTAGTAAAGCATACTTCGCCAACTTAACTCTATTTAACAAAGACTAAAATGGACTGAGCACGTAAATAGAATGTCTCATGAAAGATTAGTAAGATAAATATGGACGGGTTAAAGTTACAGAGGTGTAAGTCACTTTCTTAAAATAAATGGTTAGACATAGAAACCAGATCTGTATAAGTTAATCTGTTAACAGGGAACGTGAACTAAATCAGAGATTCATTCAAGTGTCAACATAAAGAAACAGCTGTTGTGTTGATCAGCAAAGTGCTGTGAGTCAGACTGTTTTTTTTTTTAACAAAGTGATTTACATCACTGTAACTTTAACCCGTCCATATATAAATGGAAACTACTTGGGACACGAGCCGTAGGCAGGCCAAAGAAACGATGGAAAGATTAAATTATTCATGATCTGGAAGACATGAAAGTAAAGAATTTGACGAAGAGCATCCAGGGTAGGAAAAAGTGGAGAGATTTTGTTGAGATGGCCAAAACTTTCAATACATGAAGTTTTAGCTGCTCAAGAAGAAATAGAGTACGCGTACGAAATATTTTCTTTTTGGTCCACCATAACTTTTATGATTTCTCAGAGGTTCGAACGTAACGTAAACAATAAAAATATAGTACATCGTAGAAAATTACTCCAAGGGGCCATCGAGGTTCGAACGTAACGTGAAAAGTAATAAAAAAAATACATCGTAGAATGTTACTCCGAGGACCCTTGAGGTTCGAACGTAGCGTGAAAAACCAAATGAAGCACATCGCAGAAGATTACTCTAAGGGCCCTTCTTACTTATGATGAAATTCTTACTTATGGTTACTTTGAACGTAACTTTTTATACTACTGCAAAAGTTTTGCAAAGGATGCGTCCAGCTCCTACCGTTTCAGCTACTACACAAGCAGGTCAAAGATCTTAACGCGAACGATCGTAAAATATATTATATCACAAACGATCGTAAGAAAAAATAAGTAACGAAAATACAAGACTTTCAGGTTTACTTAGCCCGTAAAAGATCGTAAAAAATGAGTAGGTTAAGTTATATCACGTAAGATCGTGGCATACCTACAAAGGATGAGGTTGGAAAAACCGAGTTGCGGTAAAAATTGTACTGGAACATCATCGAACGCTATAAAATCAACAAAAGAATCGTCATAATATGATACGACTGAGGTTTAATGCATAGAAAGAGGGGATATTTACAAAGGATGGCACAGAAACAACACTTTTATTCTATTTATAAAGTATTAGATAATAAAGTAAGAGGCAGTTTGAGACATTGATTTCGGCTCCCTTGATGTGAAAAATACCAGTTAATGGTAGACAGTGAAAAATTGTAATATTTAAGTTTTCTGAGCAATACTATATGTTGTACCGTATCAAATTCTGTAGACAGGTCCAATGAGGTGCAGTGAGCAATTTCTTATCCGTATCCTCGAGGGCGTCATTGCAACTTTGAGCAAAGCCATTCGAAATCCTGACTGTGTTGGTGGAGGAATATTGGTTTGCGCAATGAAGCTAAATGTCTGTATATAGATTTATTTTTCTAGGTGTTTTGGAAACACAGGAAGAAAACTAATAGATGGAAGATCGTTTGTATTATTTGCTCGAGTCGTCTTAGGAAATGCTGTTATACACGCTTCTGCCCATTTCCTGAGAAATATGGATTACTCGAGCGAAACGTTAATAATATGTTTGATAATGGACAAATTGAAATAGAGTAATAACCTTTAGACATATACAAATATCCTTGAAAAGAGAACCAGGAGTTATATAATATTACAAAAAATAGCGTTGTAGTGAAGAGAATTGTAACAATAATGGGTAGAGAAAAAAATAGCGGAAGTTTGATGATTAGCCAACTGTCGTGCTCTTGTGCTTTTTTATGGCAAAGCGTATAGACTCTATGTGATCAGAAGTATCCGGACACCCACCTGAAAATAAGGTACAAGTTTGGCCAACCCTCCATCGGGAACACGGCCAGTCAATACAGTGTTGGTCCACCGTTAGCCTTGATGACAGCGTTCACTCTCAGAAGCATACTTTCAATCAGGTGCCGGAAGGTTTCCTGAGGAATAGCAGACCATTCCTCGCAGAGCACCAAAATGAGAAGAGGTATTGATGTAGATCGGTGTGGTCTAGCACGAAGTCGGCATTGAAAAACATCCCAGAGATGTTCTATGGGATTCAATTCAGGACTCTGCGCAGGCCAGTCCATTGGTGGGACGTTGTTGTCGTCAAACCACTCCCACACAAGCCCTTCAGTATGGACGGGTGCTCGATCGTGTTGAAAGACACAGTGGTCATCCCCGAACTGGTCTTCGACGCTAGGCATAATGAAAGCTGTTAAAATGTCAACGTAAGCTTGTGCCTTGACATTGCCATGTAAAGCAACATGGGAGCCAAGCCCCCTCCAGGAGAAACATGACCACACTGTAACCCCGCCACCTCCGATTTTCACTGTCGGCACCATACAGGCTGGTAGTTGTCGTTCACCAGTCATTCGCCACACCCACACCCTACCATCGGATCGCCACAGTGTGTACTGTGATTCATCACTCCACACAACCGTTTTCCACTGTTCTATGGTCCAGTTTTGACGCTCCTTGCACCACACGAGGCGGCGTTTCACATTTGTCTGTGTGATGTTTGACTTATGGGCAGCTGCTCGGCCAGGGAAACCAAGTTGCCGCACCTTGCGCCAAACCGTAATGGAGCTTGGAGTAGATCCCGATGCAGTTCGGAATTCCTGTGTGATGGGGCGATGGATGATTGACGATAATGTTGTACGACCCTCTTCAACACTCAATGGTCTCTGTAGGTCAACATGGGAGGTTGGCCTGCACGCTTTTGGGTTGTACACATCCCTTCACTATAACATTGGAAAGAGTGGACAGAGGGATGTTTAGGAGGGTAGAAATCTCACACATAGACTTCCTGCACATGTGGCACCCAACCAACTGACTACGTTGAAAGTCTGTGAGTTCCTCAGACCATCCCATACTGCTGTTTCACACTGTCTGCAGACTACTGAGTTCGCTGACTTTGTATTTCACGCTGTAGATGGCTATACTAAATCGCCCTCTAAAATAAACACGCGTTGCGCGGTGTGTCCGGATACTTTTGATCACATAGAGTACGTAATAGGCAGAAACTGCACGCACAAAAGAAAACTGTTTTCCTGTAATGCATGTGGCATTGTATATGCACATATATGCATATATATGAATAAGGCACAAATGGAAGGAAACAATTTCAATTTATATTATTCTGGAAGTTTATTAAGGTTAGATAATTAGGGCAATTGTATTGATTTAGCCGTTCTTACAGAGATAAGATAAGAAGCAGACCACAACTCTGTTGATAGATAATATACGGAGCCTAGGAAAAGAGCCTACCGGTATGGTACAAGGAAGGTGTCAGGAGGCGATTTGCATGCATACGTTATTTGTCTAGACGATTGGTATCGCCCATTCCTTCTTTCTTCTCATGTGTGGAAATAGCTTGGTGAGAAGAAATATTATGTTTCTTTTTCTCTGGGTGGCCCAACAGGAGTGGACGAAATAGCTTTTTCATACAAACTGAATGCTTGCTTTCCCTCCAACAATTGAAAACACATTATTTCCAATGAAATATCGACTCAACTACCTAGAATGGCTACCACGGGCTTGGTGACTGAACACTAAAAAACCACCGAGCGACTTACTTCACAGCAGTGTCACTTAGTTTCAACAAGAACAGTTCAAAGCTTCTTGGGTGTCCTGCAAGGTTTGGTATTTATATTTTTTAATAGCAAGCAGATGACCCGGATTTAAAATATGAAGACCCCTCTCACTGTGTCGGTTGCAATTATTCGCTGGTAATTATGCCCTAGCCGATGGCGTTGTCGCCTTGCAATCAAAAGTGCAAGGTTTTGATTGATACCTGTTGGAGGCGCATGGTGGTTCGATTTACAGGTCCAATCCCGATTTGCCTTTCCGTACATAAAGCGAACTTAAAGCTGCAATTCAATCAATCATTCTCTGGTAATTATATTCTTGTGTCAAGTACATCCCCTCTCTAGGAACATTTAACATATATACTAAAAAGCTTCCTAATTTTGATACCAACGGAAATGTAACTAATGATAACTGGTACATTTGCATGGAATTTGTAGATGCACTGTTAAAAACTAGGTTAACTTTTGTAGGAACAGAAAAGAGATTTTACTACAATTTCAGGCTCAAAAGAACGAAAAGCTGGAAATAGTATATACAGCTTTACGAAGAGTGTTACAAAAGTTTCTCAAGTACCTAAAAAAGATAATAACCGTAATTCTTGTCACATACTTTTTCTTGTCACCAAGCGTACGTACATGACGAATATACATGAGTTGATTTATTTTTCTTCTTCTCTTTTTTCTGAGGGCATATGCGAGTCTTATCAAGAACTGGAATGATTGTGCCTTTCGAATCAAATTTAAGGAGGGGTAGAGAGAGGGAGTACCATGACAAATATCCCCTGAAGTTTTAAGATGAGCCCCGCCATATTACTGCAGAGTTTTGTATGTCCTCTCCTAAGTTAGTGTCTCGTACGGTTTCCAATATGGACAGGTTAGAAAAGAGTGATGTTATGATGATAGCCGTCGCCATTTCAGAATGGCAAATGTTTAACATTAATTGTTGAATTTTATTTTAGGCTAGGCATATTCAACGAATTCATTTGATTAAAATCCAACAATATTTTATATTTCAACGTTTTCGTAGTCGTCTAAACGTTTGAGAAAACCTTTTTTGGTTAGAGAAGAGACAGAGTGATTAAATAATTGCGAGGAGAACATCTTAATAGGGGGCAGTGTAACCACTATGTTATCGACGGGAACAAGGCAAGAACAACATTACCACTATGCAAGGACATTGCATACAATTCGCACACCAATTTAGATGCACGTCACGAAGCAGACAGAAAATTGGGGCATGCTCCTTTCGGGAGACTCGTCAGCAGAGACGCATCCTTGAGTAAAAGAGTTGCAGCATTGGGCACCACCGTCGCCATGAACACAAAACAAAAATTTGGGTGGGGTGCATAAATAACATACAATATGTCGCAGTCTTGTATAAGATTTACCGCCCGAACTGCTAAGTAAAGTATTCAAACACACTTTAAACGGAGATTGTGAGGATGTTGAGAATCTTGTAAACATAGCAAGAACAACGCCGGAATTTCGTATCCCATGTGAAATGGTTTTCAAGGACCATCTTCGGGAGATAAGTGGCATGAGGTGCGGTAATCTCGACACTCTTCTTTCAGCTGCAGGGGAAAAATTAAACGACAGGATGGACGAACTTCACGAGGCGAGGCAGGGGAGAAGACGATACACGGATGATTGGTGCAAGTCTAAACAGGAGACCGAATATATCATCACACACATCATCGCGTTTTCAAAAGCACGAACTTACTTTCTTCCTCTAACACACACACACACACACAAATCTCGATACATAGTTATTTTTTCTTGGCTTACGGTATTTTGCGTGCCCGTGGTAGCCATTCTAGGTAGCTGAGTCGATATTTCATAGGAAATAATGTGTTTTCAATTGTTGGAGGGAAGTCAAGCATCCTGTTTATATGAAAAAGCTATTTCGTCCATTCCTGTTGGGCCACCCAGCGAAAAAAACAAAAAAAACATACTTTTTCTTGTCACCAAGCGTACGTACATGAAGAATATACATGAGTTGATTTATTTATTTCTTCTCTTTTTTCTGAGGGCATATGCGAGTCTTATTGAAGAACTGGAATGATTGTGCCATTCGAATCGAATTTATGGAGGGGTAGAGAGAGGGCCAATGTGGACAGTTTAGAAACAAGTGATGTTATGATGATTGCCGTCGCCATTTCAGAGTGGCAAATGTTTAACATTAATTGTTGGATTTTATTTTAGGTTAGTCATATTCAACGAATTCATTTGATTAAAATGCAACAATATTTTACATTTCAACGGTTTCGTAGTCGTCTCAACGTTTGAGAAAATCTTTTTTGTTTAGAGAAGAGAGAGAGTCATCAAATAATTTCGAGAAGAACATCTTAATAGGGGGGCAGTGTAACCACTATGTTATCGATGAGAACAAGACAAGAACAACATTACCACTTTGCTATCGGGATGAAGGACATTTTTTCTCATTATTAATTGTGTCCACAAACAGAAATTCGTGCCTGTCTGCATCCATACCTAGACCGAGAGATTCGAACCATGCCTCAGTCCCTTGCGACTTACTTAATTATTTACACTCATCAAAATATGTGCTTAATAAAATACCTCAATCGCACGAGCTATGGCATCCTTGGGTATCTTGTCATCCTCTGTAAGCATCCAAGCAACCACATGTGTAAATTATAGTCTCCCACACATAATGCTCTTTCATGTCCAAATAGACTAGCTTCCTCCACCATCAGGAGGATGGGCAGTGGGAGCTCGTATACCATGAGGGGTTGAATTGACCTAAAAGCAAAATCTGTTAGGAAGGAAAAAATAGTGGATATATAGATCTTTCTCAGATCAGTATGTGCTTGTATTTGCTCTCTTAAGAAGTTTATGGAGTTAATTAGTTGGTTGTTTCTCACTGCACTATTTGAATTTTGAATAATCATATGTTAGTTATGAACGCATCGTTGATTTCCTGTCTGATCATATATGTGTTTGGGTATCTGCCCCGCAACATTTCTTTTTGTCATCTGATTTCTATATTGAACATTAGAAACGACTTATTTCCATTAACAGTATTTCATGTCATGGAAACATTTAAGTCTATACACCATCGGGGGTGGGATTGCCACTACGTCACCCGACAAAGGTCTAGATCGGTATTTTATGGCTCTTGTCATTTTTTAAATATGTACAGCTATAGGTAACTTGAGCTCTCAGAATCGTAGACCGGCAAAAGTACCCCTCTGTTAACCGCCTCGTGTGGGGTGGGGGAACAATTGTAGTTGTTGGTGTAATGCACTTCGAAGCAGGCGTGCCCCACTTCCTCACTTTCATCAAAATAGCTATTATTCATCCTCATCGTTACCATTAACCAAAATAACTTCGCTTCTTCTTCTATTTTCTTACAATTTTCGTGTTGATCTCCGTACGCCCTGGTCATTTGCAGATTAACAAAATAAAATGTCTGAAGTTTGAACACGCCATACCGGTGCAAGCTGTTTTTCTGATTGTTCTCCTCGATTATTCAAAGTGTCTAATTCTCGCGTATTCAAATACATACAAGTGAAGGGTCACATTAGTGATTTTAAATTGTATTCTCGGAGCCATGTACACATTTCCTGACATTGTTGCCTTGTAGTCGATGAGTTGCGCAGGTACAGCTGTGAAGTTGTTAATAAGACCCAACACAGACAAGTACCCCCCCCCCCATTATTGCTTTTCGACATAGATTTTTTAACTAGAAAATTGTTATGTTACAGTACATCCATATCAGTATACAATAACATGGTTCCATTTTTTCTGTTTCTGTTGCCAACAAAATAAAATCTACAGACCACAGGTTCGAGAAACAAGACATTAACTAAAGTTTGCATACATACAGGTACGCCTCCCCGCGAGGTGTGCTATTGGAAGACACAAGTAAGCAGTGGAGTAAAATTTATTTCTTTTATTTTGATGTCCATGCATTGATCTTAACCCCCTTGTCCAACCAAAACAAAAGCTCCGGTCACATCTGGAGACTGCAAAAACTGATATGTATGTTTATTCAGAAAAACCATCCATGGACAATACCGTTGCACCCTCCATGTGCATTTTCCTTGTTGGCTGAACGCGAAGATGCCCGAGACTGCTTTCAAAATTGCATTCAGCCTCGCATCACGATACAGCCGTTTCTAAAATTCTATTACTATTATTATATAAAACTATTTCATCACACACAATCAAAGGAGTAAAAGGTAACATCTCTCTCCTTCCCTCGCTTTTAGCCATCGTTCAGTGTCCTTCTAGATAGCAGGTGAATCGTGACTAGCAAAAGTATTGAAATCGAAATATAAATTATCCGTTATAACCCCCCTCTTCTTTACATACACGCTCGATGACATTGAAATAAGCGGAAACAGACCGCTATGCTAAAAAAAAACATCCATTGTACAACTGTATAGTTCGAGGTTCATAAGCCTCGTCCATCTCATGCCAGGGACTGCATATCTTGTGTACAGTTTATAGTGGCATCATATTCCTTCACTCGAGAGACTTGCAAGATAGCTCATTACTAGATCTGTTTTGTCCATTTGACAGTGCTTGCTATCAGTAATGAAATTTTTATGCTGTTTCACCTAACAGCTGAGGGGCCAGGGCATTCCACATTTACCCTTGCTAGTGCAATAAATGTCAATGTTTTAAGTTATGCAATAATTTTGACATTATATTCATGTCCATTCCCCAAAACTAGATTTATATACACAAACAACTCGCTCTTGCAATTTACTATCTATTGTGAAAGGTTCTCGCATGTTCGCGAAACAGGAAATACACGTCATAGCTTCCGTGAATTGAACGCAAGGTTACTGGGCCACACTGTCTATCGCCAGTGGCAATAACTTCGCAAAACTACAGGACTAATAACACAGTTACCGTATAGTTGGCTATTAGCTCGATTAGCAGTAATATTTCTAACGTTCTCACTTTCGACTTTGTACTGCAACAGACGTCACTCCAATGTCCTGCGACTATTTTACTGGACCACGTGCACCTTTCACATCTCACAACGGCCTAGTGGTGCGAGCAATACAAGTCTCAACTTGCCCACCACACAACAACGTCCCAAGCTACAGTTTTCCATCTCCCGCTATTAGGTTGCAGGTGTGGACATTATCAGAACAGGTGGGGGTCCTACATAGGGTTGGGGTCCGACTTTGGTCAATTTATTCTATAATATTTATATTCATGAACACAATGTCAATAGCATCTACCTCTACCACCGGTCGCTTGTTGCTGATATATTACAACTTACAGGCTAATAAGAGCTTATGCGAAAGCACCCCTGCTTGTCGAGCTGTAGAAGCCACAATTTTCCTAACCTATTTTTTTTTTATTTGTAAAAATCCGAAATAAAAAATGTTAAGGAAAATTTTTGCAAAATATCCCTGCCATTTGTTTCAACTTACTAGGACCCCAATTTCATAGGCTTGATCCTAGAAGTCACATGCACAGCTATGTCCTTCGTAATCGCATATGCTATAGTCAGGCAGATATTATGATAGGAGAATCACATTTCGCCCTATGATCCTACCCAAACTGACATTGCACAAGCTAGAAGAAACAGGGGCGGGATATTTTATGTTAATTACAGCAGCCTGTTTGCAGTTATAAGTTAATTATTAAAAGAGCGCTCTAATATAAGACAATACCACTTACAATATTCCCTAACACACAATCAACATACCAGGTAAGATCCTATTTGTCCTTTTATACCCACCAGAACACCTAGTTTTTTGTTTCCTCATAGATGGTGCTGACGGCGCCACCCAGCTCGAGATAGTTCCTTTGTTTACTAACAGATGGTACCCACTGTCCTCCTCCGAAAATTTTCAATAAAAAAAATTAAAATGTCAAATATCTCGAAAACGGTGAGAGATAGAGCAAAAATGGCAATACCCCGGTATTGCTAGATACCCCTTGTCGATTTAGTCAATGTAGATTACGTATACCAAGTTTCGTGATCCTATGTCAAGGGTTGGGCCAACTTCCAAAAATGTCCATTTTTCTAGACTTCGTAACTTTCGAACGGATGGACGTGGGGTTTCTTGCGTTAACATCGTCTCGGTGTCCTCTGTCTTCCTGTACCAAAATTGGTATGGGTCGTCATAGAACCAAATTTAGAGCAAAGAGATAAAGTGCGATTTTGACTTCGAAGAAGCATTTTATGATAGTAGAGAATAGCCATACCAAGTTTGAGCGCGCTACGATTAATATGGCCCAAACCCGAAATTTCAGGAGGTGGGCCATATCTCGAGAACGGTTAGAGATAGAGCGAAAACGATTAAAAATTGTAAAAGTTTAACGAAAAGCACATGGTATAAGCTACCTGTATATGATGTTTTCAAAAGTTGTTGTCTGGGAACCATGTTGGAACACCCCCAAAATTTCAGGAGGTTGACCATATCTCGAAAACGGTAAGATATAGATCAAAACAGACTACGATTTTGACTTCGAAGAAGTATTTTATGATAGTAGAGAATATCTATACCAAGTTTGAGCGCGCTACGATTAATATGACCCACCCCCGAAATTTCAGGAGGTGGGCCATATATCGATAACATTTATAGATAAATAAAAATACAGGGTGTTTCACCCAAAAAGCCGTGATTTCTAGCGGCTACAAAATTTATTTTAAGAATAGTATAGTAAAAAACATAAATGGATACACAAGAAACAACGTATAAATTTTGTTTTACACTGTTTTGTTTCGTTTGTTTCAGGTTGTATAGTCCAGTATAATAATGGCGGACCATAGACTGTCGTTGCAGCAGAAAATCTCATTGGTGACTTTGTTCATTGAATCACGCTCCCTTGTTGGTGTCCAACGACGATTCCGACTGGAGAATCAGTGTACATGGGCACCATCCACCAAGTCCATATGGCGTTATGTTGATCAGTTCAATAAAACTGGTAATGTTAGAGGGAAGCAAAGAGAGGGATCCAGACCAACTGTGTGTACAGAACAGCATATTGCGAGAATTTGTTGTGAATAGCCCGACAAAAAATCTTTGCGACGTTTGTCAGCAGAAAACGCAATATCCCTAACATCATGTTGGCGTATTCTGCGAAAAGACTTGCAAATGTTCCCCTACAAAATGCAGATGCTTCAAAAATTAACAGTCATTGGAAAAAGAAGGCGTTTGCATTTTGCAAATCAGTTCAGTGCGTTAATTGCTGATGACTGTGACATTATTGGTAACTTGTGGTGTACAGACGAAGCGTACTTTTATCTGTCAGGTGGAGTAAACAAACAAAATGTAAGGTTTTGGGCAACATGATTTGGTAGACTCACCTATGCATCCGGAAAAGGTTTTGATTTGGTGTGCTATTTCAAAATATGGCATAATTGGACCTTTCTTCTTTGATGGCTATGTCACATCAGAAAATTACTTGCAAATGGTTCGAACATGTCTTACATTAAACTTTAGTCTTTGATTTATCAGACCAAGTAAATTTATCTTACAATGGGTATCATTAAAAAATGTTGTTGTACTTCAAAATCACGGCGTTTTCACTGAAACACCCTGTAGTAGAAAATATTGCTACCTTTGTCGATATACCAAAGTTTCGGTGCTCCTAAGTGGGTGGGCCAACTATCATTTTTTTTTTCTAGAAACCCCCATCGTAAAAGGCTATGGCAAGAGTCCAGTAGGTTGACAACATTGCTTTATGCACTGGAACTACATAAGGAAAGCCTAAAGTAAGGTTGCCAGCTTTTTGCTTTAGGTTAAGTTAGACTAAGAAAAGTACACGAGCGCATCACTTTCGCGTTTGCCTTATGATGTTTTCCGTTAAGGTTGCAAAAAAAGATCACTTTCTGTTGGTGAACTCTCTTTTTATCCCTTGTAGTCAGTGTTGCCAACTCCTATTTGTAGGTTAGCTTCGCCTGTAAAATATCACATGGTGAAATTTTCTTGGGGTGGGCTGGCAACACTGCAAGTTCATCACTTTCGCGTTTGCCTTATGATGTTTTCCGTTAAGGTTGCAAAAAAAGCATCACTTTCTGTTGGTGAACTCCCTTTTTCTCCCTACTATTACATGATTTGAATTTATGCAGCCTATCTAAATACCACATCAAAATACTCTGCGATAGTTGCAGAGTCTCAAATATTCTTGACATTTTGCAATATATACCAAACATGAAAAATAACACTAAAGACCAAACATATTGAGGCATACTCTTACAAAAAACTGAAACTTAATAAAATACTAACATGTCATGATAAGATGTGACGTGACAGATTAGTCAGTTTTGCGAGATCAGTTGAAGAGTACGGACGTGTTGTTGCAGTGCTCTTCTCTACATTTTTTCATGTGCTAAGCACAGGGGGATATATTTTTATTATACGTATTTATTAATTTTTTATACATAGTACAAATATATATTTTATATATAATAAAAATTGCTATTATAAAATAAAACGTCATGAATATTCTTGGGTTTAAAAAGCAACAACATAATCAGCCTGTAGAGAGAATTCCAGTAAACATGGATGTATTGAGAGAAATTTATCATCAATTGAAACGACTACTTCTGTTCACTTGAATAGTATTTGGTCTCATGTTGACGAGGATACTAGAAAGCACTTATTTGTATTTAATAATAACTTATCATCATATAAGTCACCTGTTCGTGGGAAAATTCAAATAAATGTTTCTCCACGGAATGCGGCAATTTTGCACATAGGTCGAAATTTGTATAGAACGAAACATAGTACATTACTTCCTGATACGTCTTATGATGTGGAAGCTGGTGAATTATTGTT
Organism: Lepisma saccharinum; assembly: GCF_977018435.1. NCBI lineage: Eukaryota > Metazoa > Arthropoda > Insecta > Zygentoma > Lepismatidae > Lepisma > Lepisma saccharinum. Next base: position 7,202,125 of record NC_139252.1, on the reverse strand, counting down.
TGCAGAGATAAATGGAGAATATGATAAATTGATTCCTCTGTTTATCGAAACGAAAATAATTTATCCTCTTATAAATATATAAAATACCTAAAAATAACTAAAAAAAAAACTTCGGATATATCTGGTAATGGAAGGCGTCAGCAGATTCCACATAATTCAAGCGAGATTGCTAATTTAGATGTACGTCTAAAGAAACTGAAATCAGATTTACTCATATTACAGAATTCGCTAAATCTAAATATTGAAGCAGAAATTACAAATCTTCAAACTCAACTGATTAATCCTATAGTAAAATTTGATGGAGAACTCAAATCTTTGCTTGAGAAATATGCTAATTCAGCATCAATAGATAATCTTCAGAACTTCGAAAAAAATATTGCCAACTTGAAAAAAGAGCTTGATAAATTTAGACAAATCCAGAGAACGAATACCGAACAGTTGAAACAGCAATTAAATGACCAGGCAAATATTATTCGTACCGAACTGCAAACCATCATCCAGAATATCAAAACTCAAGAAGAATATGAGCAGGTGAATGCTGGTATGCTAAATTCTAAGAACAATTTCAATTTTTCGAAGTTCCTACATTGCAAAGCATCAAATCTGAATTACAGACAGATAAACTGCATACAGCTATAACAGAAGTTTATCGAAACTACAGACATTGGAAGATTTTATCAATAATTTACCTTCATCTACTGAATTAAATGCTATTGCTTGGAGCGTTGCCGGCATCAAATTACAGTTGGAGACTTATGAAGATTTTGGGAAGATACAAGGTACAATAGCTCACATAGAAGATACTATGGCAACTATGAGAAATGAGCTAACACGTATACAGGAAACCCTGGAATCGAAACTGCTTGGCATTACTGATATTCTAGCTGTAGTTCAACAGCAAGTTACTATGCTTGAAATCTAGAATACTGAATCAGAATTAACGCACTTCCATCATCTTATTGACGACATTCAGAGTACATTAGAGACACTGCAACAGTCTACACCCACGCAGGATGACATAACGCAACTGCAAAAAATTTTGAAAAATGCCGCTCATGCAACAGAACTCGATGGTATAAAATTAACTCTTACCACACTTCAGAATACTGTAGTTCTTTTCTTTATTCTCACTAAATCAGAGCTATGAGGAGAGCAGTACCTCGAACTTAAAATCTGAGGATAACAAAAACATTGAAGCAGAAATTGCGCAAATCTGAAAAACTGTTGCTAGTCTCCCCAGCAATCAAATAATTAACGAACTACATGCATTATTTACAGAAATCAGAAGTTATGTACACGATCTTGCTACCCAGATTTCTAAATTGAAACTTGTATAAAATTTACAGGAGATTTTTTCTAATATTACGTTACAAATTGCCACTCTTGAAGCAAGTCAAGAATTTTCTTTATCAGATTTTGCTACTTAACTTCACGTTGTCAAATTGGAACATAAACATCTGTATGTTGATGTAAAAATCAAGACCTAGCTACGATGAGTTGTTTCGCACTATCAACGAACACTTATTAAGTATTACTAGTATTACTAGTATTAAGCATACTAGATGACATAGGTACTCGTCAATTTTATTCTAATGAAATTGTTAGGTTACAAAGTGTTCCAAATGCTCGAGGGCACTGGACGTACGTCAATGCTGGCAATGTTTACAAATTATATCCATGCTCTCAGGTACGTGCATTTTTTGTTGATGGTAGTTTACGATATCTGAAGTTCAGTTTTCTAAAACATTGAAAACGTATTGAAGTTCCTCAGTTTACTATAGTACGAAAAGATGGTATGCGCAAGGCAGTTCAAATACCTATTGCTTACTGGGATGAGTCTACCAATAAATATAAAGTGCATGTTGACGAACAATTATCGCTTTTTGATATTGAAATTGGTGACAAGCTAGTGTTTGACATAAAGTGGTTATACCCTGTGGACAATACCTTTTATGCGATATTATCACTTCGAACTCGATGTCAAGACAATATATAGTTCATGAATTACATAAACCAGCCCGTCGCAATTACAAGCGATTAAGTGTAGTAACAAAAGGTGTAAATTAATTGTTTCTGGCAGATCTGATTGAGATGGTCCCCCCAAGAGGCAGTTTAAAAAATATGGATAAGATACAAATATATGCTTACAGTTATTGATACTTTTAGCAAATATGCATGGGCTGTTGCCTTAAAATCCAAGACTGGTACTGAGTGAGGGAAGTGAGGGAAGGATACCAAAATATTAACAGACAGATAGAGGGAAAGAATTTTACAATTCTACATTTGCTAAGTTAGTGCAACAACATAATATTAAACATTATTCTACATACAGTGATCTGAAAGCTAGTATAGTGGAATGATTCAACAGAACATAGAAAAGTCGCATGTGGAGATAATTCACTCTACAGGGAATTATAAGTGGGTGCAAATGTTACCCGAGCTAGTTCATAATTACAACAATACAGTATACAGTACTATTCACATGAAACCTACTGAGGTAACCAAAGTTTAAAATAGGGGATCAGGTAAACGTCAGTAAATATAAACAGTTATTCGAGAAGGGTTTTACTAAAAATTGGAATACGGAGATATTCTCAGTGGTTCAAGTTTTACCAGGGAATAGAAATACATATATATTTTTTAAAAGATAACCATAACAAAATATTGAAAGAGAGATTCTATGAAAAGGAACTTAGTAAAACAAACTATCGAGATACATATCTAATCGAGAAAATATTGAAGAAGAAAAATAATAAAATGTATGTGAAATGGTTAGGTCTGCCAGACAAAAGTCGGATAGAAGCAAACCAGGTGATTCTTTGACACCAAGATGGAATATGGTACAGCGTTTACCAGATGTGGTGGAGACTAATAAAAAAATGTTTGAATTTGATCTTACTAATCAGTTCCAATCTTTGCAATATGACTTGCCAGAGTTCGTAGCTGTGCTGTTTCAAACAGGGAGTGATGACAGTCAGGAAATGGTAGCAGCCAGTTTGATAATTGTAAAATTAAAAATGTGTATCTGAAGAATTTCAGAAATGAAGTATTTCCTAATGAAAAATACAATTTAAACATTCCAGAACAAGATTATTTAAAAGTATATGAGGCTAATAGTGCATTTAAAAGAGTAATTGAAAGTAACATAGATATGTATTATAATCCAGATGAGTTCATAATTCACATACCAATGTTTTTAATAAATGCGCCAAAAAGAAAATTGGTAGTTATAAATGATCGAACTAATATTTAATTAGTATGTGAATTTCATGAAACTCTAAATGAAAATACAATATGCAGTTATATTTTAATTGTGGACAAATCATATACTTATGATGAAAAAATGAAAAAGTAATAGAAAAATTTTAATAGAAGAGAATAATATATAATAAAATTAGACTACGTGTATATTTCTTGTTATTTTCAAAATTTTGGTTTGAAGTTAAGATTATTATTTTTCACATGTGTTGAGTGTAATTATTATTAACTTCTAATCTAAGGTATCCCCAAGGCAAAGTATGGATTCCACACTCGAGGATACACCTCTTGTCGTCGTGTGGATCCAGGGCTACTTTTTCATATTATTCGTTGTAATCTCATGGTTTGAGCTTTGTATTCTATTATCCTCTCGAAGTATCCTCGACTGTGAAGAAAGGCAATCAATATAATCCTGGAAAGTTATTTTTTTTTCCACGGTATCTTTGCACGTTCCTTTGCTTTCTTCGTGACGCTGCTTTTTGTTCTGTATGTATACATCTTCGAATGCAAACCAGCACACTCAACAATAATATCACCGTTACACTTATCTTTGAACTTACCGAGAACCTTCTTGTTACGGGAAAGAACTCGAAATCTGTTAGGTTGAGAAGAGGAAGAAGTGTCGAAATAACCAAGCATGGAAGGCTGTTTAAGATCTTCGTAGAGGTTAGGGTTTTGTATGTCATAAATAAAACTATTGGTGTCTATGAAAAAAATTCACAGCTTATCATTATAGAAAGGTTTCATAATATTATAATGAAATTCGAACATATACAGTTTTGACAAGTCGAGAATTGTTTCACCAACGCAAATAGGTTTTCTGAATGTTATTAATTTTATATCTAGATTAAAAAGTGTTAAATTCTCGTTGTAAATTTTTCGTCAGATATCAATTTTCTACTTTTATGATGATCAGAAACCAATTTTATTTCTATATGCTTTCTGACATTCTCCATTGTTTTTCCATAAACGTCATTATTCATTAGTTTATTAAAATCTTTATCCAATTCTGAAATGGCAGCTGTTCTGTGTCTCGTGTTGGTCTCAATATAAACTTTTAACCATCGAGAATGTTTGAACTTGAGAATTCTTCTCACATTTACTACCTGAACACCTTTCCCAATCACAAACTGGAGATTCTTGTAGTGGACGACATATCTCTCCTTTCTCTACAGAGTTAACATTAGCTTGCTTTGATTAGAATCAGGTGGACATCTAATTTCAGGAGCCACAGGTAAATCAGAAAAGGTTTCATCTCTACCTCAATGAACGGACCAAATTCACGATCGTCGAATTTAAATAGGATCTATCCACTGGAAGTTCTTGTATCATTGCGAAACCGTAGAGATTGTTTACGTCAGCCTAAAATATGTAATTCGATGATCGATTTGAATCGTATTGATTCTCAGACATGTGTTTGTGCTTGCTTTTGCGTGTATCTGCGAGCATTGCCCCTTTCCCCCAACGTATCGCCCTCTCTATAAAAAGTAACATGTCCACGTCCGATATCAATTCCAACTTGATGCTGGTCTGGAGCAACATAGAAGACCACGCCAAACAAGGAAGACTGTAGAAGTATGCTGGATCTAATTTATAAATATTTTTTGCAGTTTTTCTAAATACCTGAAAAACATCAGCAAGTATTGTTACGTCTAATTTGAGATATGACTCGTGAAAATCGCCTAGAGTATTTCATCTCAATTCTTTCCATATTAATTTCGCATGTTCGAATTCTTCATTCGTAATTCCGTTTTTTTTTCAGTTGACCGAAGAATCCTTTTTGAGGTGGGAGAGTGTCATTGTCAAATTTAGATTCATCGGTTACACATTCGTAAGGATAAATGCCTTTACGTTTAATTAGATCTACATGTATGTTGGGAAAACTAGCTTTTGTTATTTTAAATTTTTCGTCAGTAAGTTTACTCGCTAAAGCATCGAGACTTGCCGATAGGAATCTAAAGGAATCTAGAAACCTCATTTATATAATTTCATTCGTTCCTGGAATTTTAACTTTTCTACTTATAGAAATATAACGTTCTTCGTTTTGAGCAAGATAATCTATTAAAAATTAGAAGTCGTAATTGGATACATTGTGAAAAAATATTGGTACGAATTTAGGCTTCTGGATTTTGAAGTTGCAGGTGTTACAGATTCCACTAATGTAGTTTCCGGTGAAATGATTATGATGAAATATTATCCGATTCTCATCCGTGAAATGTTGATCACACACCGAACACGTTTCAATGTTATTGAAGTCAAGATTGAAGTTTATCACTAGATAATGGAAGCTTTGATTTCGATTGGCATAAGAAGCTACCAATTTTCTCAACCTCCTCCACCATCTTTTTTAAAAAAGAGTTCAATAATATTCGGTCCGCGATATATATATGGTTTATCTATCCTATCCTGCCAAACAACAACATATACAAAACTATTGTGGAAGAAAATTCGTGATCCGGATTGCACGCAATAAGACAATGATTTGAGAAAAGCCTCAAAGTCTGCAATAATAATGGCCGGATGTTCGAACAAGGCCTTGTGCATTTTAAAATCTTCGAATTCATTTGTCTTTGGCATTAACATGCGAGCTGGTCTGTTGACTCCACAGTAGATTTCATGTTCAGGAAGTTTTTGTTTGGCAAATTTCTTGATTTTGGAAATATTGGTAATTACGTCGATCACGATCCTCGAATACGGTTAAACACCTTGGACAAACTTCAATGTGTGCACGATGCTTGGTTGTTTGGCTTCTGACCCAGCGGGAGAATAAACGAATTAGCGTATAATGATGAACATCATCGTCAGCAATAAGAAGCAGATTGATTTCCACGGCTTCCTTATCAACAATATTAGTTATCCAAAAGGAACGCACAAAATGCTTAACTAAAGTAAAGGAATATACATTTATAGCTAATCGTTTTCCTTCTCCATTTCGTACCCTGTTTTCAAACTTCATTATGTCCGAAATAGCAACAGGGTATTTGATGCTTGTTATAGCATATTCAATCTCGACGATATATTTCTAATAGTGACTAACCTGTTCCGGATGATTTGAACAATGAACCGGGTGGAGTGCTGCTAAAATGCACCACATAAAACACTTATTTTCAGTGTTATGAATATTCAACACGGCTCTCTGATGCTAAATTTCTATTGGAAGTGGAACGTAGCTGGAAGAAGAAAAAGGTGTAAATTTGTTTACATAAGCGATTAATCTGAGAGGACTTCCGCATAAAGACCAACCCGAACCCTAACCCTCTAACTCGTCGTGTTTTCTAATTAATTCAAAAGTAAGATTAGAATAAAAAACGTTCAAATTATCAATGTCTGCCAAATAAAGTTATTGGTTTTTTCTTTGGTGAAAAAAAAAATTCTTTTACAATTGGTTTTCTCGTATTTACAGATTAGATCAACATATACTTTTGGAGTTGTTTTCAAGTTATTTTTTTTTCAAAATATTTAAGATAGATATTTTAATTTCATACAAGAAACTAGAAATATCACAGCCTGGTTTCGAAGTAAGAAAAGAAAATCCAGAAGTTGGTTGTTGAATGCAGATCTAATTGGCTTTTGGTCATTAGACATCTTAATATGTTTGGAAGTAGAAGCTTCAGTTTCAGGATGATCAATGTTTCTTTTCAATGTTCCATGTCCGATTGGTGTCTTGCAAATTTTCATGTGTTTACTTAAATGTGCAATGCTAATTATTCTTTTCTAATTGAGTACAAGGTTTAGTAGGTTACAAACGATTTATTTTCGAACATGTTTCATTATATCTTGCCTTATGCTTGCTAATATTAGTTTTGGAGATTGTTCCCACAAATAGCACATTCGATGAAATTGGTAGATGAAATTTTTTTAACATGCTTTTCAAAGAAAACGCAAATCGATAAAATTAAATAAATAACAATAAGACGCACAATCGACTCAAAATGCAATGAGATAATTACAATAATTGATAGAATGTAACTTAAAAAAATAGTTATATTTATAATATAATTTTTCAGCTCAGGTATTCATATATAAATTTTCTCGGCAAAATAAAAAAGACGCACAATTAAGTGAAAATTAAATCTATGTGAAAAAAACACTTAAATCATTTTCAAAATAAAATAAATATTTGTACTAAGTATAAATAATAATTAATAATTACGATATAATTTGTAGCTACGTTATTTATATAGAATTTTTCCGAACACAACAAATAACATCCAATCACACCAAAACTAAATCTGATCAAAATTACTATGAAAAAAAGAAAAAGAAACACTTGAAACACCTTTAAACTTGAAATAGTAAATAGTATGTAGTTTTAAAATAAGTTAAAATTTTAGCTTTTATCAAAAAATAAGGAGCACGGCAGGAACACCTCCGTAATATTCATACACTCTCACGGTACTGACTAATCTGTAATGCGAAAACCCTTTATATAGACTAAGCGCAAAACCATGTTGAAAAACAGAAAACACCACGTCAGATACAAGTCATCATAATATTACGTAATAACCTGTTTTCATAAACATGATGCAACAAGTACCTTCCGTGCTATTGTAATGTTGTGTAATATTATGTAATAACCTGTTACATAAGCGTGATGCAATAGTTTACCCTTATAAAATACAATAAAAGGAAGATTAATATGAGAGCATCACAGTATTATGTAATGTTGCGTAATTTAACTCGTAAGAAATTATGACACTCGTATCAAGTACGAGATGATAAAAACACAGATTTGCAATAGTATAAAATCAACAAAAACATCATCGTAATACGTTTACCACTGTGGTTAAATTAATAAAAAAACAATAGACCTCGACACTCGTACCAAGTACGAGGTAAAATATCACAGATTTGCAATAGTATAAAATCGACAAAAACATCATCAAAATAATTTTACAATTGTGCTTAAATTAATAAAAATTATTGGTCTCGTACCAAGTATTATTTTGAAATTACCAGATTACTACTGGTTAAATTAATAAAAAAACAATAGACCTCATAACATGTATGAGGTAAAAATCACAAAGGTGTGCGTGGGTGGGTGTGGGTATGCGTGGTTGGGTGTGGGTGTGCGTGGTTGGGTGTGGGTGTGCGTGGGAGTGCGTGGGTGGGTGTGGGTGTGCGTGGGTGGGCGTGGGTGTTCATAGGTGTAGGTGTAACGCACTTTAACTCGTAATAAATTATGACACTCGTACGAAGTGTGAGGTGAAAAAACACAGATTTGCAATAGTATAAAATCAACAAAAACATCGTCAAATTTTGTTTTTCCACTGTGCTTAAATTAATTAAATTAATAGGCCTCGTACCAAGTGTTTCTTTGATGAAACCCAATTATACTACTCAAGTCGTAGAAAATCTTTCCTTTGACATTTGTAATTGTAAAGGAGGCCATCATATTTACGTCTTAACTTGTCTGAAAGTCCTCTTCACTTAACAGGCATGTAGACCATAACAAAGTCACCTACAACAAATGACGGTTCTTGACGGTTACTGTCGTACCGATTTTTTGAGTTTTGGTGTCGTTTATTGTACATTTCTTTGGCTATATCACAAATGGTTTGTGCATGTTTCCGAAAATTTTCAGATAATGGATCTACCGAATTTAATTTTAATCCTATCTCTAATGCAATATTGGGTTTACGACCATACATTATTTCATATGGAGGGACTACAGTTATAAACATATAAAGCAAGATTCAGATAAGATGCCCAGTCCTTGTGATGTTAAACGGTATATTCACAGAACATATTAGCAATGCTTCTATTTAGGCGTTCTACTTTTCCATTACACTGAGGGTGATAACCACTGGTATTCAGATGTTTATTTTAAGTTCGTTCAAGATATTTTCCTCCATGGCAGGCTTGTAAACAGAACCTCGATCTTTGAGAATACTAGAAACTGTACCAAACACTGTACAAATTTTCGGGATAAAAAATATAGAAAAATATAGTTATATTTTTTCAGTTAAATTCCTTAGAGATTGGGCAACCACCCATGATGAGAGTGAATCTACAGGAAACAAATTTTCTTGTATATATTGAATGGCGACACTGATCCGAATACTTCTGACCCCCAAGATTCACAAATATTACCCATTGGCAGAAGATGAAGAAAACCCTGTTTAATATCTGAATGTGAATTTTTCTCTTTACATATCTGGCACTAGCGTATGTAATGTATTACATCATTGCGTGCTGTTCTCTAGTAATATGTTTCCTTTACTTTCTGCAAACATTTAGTTTCACCTAAGTGTCCTCCCGTGTACAGTGAGTCATGTACGTACCAGTATTAGCACATGTTATATAGAATTACCAGGAATTTGGTATTGTTTTCGTCTATACAGCACTGCGTTATTACGATCGTAATAACGAATGGAAAGATATGATTGTTCGCGTTCCTTGAGTTGTATTCGTGACTTGACTTCTAGATCCTACATCTGGCGATTTCGTATCATGGTAGCGCGGCCAGTTGACCAAGGTTCGACCTGCTGATCTATAGTCTCTACCTTATCTCCATGATCAATGTAATTGCGTTCTTTGTCTGTTAAAGGCGTTGATGAACTGCGAGATAAACTATTGGGCACGCAATTAAAACCTCTTGGACTGTGTCTTATTGCAAAAGAAAATTCTAAGATCATTATACTCCACCGTGCTAAGCGATTCGTTAAATCCTTTGCGTTCTCTTTTAACAAAGGGGCTCCTGCACTGTCCAGTACAGTTCTGAAGAAGGTGTCAGTTAAGTATTGACAAATGTGAAGCATAGAATGCAGAAGTCAATAAACTTCCTTTTCACAAATACTATAGTTCAACTGTGGTCAAGTGAATAACCTTTAACAAAATGATACTGGCTGAAAGATAGTTTACATTTCATTCTTTGGATCTCGTGTCACATGACAAAGCATTGAACCAAAGGCCAATTGCGAAGCATCGCAATCCAATTCGATTGGCAATTTGGATCGAAATGTCGCAGCACAGGGTAGGACATCAAACGTTTTCGAGTTAGATAAATGCTGCGATTTGATTTTCACCCATTTGAAGTGGTACTCCTTTCTGTGTAAGATCGGTAAGAGGTTTGGCAATTAATTAAAAGCCTTGAATAAATAGACAAAAAAATGTACAACCAATAAACGATCTAACTTGTTTCAGGTTTTTGTAGCTGGAATATTCTTAATAGCTGGTATATTAATCGGATATGTGGCGACTCCGTTTTTTTCCTATCACGTGACCTAATATTTTAGTTTTCGCGTAGGGAAAGTGACAGTTACTAGGCTTCGCTTTTATGTTAGCACGGTCCAGAGTGGGATAATTTTTCTAACCTCTCTAAATGTTCTGGCCAGGTGGTACTAAATAGTGTTATGTCATACAAGAAAACACATAAACTATTTCATTTCAGACCTGCGAAAACTTTATCTACACATCTTTGAAATGCTGCAGGGTCGTTCGCCAACCCAAAAGAATGTCGAGTATACTCAAATGTTCCAAGAGGAGTCACTAGGGATGTTATGTGTCTATCTTTCTCTGCACTTTCCCGCTGATGGTACGCTGATGAAAGATCAAGCCTAGATATTGCGGTATATTTTACTCCACTTAGATAGTGGATTATATCTGAAATAACTGGTAAACAATAGTTATGATCCCTCAAAAATCTACTACCATACGACAAGAACCGTCACGCTTCGCTACAAGGATACTAGCAGCTCCATATTCTGACTCAGATTCCTGTATAATACCTAAAGATAGAATTTATTTCAATTCGGACTCTATAAATTCACGTTGTTTGGTGGACCCTGTACTGCATGCGCTTGACTGGAATATGGTCTATAAGTGGGATAGTAACGTCATGAGCGTTAGTAACACCCAATTGTTCCGGGGATGACAAATCAGTGTTTATATTTATCCAAAATAGTCAGTAATACGCGTTTGTGTTCAGCTGAAATATCTAAGTTAGTCACAACTTTGAATTATTTGTATTTGAATTTGAAATAACTTTTCAGGTTTTTATATTTTATTACGTCCAAATGATGACCCATTTCCTTCTGACGAGGGGTAGAAGGGACCGGGAAAATAATTTCTGGCTTGTAAACAATTCCAATTAAATAGTTCCGTGGAAGACTGACCTGAAAATGAGTGATGTTTATGATAGGAATATGAGTCAATATATAAGAATTTATTAGCAAGCGAGAGACAAAACAACAATGCTGGTCATAAATACCATGATTCCTTTCAAGGACAAAATTCTCATTGTTGGGAACAGCTGTAGCAAAAGTTATAGTTAATTCCGTATATGGCTCCAATAGCACACAATGCGAGGATAATACTTTTAGTTTGGTTGTGGCAGAAGAACATTATCTGTTTTCCTTCTTGTCCATGAGATTCATCCTTCTTGTGTGCATATAGCGTTTCATTTCCTGATCTTCAGTTAAATTCTTTCTATCTCTCATTTGAACCTTTGACAACTTGTGCGTAAGATAGCGAGGCAATGTCTGCTTGTAGTTTTGCGTGTTCCAGAAGTCGTAGATTAGCTAGCAATTCATCTAGTGTTTGCACTTTCATTGTTAGTAACTTTTCTGCATGTTGTTCTGGCAGGCCATTTAAAAAAAAAGTTTATTTTCCCTTCATATTTCATATTAGGATCTGCTCGTTTGCACATTCTTAGCACATCATAAAAATAATTCTCTATCGACTCGTTGATTTGTTGCTTTCTTGCAGCTAAATCTAGATTAGCTTGTCCGACCGGTAAAAGTGGTTGAAATGCTTTAGTCGATGCTTCTTCGACCTGAAAGAACCTTCTAGGCCCTCAAACGTAGCCCGGTTCCAATCGCAGTAAGCCAATATATATTTTTCCTTAAGTAGGCAGAAATGTGACAATTTGCGCGTAGGTCCAACCTAAAATGGAAGAAACTCGCTTGTACGTGTTTAAAAATTCTGTTATACTTTCTCCAGGGTCAGCGTTAAAAATATCTGGTTGAATCCACAGATTTCTACCTTAAGAACACACAGCTGGGTTTGAAGTACCTGCTGTTAAAGGAACCGGCATTCTAAATATATCACTTTCGTCAGGTAGCGGCGTATGTATTGCTTCCTTCGAGCAAGCAGGGATTGGACACGTAACGCAGAGCTAGCACCTACACCAAATATAAAGCTATTGCTAAGGTCCTATTTAATATATACGTAATACTAAGACTTCATTTAAAATCACTATTCCAAGACAACAATCGTTTATTTTCATAAATCTTAACATCATAGTACTTAAGTACTAATTAATACTTCATAGCCAATCGTTTAAATATTAACTCCAAAGCAACTTCCAAATAGAAAGTCCACTTAGGTAAATGGGTCTTACCCATCTAGCCTGCGTCTAACCAGTCCGCAGAACACACACACCGAAATTCGAGTACATGACGTATACTATAAAGGATGATTCTAAAGGTAGGGTACATACGAAAACCACAGATACCTCCTATGAAATAGAGACGAGTCTGCCCTTCCACTTTGCCGAGAGATGCCTTCGTGAGGATCTAGACAACGCCAAAAACTTGTGAAAATGAACTTCACACCGCTGTACAGCCAGCACGACTGAAGATTGAAAGGCGAAACAAAATAAGTCAAAATGAACACCACAGTCTCCCATGGGGTTTCACAAAGGAAATAGGAGAGTCCCGCAAGATAAGTGAAGGGAAAGGGTAGCGATCGACAACGGTAGGGACAAAATAAGAAATTAAGCATGAAGTAACAATTGCACGGAGGGAAACAAACACCATGACTCAAGCTGTGAAGTCGAGAAAAGTAGTGCGGTGTAGCAGAACCAGGGGAGGACGACGTAGGACGAAGAAACACACCGAGAAGGCAAGAAAAGTGGTTCGTGAAATTCGACAGGCAACAAACGCCTACATGGTTCGGGGCAGAAATGGCAGCGCTGGCTGTGCAGCGCATGGGGAGTCCCCGATGAGAGTGGCGATACACCTCAGAAAGAACAAAGCACGGTGCAACAAAAGAGAAAGAGGACCCACGGAAAATGGTACTTGCCAAGGAGACAACAAATGCGAGACGAGGCATTCCCCGTAGCAGCACCGAGGGGATGTCACACAGAGGTAGTGCGCCAGCAGGACAAACACAGCAACCACGGGCACAGGAGGTTTACTGCCAAGTAAAGGTGCACTCACAGATAGTAATAGTACGTAGTACGTAGTCGTACCCCGGACTGACGTTGTTACAAAAGTATCTCAAATTGAAAACCACCACATTCAATGCAGGCATTGCAGCGTCACAGGAAATTCTGGTGAACCCTGTCAAAATTCCCTGGCATGGTACACACCTCGGCCGATGCTGCACGTATCCGCGCTACCAATGTTTTCTGGTCAGGCACTGGGGTCTCGTAGACGACTGTTTTCACATGGCCCTACATTAGAAATCCATTGGGGTGAGATCAGGCGAACGGGCGGGCCATGGGACGGGGCCCGCTCTGCCGATCCAGCGCTGTGGGTATATACGGTGCAAAAGGGTTCGCACTATGCCATCAAAACTATGCAGTAGCTCCATCCAATTGAAACCACATGCGATGTCGCACGTTGAGGGGTACATCTTTTAGCAGAACTGGAATGACTGATGCAAAAAAGGTGCGATAGAAGCGGCTATTTTAACATGGTGGCAGCAAGTATGGACCGATAATCTGTTCACTGATGGTACCTGCCCAGATATTCACTGCAAACTGAGTTTGATGGTGCAACTCGACTGCTGCATGTGAATTTTCAAAATCACACATGGCTGTTTAGGCAATTGAAGATGCCCTCACGGGTGAATGATGCCTCGTCCGAGAAAAGCACATTGCGCAAAAAACGGGGAACGTCGGTACAAAACTGCAACAGTCGACAGAAATCCACACGTCGTGGGTAATCCCCAGCTAGCAGCGCGTGGACTCGCAGTGGATGACAGTGATACAGCAGATCATCATGAAGGACACACCACAATGACTGTGATACTCCCACTGCACGTGCAATGCTACGGGTGCTAGTGGACGGTGTGTCCTCCACGCGAGCAACTACGTCCACCACCGCCGTGGTGTGCACATGTCTTGGGTGACCGACATGATGGCCTGCACTTAACACACCCGATTCACCAAGGTAAGGTGCACGTTCGAAAACAACCTGCTGTTGGGGTGTCGCCTGTCTGGATACAGTTCGCGATACAGGCGTGCAGCTGCTCGAGCATTGTCATCAGCAAGGCCGTAGACAAAATGCATGTCCTGAGTTCTACAAATATGAGGCGTTCCATGGTACGGTGAGGAGAGTGCCAATTATGGAATACTGTACTCCAGTGCACAGGTGGCACACACACAAACACTGGTCACAAGGGTTTCGAAGCAACATACTGAACTGCCGTACGACAAGCGCACTTTTTCACTGACACGCTCCCTGACGCTGCACTTGAAATCTGGCACTGTACGCAGAACAGAGGCCTGCAGCCCACACGTCCGCACGGCGCTGTGTTACAATCAGCTGAGGTACCCGGGGAGCACTACGTACGATCGTATGGTGTTTGTGTACACCAATGTGGGAGTGACCCAGCATTTGAACAGACGTGCATACCCCGACGTAGCTTCATTCCACGGCTGTCCCACGCAGTTTGTCTGTCCTGTCTCGCTCGGCCCGGTCTCACACCCACGAGGCAGTGTGCGGCTTCGGTGGTATGAGGCTACGGTTGGTTTCGGAGCGGAAGGCTGCGGAAGAGGAGAGACTCGAATTGTTCGGCTGGGGTTGGGCTTGGAAGCAAACAGCCGCGTCAGGTCTGGGGAAGGTGGACCTGGTGATTGGGATGGGCACTTTCCGACCTCGTTCATTGGTGTAGCCTAAAGTACGGAGTGGTGGGGTAGATACGACACTCCAGCAGTCTTTCGTCCCCTCACACCCAGCGATGTGCCTCCGGCTTCATTTCTAAGAGGCTGATTGGGCCCAATCACGACGTTTGTAACAACGTCTGTATGGGGTACTTGGTTCTATCTGTACGTGCAACTTTCATTGGCAATAACCTCCTGCGCCCGTAGTTGCTGTGATCTTCCCCTAGGTGCTGCTACGGGGAATCCGTCGTCCCGAATTTGTGGTCTCTTTGGCAGGTAATATTTTCCGCCCGGTCCTCTTTCTCTTTTTTTGCACCGTGCTTTGTTCTTGCTGCGGCGTCTCCCCACTGTGTTCGGGGACTTCCCATGCGCTGCACTGCCACCGCTGCCATTTCTGCTCCGAACCGTGTACGCGTTTTTTGCCTGTCAAGTGTCACAGACGATTTTGCTTGCATTCTCGGTTTGTTTCTCCGTCCTAAGTCGTCCTCCCGTGGTTCTGCAACCGCACTAGTTTTCTCGACTCTACTGCTTGAGTCATGGTATATGTCTCCCGCTGTGAAATTGTTACTTCATGCTTCATTGCTTCGTATGTACCTACCGTTGTCGATCCCTACACTTTCCCTTCACTTGTCTTGCGGGACACTCCTATTTCCTTTGTGGAACCCCAATCTCATGCGTTACGTAGCTGCCGCCTGGTGTTTTTCGGATGGGCGACTTTGGTGTTCCTTTTGACTTCTCTTGTTCCGCCTTTCTATCTTCAATAATACTGTCTGTACAGCGGTGAAGTTTATTTTCACACGTTTTCGGCGTTGTCTAGCTCCTCACGGAGACATCTCTCGGCAAAGTGGAAGGGGCACTTTCGTCTCTATTTCATGGAAGGTATCTGTGGTTTTCGTTTGTACCCTACTTTTAGAATCACCCTGTATATTCACAATACGACATTGTCTTGTCCTCAACCCAGCTCTTATTGCTACCAACCTTGTGGCTATTTTAGTGAACTGTGTATTTGACATTGATGCCCCTGATGGAGATTTGTGGTCAGGATGCGTTATGGCCTATCGTCAGGGCCAAGGTCTTGGTCCTTGCTTTCACTAAGCCACCTTAACTTCCCGTTGGTTGCCTTGTCGGTAACCTTACCCTTGACTAAGAAGTGGAGAGGGAAGGGAACTGACTCACTCACACGCGTTGAGATGAAACAAGTGTATGTGACGCAATTCCTTACTTACTGTTCGTGTTTTCATACTTCCTTCGAGGCTACGCCCATTTATGCAACACAATGAGCTGCACGTTACACTTAGTTAAAATTTAATTAGATAAATTAATTGAGCGATATATTTTAGAAATGATTTATTCAAGTGATTGTCAGAGTCCTATTGTAGTTGTGTAAGAATAATGGCAATTAAAGGCTGTTCCACAATTTCAAGAAGACCGTGAATAAATGTATTGAAAGCGTGATTTATCGATTGTCCAGGATAGACAAGAATGTTTCGAAATTTTAATATAAACGATGGGTTTCATACCTTGGATGTTAGAAGTGCATACCTTAAAATAAGACTCTATGAAGAAGCTTAATGGTTGCTTGTAATGAATACTTCATGAGAATTTTAACTGTGTGTTTCATCACACAACAATTTTCAATGTTAGTACTTCTTGTAAATATCGAGGTTTAGTCGCAACTAAAAAATCTCAATTTCAAGTTGTCTGGAGTAACAGTCACGTTCTCGCAACGTGTAAAAATTTCAATATATATTTTCTTTATTTGCACAACAACAATAACAAAGTTACATCCTGCAATTGGTGTGATGAGAAAAAATACATTATGTAGTTGTACCCATTTAATAAGATAAAAAAATGGAGACACGGAGTATCGAACGTAGGATTTCAGCTTATAAAGCTGGCCTTTAACCGACTTGGACACAAGCCACAGTGAGGAAACCAAGCTATTCGAGTAATTTATCCATAAGATTGCATCTCTTCCTGTCCAGCTCGAAAAGTTTTATGTCGCTTCTCGCTAATTACATTAATTTGAAAGCAATACGCTTCATCAGATAGGGTTTGTTATCCAATTTCCGTCAACATAGCGGATTCTGCTATGTGACGACGAATCTCATTAACCAACTGCACATAAATTATATTATTTTAAACTACTTTCTTTTAAAGTAAGGGTCATTATCCTGTAATCTACGGAGACATTCATTCATTCAGTAAGAATTTTACGTCACAATCCTATTTTTGTGCTACATTACAAAACCGACGTGCAAGTGTAAAAAAAGTAAAGCCCATCAGTGTTTATTTTACAGATATTATATTTACAGTTAAAATTAAATGAGATGACAACCAATGACTTCTTTTTAATAATTTGGATGACTGATGTGGGTGGGAGGGTACCTCCTCACATGTGCCCTCTGGCTGTGACATAAACTCTTCTTCCTTTCGAATCTTGATTATTTTTCCATCACATATCCAGGGCCAACTTTGCGATTCTGTTTGCCAAAGTGTAAGGGGAAAGAGTTTTATTATTCTTCAAGTCCTCTCCTGGATTTGGATAAAACTATTTCGGAAATATTTTCTTGCAACACTATTTCTGTCTCGCTTATTCTAATGGCATTTTTTCTTTTCGTTATTTATTGTTGCTTTTCTTCCATTATCGGCTACTCGCGACGATGAAGAGAGACTCACGCCAAATTCGAAGTCGAGGCCTTCGTATTCTAACTCATTCTGATAACCACTTCGTCACGAACGTCAAAATTGAGGGTTTTTTAAATATATTTTTCACGAATTTTTCACATTTACATTAATTTGATTGTAAACGTGGGCAGTTAAGTTAATTAATAGTTACGCTGCAATGTTTCCGTTAGCCCTTTTCTTTCATTTGATTGATTTAATTTATTTACTTCGCGTTTTTTGTCTCTTGGCTAATTTGTGAAGATCGGGATGAGTAATGAATTGATGAAATTGATGAATGGACATTCACAGACAACCAAGCTCGAGCGAGATTCGAGCCCGGTACCCTTGGCGTCGCAGCGCGATATGCTAACAACTCGGCCACAGGGTCCGGCCTCTTTTCTTTGAGCCTGAGAGACACAATATTCCCTGCTTGTGGTTAAAATGATAGTAGGCAACACTTCTGCTTTCCCAACACTTACTTCGGCTGTACTGCCAGACACGAAGAAGCTGGACTTCAACTCAAACGAATGTGCCACTTTTTCTGAACAGAAGTGACGAGGTTTTAAACCGATTGAAATAATAGAATTTAAGGTCAAATAGAGCTGCAAGTATTCATTCTTTGAAAGTAAAATCATCTCTTTGGTTCAAATTTTGTTCTGATTTTTCGCTATTGTAGTCTTGATTTACTATTACTTCCATTTGGAAATCTAATTTTGTACTGGGAATATAGGAAAAATATCATTTGCTGTGGCGTATTTTCACCTTATGCGTCATATTAGCTTCTAAGAGACACGAATATTTACTGTAACAATTCTTCACTTTGATATGCAAATTCGTACTCTATTCCTCCCCTACAGTATGGCGTAGATTTGTTTCCACTATCTGCACGAAGAGCTAACTTGACCTGACCATTGCTTTTGGATCATAAGCAGGGGAATTAAACATATTGGAATGGCGCTCATCGCAAAATGTTTTGAAATGTTTTGAATTCTGTAGATGAGAAAGATGGACCATTATCGACCACCATTCAATTCGGTAGTCCGAAAAAGTTTCATAAGATGTATCTTTACTACTTTAAATGAAGTAGACGAAATTCGATTACAATCTACCCACACTCTATTATTTATTTAATTATTAAGTAAATTCCAGATACAGCACATGTGCCCATTTTTCACTGAAATTGCCAACAATGAATAAGAAATAATAATAGCATTAACAAACAAAAAAATAAATAATAATAATTAAAGTAACAAAATAACACAAAAAATAAATAGCAAATTAACAAACAATAAGTAAAAGATGGCACTTTTTAGTATTATTTACAAACATTTCTTCTAATACAAGACCAAAAGTAAAACTCTGCGGAAAATATACCGATACTTAATGAGAGATCATTGTATTGAGTGGCAAGTCTCTAAAGGAGCAATCTATTTTTTAATTTCTAGTCTATGTTTACTTTGTAAAATAAGGTTGTGTATGTGTTGTGTATATAGATAGTCAAAAGTATAATTCCTATAGGAGTATGTTGCATCAAATTTTGTCATTGATAATTTTGTTTAAATAATTGAAATCATCTGCAAACGGCACTGATAACCGGTCAGTAAATTTGGAAAACACATGAAACGCCGACATGAAAAAATACATAATGAGGTAACCCTGTAACGAACTATAGCCAGGAAAAAGTTAAATACTGAACCTATTCTAGACATCTTAGTTGGACACGCCATGGACGAGATTAGAGAGCAGTATTCTATTATGTATTTTGGGGAATAATGACGAATTGAATATGAGGTGAGGGCTGAGATGTCAATAATTTTACTGATTCCATATAGTAAGCCTAAGCGACGCGTAGCCATTATGTGGAGCTTAAATGTGTTCCTCGAATGTAAACGTTTGTTAGAAAACAATGAGTTGGTCTTTGTGATAGGATACTGCTGTGATGTAATTGCCAGATATGGAGTAAGAACATTTTAAGAGTTTCTTCTTGAGATATATAGTGAGAGTAGTGCACTTTTCAAGATGTAATGTTGTGTCCAATGTGAGACACCAGGAGGTAAATGTTGTTATGTCATGGTGAAGAAGATTAGTATTGTTGGAATTGGGGATGTTTTCTGTCATCTGCGGAAAGGACAGGAAGTAAGTTATATTAAGTTCTAGAAGAACGACACGTTGTTGGTGATCGCTAAGGCAATCTGTCAGAAGGGTTACAAATTTGTAATGAATATTGAATGTATTGCATAATTCGTGAATTAGAGGACGCTGACTAACTGTCAAAGGCTTTGGGCAGATCAAAGCATATTACATCCAATTGTGAATTATTTTAAATGCATTTAATAACATATTAGAGAAAAACAGACAGGTGCGTAAGACAGGAGCTATTAGGAAGAAAACAATATTGTTTTGAGCTTAAATACGCAGACATATATTTCTACAGTATTTCTTTGATTAAATTATAACAGATGATGAACAGAGAACAGAGTAATTAGATTGGTCTGTAACAAGAGACAAGATTTTTGTTACCACTTATGTGAATCGGTGTGAAGTTACATTATTTTCAAGCGTGAGGAAATTCAAATTCATAAATTAATTTGTTTAATATGGAATAAAGAAGAAATCCCTCAACAGTGGAAAGAATCCATAATTGTTCCTGTGTTTAAAAAAATTGATAAAATGAACTGCAATAATTACCGTGGAATTTCTCTACTCTCAACAGCATATAAAATATTATCAAACATTCTTTTAACAAGACTAACCCCATATGCTAATGAAATTATAGGTGATTATCAATGTGTATTTAAAAGTAACAGATCAACTGCAGATCAAATTTTTATCATCAGACAGACACTTGAAAAAAAGTTTGAATATAATCAAAATGTCCATCAGCTATTCATTGATTTCAAAAAAGCATATGATTCGGTCAAAAGAGATAAATTATATAATATATTAGTAGAGTTTGGAATACCTAAGAAGCTTAAAAACTGCTAAAGAGATAGGTTTGGAAGTTAACAAAGAGAAAACTAAATATATGCTTACAGGCCGAAACCAAGTGTTAGGTAATAATCAAAATCTAATTATTGATAACAACTCGTTTGAACCTGTTTCCAAATTCAAATACTTAGGAGTAATATTAACAAATGAAAATTATATTAAAGAGGAAATGAAAAGTAGGTTTAATTCAGGAAATGCATGTTACTTCTCCCTTCATAAACTTTTGTCTTCTCGTTTATATCTAAAAAACTAAAAGTTAAAATATACAAAACAGTAATTTTGCCTGTAGTATTATATGGATGTGAAACTTGGTCCCTTACATTGAAAGAGGAACATACATTGAGAGTATTTGAAAATACGATCCTTAGGAAAATCTTTGGACCTAAAAGGGATGAGGAGACAGGTGAATAGAGAAGGTTACATAATTTAGAACTACATAATTTGTATTCATGTCCAGATATTATTAGAATAATTAAATCAAGTAGACGTAGGTGGGAAGACCATGTGGCACGAATGGGAGAGGAAAGAGGACTTTACAGGATTCTTGTTGGGAAACTTGATGGTAAGAGACCTATAGGAATCGTTGTACACATTCGTCCTAAAATGTACATGTATGGAAAGATGGCCGTCGGAAAGTGGCAAGATGGTAACAGGCGAAAAGCTAGGGCGAAGATGGATGGACAACGTTGAGAGGGACCTAAAGGAAATCGGAAGGGATGGAAAAGGGTATATAGAACTTTCTCAAGATAGGGAAAGATATAAGGCCTGTGTTGCTGCAGCCATGAACTTGCGGGTTTAAGAAGGCTAGGGAGTTAGTTAGTTAGTTAGTTAGTTAGAGGAAATACACCTACCGAGAAACATCTGCTGAAGAGAATTCAGAGTGAATAACAAAGGGATTCCACAGTTTCCTGAGGAACATGGTGTTGATATAGTCCGGTCCTAGGGCACGGTGAGCTGAAATATACGACCGACAATAGATTTTTCACCAATCGGGTGCAGTGGCAAGCGTTGCTTGAGAGGGGGAACAGACAGGTCTTATGTTTGGCAACGCTGCAACGGAGAACGGACGGCAGAAGTTACCGTTAAAATAAGCATTGAAAATTTCTTCCTTTCGGTCAATTATCTTATTTTCACTATCAGCTGCAATCATTTTGTTCTTGAGTTTATTAGATTATACAAGCTTTTGGCCGGTTCAAATCCGGGAACTTTTCTAACGGTGGAAGCGGCCCCGGCGCCGACCCAGCGTCGAATAACATGGGTACCTGGGGGAAACCCTGTGTTGTAAAGGCGGTCAGAGGCGTGATGCTGATCACATCACCCCCACTCACGACCGGATCAAGAAAGTGTAGGGCGTTACAACCACACCCCCTATACGCCTTCATGGCGTCGTGCTATGCACAGGGGAACACTTTACCTTTACCTTTACAAGCTTTTAGGGTTTTCCGGGATTGGTGCAGTGATGTTGTCTATATGTTTGGAAATATACGAGAAGCTATTGCCTTGTAGGCACGAGGTCCGTCACTGTTGCTTGAATCAAAGCTGTACATATGTCGGCTGTGTCGATTCCATCTTCGAGAAGGCCCCAGTGGAAGGAGTCCAGGGAAAGTCTTATCGCATCTCTCAGCGCTCTGTTCCGTAGGTACCGCTTCTTCTGGTCGATGTCCTCATCTAAGGGAGGGGGGATGAAGGCTTAGGAGGTTCTTATGTGGCGTGACGCTTACGTTGTTTACAGTTGAAAGAACATAGTCTAGGTTACCTTCTTTCTTCGTGCTAAACATTTCTTTTTTGTCTTAGGTTTCAACCAAAAACAAAAGTTTCAATGAACTACTTATTATTCATCCATTATGAGTAGTGTAATTGCGCCGGTTCAAAATAATACTTTGTAGGTATGCATTTGTAGCCTCTGTTTTTTACCAATCGAATATCAGTTTTTGACAATTTTTTGTCGATGTTTTAGCGTTTAGCGATGTTTTAGTAAAATTTCCCTTTTTTCCCCACTCACACTTGGTAGGTATATCACGATCTTACGTGATATAACTTAACCTATCTTTTTTTTTCTTACGATTTTTAATTTTTTTTACGATCCTAAGTGATATAACTTAACCTATCATTTTTTTTATTTACGCACCGAACTAACCTACAAGGGATTCTGTTTGTTTTAATATTTCAGTATTTTAAAGTTTTCACAAATTTTATATAACCTAAAATGTGTTGGATGTTGATTTTTTTTTAGTATGTGGCAATTTTTGTTACGAATATTTTAAAACTGTTCCGTCACCCTCTCGTTCTTCACGTCGTACGCGAAGGACTTCTCTGCAATCAGGATGACGCTGCACACGGTATCATCGGGCAGCGCGTCGTGGAACTCGCACACGACCTTGATGTTGGTGCGATCGTTGACCACGACCTGCTTCCTCTTCGTGGTGTTGATGACGAACATGGGTCTGTGGGTTTTGAATTCGCTGGGCGCGTAGTACATGTCCACGCTTCCCTCGGTCACGCGCTTGTAAGCCGTGTAAGCTTCGTAAAGTTTTAGATAATCATCTTTGGTCATGTCGAGGTTGTAATTCTCGCGCGGGAACACTTCGTTCCTCCCATTTGTGAGATAAACGTTCTTGATCTTGCAGTCGTCGAATTCGCAAACATATTTTTCCTAAGTCTTACCGTTTCCAAGATTACCCCACTTCCGGTCGCCATTTTGGATTTCCGAGCATAGGTTCTATTCATATTTTACTTACATATAGGCGTACGTGATGAATCCGCAAACAGATTTCTCCTAAGTCTTACCGTTTCCAAGATAACCCCACTTCCGATCGCCATTTTCGATTTCCGAACATAGGTACTATTCATATTTTACTCACGTATAGGCGTACGTGTTGAATCACCAAACAGATTTTTCCTAAGTCTTACCGTTTCCAAGATAACCCACTTCCGTTCGCCATTTTGGATTTCCGATCATAGGTTCTATTCATACTTTTTCTCACATGTAGGTGTACATGATGAATCCCCAAACAGATTTTTCCTAAGTCTTACCGTTTCCAAGATAACCCCATTTCCGTTCGCCATTTTGGATTTCCGAGCATAGGTTCTATTCATATTTTACTTACATGTAGGCGTACGTGATTAATCACTAAACAGATTTTTCCTAAGTCTTACCGTTTCCAAGATAACCCCACTTCCGGTCGCCATTTTGGATTTCCGAGCATAGGTTCCATTCATACTTTTTCTCACTTGTAGGCGTACGTGATGAATCCGAAAACAGATTACTCCTAAATCTTACCGTTTCCAAGATAACCCCACTTCCGGTCGCCATTTTGGGTTTCCGAGCATAGGTTCTATTCATACTTTTTCTCACTTATAGGTGTGTGTGATGAATCCGCAAACAGATTTTTCCTAAGTCTTACCGTTTCCAAGATAACCCCACTTCCGGTCGCCATTTTGGATTTCCGAGCATAGGTTCTATTCATACTTTTTCTCACTTATAGGCGTACGTGATGAATCCGCAAACAGATTTCTCCTAAGTCTTACCGTTTCCAAGAAAACCCCACTTCCGGTCGCCATTTTCGATTTCCGAACATAGGTTAGTAGTGTCACAAATATGCCTTTGACTGCAACCCTGATTTCTTGACCCCACGACCACCAAAACCTCAAAAACTCACTTTCTCTCCACGTTCCGCGCCTCATTTATTGCGCTGACGATGTTTCACAGCGTAGAGAAGCAGTGATGAGTGAAATGCACTCTCTCATCCTCTCATCCTTTGAAGGATGAATGCACCTTATCGTAATTTTCCAAGTCCGGGGGTCATGTTTATATATCGTGACCTTTGTAAACCTCTCGGGGGGAACGATGTGCCACACGCGCGTGCGTGTCTCTTATTATTTCTGTATTGTGACGCAAACAAACAAATAATAATTTTTTTTTTTTTTTTTTAGGATTCATGCCCCCTATAACCCTGCCAGGGTGCGTGGTGCCCAACCGAAAAATAAAAGGTTCTAACGGCTGCGGTTAGATAACCACACCTCTGTAGAGTTTCACGTGTTTTTTTTCACAAAGGTCCTATGGGACACCTCTGTTTGTCAAAAATTCGACATATTTGCAATTTAACTCAGGACTTGGAAAACAATTTCGATTGATAAAAAAAAAATGGTTCCATGACGACCTATGTTTATTTTGGTATGTGAGGACAGAGGACACCGAGACTCGACCGACACACTAAACCCGAAATTTCTACGACTATTCGTTCAAAAGTTACGAGTGATCAAAGTTTCGGGGAGGGGTGGGATAACTTCTTACCCCTTGACCCCAGGACCACCAAAACTTGGTATACGCATTCTACACCACCAAAATCGACAGGGGGCACCTAACGATGCCGCATGGGGGTGTTTTTCGATATATTTTTTTCGATAACTCTTACCATTTTCGAGATATTTGCAATTTAAAATTTTTTTAACGCTGGACTTAGAAAATTTTCGGAACATTTTTTTTTGTTCAATGACGACCTATGTTTAATTTGGTATGGGAGGACAGAGGATGCCGAGACTCGACCGACGCACTAAACCCAACCTCTCTACGCGTACTCTACGTCATCAAAAAAGGTTAAAAGTTCCAAATAACAATAGTTAGAGTTTCCCCAATCTAGTAAAGTGGATTGGTTGAAATCTCCAAGGCGTATTTTACATTTTTTTTTCAAATATGAACACGTTAAAACTGAACTGTCTTGGATTTTTTAGTTTTGTATTCGCCCTGAGAAAATTCTATATAAAATAACATACCTGAAAATTATATTCACAGTAGATTTTTTTTTTGAGTTTTGTAATCACCTCAAGAAATTCTATATAAAATAACATACCTGAAAATTGTATTCACAGTAGATTGAATTCTTGAGTTTTTGTATTCGCACACAAGAAATTCTATATAAATAACATACCTGAAATTCTATTTACAGTAGATTGAATTTTTGAGTTTTGTAATCACTCCAAGAAATTCTATATAAAATAACATACCTGAAAATTGTATCGCTATATACTGGACTTTTTTATTTCTGTGATTTTGGAGAAAGCAATGGCATCCACCACCAGTTTCAATCGTAAAAATGATAAAACTGAATGTGTTACTTGTGGGAAGCTAATCTCAAGGAACAATTTATCGGTACACAGGGCAAGATGTAGCGAAACAGGTTCGAGAATTAATCGTTCGTTACCTTCTAAGCCTTGTGCTCGATGCGGAAAAATGATCAGCATTGCAAATTTAAGTAAACACCTCAAAATTTGCAAACCATCGACCGGACAAGCATCGAAAAGGAAAATCGATAATTCAGAAACGGAAGCTTCCACTTCCAAGCAAATTAAATTATCTAATGAACGCAAACCAATTAGATCTGCATTCAACGACCAACTCCAGGATTTTTCAATTAAGTCAGAACCAGGTCGTGACATCCTTAGTTTCTTGGATGAAACGAAAACATCTGTACTAAATATTTTAAAAGATAAACTTGATAACAACTCTATAAAAGTATACGTTGTTCTGTTTTCTGAATACGAGAAAGTTGATGGGACAACGAGTATTTTTTATCATCGTACAAAAAACCAGACTCTTTATTTTGCTGACGTCGAAAATTTAGACAACTTCTATTATAAAGTTACCAATGAGCTGGTTAAGAAACACGACGATTTCGAGGCTAAAGGGTCGGGATGGTCTCTGTGTGGAAGTCCTCACACGTTAACCGTTTACGTGAACCGATTCTTGCCTCTTCGCGCTTCCAGCTACGTTCCTCTTCCACCGAACATTCACCACAAGAGGGCAGTGTTAAATATACAGAACAGCGATAAGAAGTGTTTCCTTTGGTGTATATTGGCTGCACTGCATCCTGTTCTTTGCAAAAATAATCCACAGTGGGTTGGACATTACAAACAATACGAGTCCGAATTTGAAAGTGTAATGTCTGGCATCGAATACCCGGTGACATTGTCGGATATAACAAAGTTCGAAAATCGTGCAGGAAAACGCATCGCTATTAATGTATATTCCTTCACGTCAGATAAATATCTCGTGCATCCCGTCAGGATAAGCGATATCGACGATGACGATGCTCGTGTAATAAATCTCCTTCTCATTTCCAACGAGGATGTCTATCATTACACGCTAATTCGTTCAATATCTCGATTACTAGGAAGCCAAACAACCAAGCATGAACATTGCATCGAAGTTTGTCCGAGATGCCTAACCACGTTCGACGATCGTGACCGACGTGATCATCAAAATCTTCATAGTCGTCAAATTGCTATCGAGAAACTTGCCGAACATAAAATTTATTGCGGCGACAACAGACCGGCTAGAATGTTGATGCCCGAAACGAACGAAGTCGAAGAATTCAAAATGCACAAGGCATTGTTAGAACATCCCGCAATCATCGTCGCAGATTTCGAGTCTTTCCTGAAACCACTCTCCTACTGCGAACCGGATCCTGAAATTTCCTCCACAACGCCGTACCAGCTTCATCAACCTAATAGTTTCGGCTATGTTGTTGTGCGACGTGATAAAATAAATGAAGCATATATATACCGCGGGCCAAATGTAATCGAGCACTTCCTGGAAAAAATGGTGGAGGAGGTTGAGGTAATTGGTAGCGTACTGCTTACATCAAAACCGATGGCACCTTTAACTGAAAATGAACTTCAAAATTACAATTCCACTGAGGTGTGTCCGGTATGTGATCAAAGTTTCACTGATGAGAACAAAAAAATATTCCACCACGATCATTTCAGCGGAAACTACATAGGTGGTATTTGCAACACGTGCAATCTTAAAATCCAGAAACCTAAATTCATCCCCATATTCTTTCACAACGGAAGCGGATATGATTTTCACCACCTGGTGAGACATCTTGGCTACGATCCGAAACGTATAGGTGTCTTGGCCGAGAATGAAGAACGCTACATTAGTCTCAGGAAGCAAGTGTCGATTCCGGGAACGAAAAATACCATCGAGATGCGCTTCCTGGATTCGTATAGATTTCTCTCTGCAAGTCTGGATGCTTTAGCGAACAAACTCACCGACGATCAATTTAAAATAACTAGAGCTAGTTTTCCCAACGTAGACATAGAACTCGTTAGACGTAAAGGGGTTTATCCTTACGAATATGTTAGTGATGGTTCTAAATTTAACGACGACGCTCTCCCACCTCCAAGAGAATTTTACAGCAGACTCAGAGAGAAAGGAATCACGGACGAAGAATACCAACACGCGCAACTCATGTGGGAGAAATTAGAATGTAGGACACTCGGAGACTACCACGATGCCTACTTAAAATTAGACGTGACGATACTCGCGGATGTTTTTCAAGCGTTCAGGAAAACGGCAACGAATATTTATAAATTAGATCCAGCGTATTTCTACAGCGTACCGGGATTAGCGTGGTCGGCAATGTTATTCCAGACAAAGGTCAAGCTGGAACTGATATCGGACGTTGACATGTTGCTATTTATCGAAAGAGGGATACGAGGTGGAATGGTGCAATGCGTACAGAGACATGCAAAAGCTAATAACGTACACATGAAAGAAGATTACGATTCAAATCGAACATCGAATTACATCTTCTACGCCGACGTTAATAATCTCTACGGACATGCCATGGTTCAGAAACTTCCTTACGGGGGATTCGAATGGTTAGATCCCACTTCGATAGACATTATTCATTTCGACGATAGCGAGTGTGGTTTCTTCGCAGAGGTAGATCTCCAATTCTCCGACCACCTGCACGACACGTTTTCGGATTTGCCTCCGACTCCCGAAATCAAATGTCCACCCGACTCGGTTCAAGACAAGCTTTTGTTAACATTGGACCCTAAACAGAGATACGTCGTCCACTACAAGAATCTCCGGTTTTTGATTGGGAGGGGTGTTCAGATAGTAAATGTTAGAAGAATACTAACTAGCCGGGGCCGCTACCATCGTTAGAAAAGATCCCGGATTTGAACCGGCCGGGGATCGAACACGGGACCTTTAGCATGGTAGTCAGACGCGTTACCGACTGAGCCACCGCGGCCACAATACAAATCCTCCAATTTTAGTTTAAGAATTCCACACAACTTTTCAGTTGAAGGTTATGAAAATAAATTCGTGCATAATAAATTAACTTGAAATGTTTTATCTTATTTTTAGGTAGTATTACTAATTGATGCTAAGGAGTGTACTCATGATCTATGAAGATGAAGCATGTTCGGAGGTATCTTAACAACACTTCCCTCCACGGAGTGAAACATGTTGTGGCAAGAAGTTACAGTAGGAATGAAAGGTAATTACAATTTAGAGTGTGTTCACATTGCTTACATTTTCGTTTATACACGATACATGAGGTGGATCAAAAGTATCGAGACACCTAAATAAAAGTTGAATGGCAAACTGTTCCGCAAATCTAACACTGCGCATTTGTAATTTGTAAATAGTGTAGGGCACATGAATATGACGACCGCCTTCTTGAAATCGTCCATCTTTAATAAAACTTCAACATTTTAAATGGGAAAGGTAGTAATTAAATATCAAATCAGGCTAGAATTTCAGGAGAAATCTAGTGTTGTAGGTTATTCCAAGGAATCGTTTACCCATAAAAAGTTATGAATGTTCTTTTTAACGAAGGTGCTCCTTTTCAACGTGTCAGAAAAAGCATTAAAACGGCTCTAAAGCATCCGTAACGCATCCTTATCTTACTGGCGTCTATGAGAGAAGTTTGGAAGCAATTGCACATGATGTATAATCAGTTTTGAGTTTTGTGAATAAGAGATTCAAGCATTTGCATTGTGATGCTTCCACTGGAATGAAAAGTCCTTCACATTTAAGAGGCCATTTTGTTATGTTTACAAAGTAATTAATAATGAAAATACGAAATGATGTTTATCTGATAACGTACGTTGGACAGATTATAGTCGAATGGTTAGTGCTGCTAAGTTAATTTTAAGTTATATCACGTAAGATCGTAGCATACCTCCAAAGGATGAGGTAGGAAAACCGAGTCGCGGTGAAAATTATACATGGAACGACTTAAAATCCACAAAAAATCGTCATAATGTGATACGGCTGAGGTTAAATGCACTGAAAATAGAGGATACCTACTTTGGATTAGGGGTGGCCAAACGGATCCGGATCCGAAAATACCGGATCCAGATCCGGGTCCGAAAGTTTCGGGTCTGTTGTTCCTAAAATAATTTTCTACGCATCGGCTAACACACTCATGCACAAAAATAATCTTACTTGTTTAACATAAAATGTCTGTAGGTGATTTTGTAAATACCATTGACACGAATATGTATTCATTCGAATGTATTGGAAATGGAAACACACATAAATGTGAGACATTCCATTCGAGGATGAAACCTTTAACACATTTAACAAGATAGAAATTGTATACAAAAATTATACAATTGTTATACAGTTAGAGTTTTAAAAATTAAAATAAAACATTATAATATATGCAGTGTTACATAATTGCAAAGTGTAAGACTAACAAGTGAGGTTATCTACGTGTCCCCCTCCGATTTCCATGAAACTTGCCAGGTGTATCAACGGGTCGAAATGAAGAAATAGGTGTTTTCTTTTGTTTCGGCTGAAAAACTGTTTTAGGGGGATAACCCCGCTCAAATATTAAAATGAGGACAAATTTAAGTGGCCATTCGACTCCTGTGTCCCACTCCGATTTTCATGAAACTTGGTAGATGTATAGAGGGGCCCTATGCCCCTGTTTCATCCTATGCCATATTTACGTGGTTTCGGGGTCAAATCCTCACTTCATTTCCTCTTCATCTTAACATTTGAAGGGGGATTGCTCCCTAAAACAAGTTTTTATCTGAAACACAAAAACACGTACTCCTTTGGGCCCCTCCATACACCTGCCAAATTTCATGGAAATCGGAGTGGAACACAGGGGTCAAATCCCTAAGTCAATTTGTGTTCATCTTGACATTTGAAGGGGTGGGGGTTGCCCCCTAAAACAGTTTCTTAGCCCAAACGAAAAAAAACACTTATTTCTTTGAGCCGCACTATACACCTGCCAAGTTTAATGGAAATCGGATGGGGGGACGTAGACCTCCCTCCTATGTGTTTTAATTACAAATCGCGCACCCGCGCAAACGAAATTTTTGTATCCGGATCCGAAAAATTTTAGGATCTGGATTTCAGATTCGTCGATCCGGATCTGACCATCCCTACTTTGGATGAGTTACAAACAATCAATTTATACTACTATTGCCAGGCAGTAGACCATTACCAAATTAACCACAAGAAGATGGCTGTTCCTGAATGACAATAGTAAAGATATGTTTTAGTGAAATACGCAATTCGTTTTGCTATAAGGCCTTCTTCGTTGCAAGTCACCTAACCCATTACACTAACAAGAGAGGATAAAATATTGACGTACTGAAAAAAGTTTTTAGAAAATTGCAACATACGAATTTGGTTCTGTCGTCGCCTTTAAAAAATTCACAACCCTTCAGAAAAGAAATTGCGGCTTGAAGTGGACGTATCTCAAAAACGGTAAGATATATCGCAAAAATAAGTCAAAAATAATCTCCCCCGTTAAACCCCTTGTCGATTTTGACAATGTAGAGTACGAGTACAAAATTTAGTGGTCCTGAGGACAAGCGGTGGGCCAATTGCCGAAATTATTTTTTCCGATCGCTCGTAACTTTCGAAAGGATGACGTAGAGACATTGGTTTGTTTGCGTTAGCAAACGATGTCTTCTGCCCTCTCCTAATAAAATTGGAATAGGAACCCCCTCCGAAACTTTTTTTAAGTCCCGTGTTAAAAAACCCTAAAATTGCGAATATCTCGAAAACGGTGAACGATAGGGCAAAAATAAATCGAACAATCTCCCCATTGGATCGATTTTGGTGATGCAGAGTATGTATACCAAGTTACGTGGCATTAAAATCAAGGGGGAATGGGATTTGTTCTAAACACAAATTGCAGACATTATTTATTTTGATCGTTCGTAACTTTCTAAAGGATGTTCGTTGAGACATGTTTTTTTTTACTTAGAATCGTCTAGGTGACTGAAAGAAATTAAAAATTGGCGACCTAATCTCAAAGGGTTATACTTGGTCAAAATCTGTTTTTGGGATTTAGCAAGGATATGCGATACAAAAAAATAAACCTGAAAGAGAACAAGCTATCATTGTTTTTCAACAGCAACTCACATACGATATGAGGATCTACTTACAGATAGTTTTAGGGGAAAAAATGGTAAGAAAAAGTTTTAGAATAATACAAAAATAACGCTTATGCAGATTTAGAAATAGCCTAAAAGGAAAGAAGCTATCATTTTTCGAACTACAGCAACCTTCATATCCGTGGCTGGTAAAAGTCGGTACGAGTCCATACGAGTCAAGACCAAACTTTTTTTTTCTGAATCCCATCGAATTATCTCATAGGGCACACTTAATTCGGGTCGACAATTTTCAGTGATGGAAAACTAGCAGTTGGCCGGGAATTGGCGTTTCCTCTCATGGCAAGAATTTATGCAATAAATCATTTGATACGCATACATAGGTATAAAAAAATGTTGCCAGAGTCTTTAGGTTAGCTTGAACCGTGAAACATTACGCCGTGTTCCTATCGAGTCCGTGAAAAAAATCGTAGAAGATTACTCAGAGCGCTTCATACTTATGATGAGTTTCGTACAAATGATTTATTTGAACCGCTCTTAATATACAAGTATAATTTAGTCGGTAAAAAACGTAAAAACAAGTCCTCGTGACACGATAGAACCGGAGTGAATGAGAACGACCTGTATGTTATCTTTCACTGGTGAAAGATTGTAAAAAAACGAATAGGTTAAGTATAGTTAAGGTCGTACTTGCACAGATAGGTTAATAAGATCTGAGACTACATTTTAAAGTGCGAGCCAAACCTTTATGTGTCTCCACTGGGTATGGAGCCCAGTGCCCCTTGATTGCAAGATTTGACGTTATCACTACGTCATCGTGAAGGCCCTCCGTAATGGGTTGCATCTGCACCGATTAACATAAATTCATTTTAAACGAATTTCGGACACTAAATAGAGTTCATTATCACCACAGACTGGAAATTTGTTCTTTGCGAAAATACGAGGAATACCTATCACATTTATCTTGTTACTATTCATTACAAAATACGAATTATGTATTCATTTCACTCTCACGGTCCACCTTTCCTATTGATTGACGAAACGTCAATGCTTCGAACTCTGAAACCGACACCGAAGATTATATATTTCACGTCATTGTTCTACCAGTCTCTATTAATTGCGATGATAAAGATTAAATATGTAATAGGTGAAGGTGGAATGAAGACCAGGTTCTAAACCCAGCTATTCGAATTAAAGGACGTTAAGCTAACCAATTGGCCACGGGGTTGACTTTATCTTGTATGTAAGTTCATCAAATTAATCTATTCGTCATTCAAATTCCAGAGGTAACATAGCAACGTAAAATAACGTAAACAGAAAACAATGACATATACACTTATCATTACCCAGCTTATCCACGCACAAACTAATTTTGGCATTCGTTTTGCTTGGGGATTAAATATCTCCCATTCCTGGATCAGCTCGATACAATTCAGATGCATTATCAAAACTGCCCTGAAACACTCAGGATTTCTAACCCATTTCACAGTGGGGATTACTATTACCTTTGGCGTTGTTTGTACAGTAAGGTTATTAGGGACTTAGCCTGGAGTTTAATTTGTGATCCGAACAACTGCGTTTCGTGTATCGAACCCGAGCCCTTTGATTAAAAGATAACGACACAACCACTGCGCTATCGGTGAGGCCCTATGTAGCATGTGTAATTTGCTATTATTGGTATGGCATGGCACTCGAAACACGATGGAGACATTTCACAATAAACAGCCTTCAATTTCAGTCAGCTTTGTTGGAAACTGTTTTTGTAAGTTTGTAAATACTGTACCATAAACATTTCTTGCAGCATATCAAGAATCATTATTAATTTGTATATTACTAAAGTAAGACTCAAAGATTGTTGTTTTCAAATCGTCTCTCTTAACAAGGGATAGCTAGTTACAGGACTGCCAAGCGGATTTAAAATTATGACCTTTCGCACGTTTTCTGTGTTCGGTTGAATACATTCAGGCTAGATTTTAATGGATATTTGCAAACAAACTACACTCTTCATGTATATCAGGATATGTTACATTATTTTATGTCATTTGCAAACACTCAACCGTTGGTGAAGTTGTCTTACGACACAATGTTTAATAATAATAATAATAATAATAATAATAATAATGTATTATAATTGCATATTCATAATACATTTAATAGCATCCTGTGTATCATATTATATTTAGTAGGTGTTTATGCTCGACGTATGGTTTATATTTCTTTAATATATGTATCTTTCTGCAGAGTGTTCTGGGCTGTGGCTGTATCCGTCAGTTTTCTTACTGGTTTAACGATGGTTCTGAAATCTTGGAGAGCGTTTCAAGATCATCCAGTTGTGGTTGTTTACAACAAAGCCGAAATGAATTTGAAAGTACCAGTACATGCTATATTTACTTGCCCTGAAACTATTTCCTCTGAAGAAAGAATAGAATCACTAGTTTCCAGGTAAGTAAGTTAGTTAAATACTACTGATTCATACATTTACACGTACATAAGGTATAGAAATGTTCATATATTCACAAAATCAGAATTTTCTATTTGTTCCCATTATGGCTTCCAATAAATACGCATTCTGTATCGGATGAATTATGCTATTTTTTCACCTTACTATGGTGACAAACTGACACCAATTTAATTTGGAATGTTCCAATAACACGTTTTAAGAAGCAGGCGGAGCAAGCACTTTTTGAGGAATTTGTAAACTTATGGCACCCTTTAAAGTGCATCATCGAACTTTAAACATCATCAACTGGCAAGTGGTATTGAATCCAATCTGATTGAACATGTTGAATTTATTATCTCGGAGTATGAACAATTGCTTGAGGGCAAATACGCTGACTCCAGTTACATATTGACGCAAGGTATTATCGTAAGGTCAAAGTAAAACATCGTGTTCTAAATAATTTAATTAATATTTGTTAGAAGTAATAATATCGCCGAGCTTACATATTTTTCTAAGGATTTCATTCCTAAATACTCCTAGTTAATGTTCCTATTTCAATGTAAGGAAACAAGTTTCGCTTCAATTTAATACTACAGGCAAAATTAGTCTACTGTAAATTTTAACTTTTAGTTTCTTAGATATTATACGAGAAGGTAAGAGTTTATGAAGAGAGAAGTAACATGTATTTCCTAAAATTAACTTGTTAATATTTCCTCTTTAATATAATTTTCGTTTGTTGGTTTTGCTCCTATATATATATGAGTTTGGAAAGTGGTTCAAACGAGTTGTTATCAATTATTAGATTTTGATAATTACCTAACTCTTGGTTTTGACCTGTAAGCATTAATTGAGTTTGCTATTTGATAATTTTAATACCTGTCTCCTTAACTGCTTTGTTTACAAAATATCTCGATCGAGATATTTTCCTCCAAACTCTCGGGAACCAAATATCTTGATCGAGATATGTTGACATGTGTGTAGTTTTTACGTCGTAATGTCGCTATTTCTTGATGGAATTTCATCTTATATATTATTGTAAACACATATATTGCACCGTAAGGACTCTTGCACATTTTGTTCTTCCATACAAAGGTGTTGAAATGACTGTTTCCTCTGAAGAAAGAAAAGCATTGTGCCGACAAAAGCCGGAATATTTGTTCCAATACAATATAGCAGTTGAACGTCAACGTCCAAAAATAGACTGATAACACACTTCTAAGACGTTCTGCGGTTCTGAGTCACTCAAAATGGTGGTTTTGAAGCGAAAAATGCTTGTAATGAGTGGCTGTGCATTGACAAGTTTCAGTGGCGGACTGAGTCAATATAGCACATACATGTCGTTTGGAAGGTACAAGTCCGGTTCTATTGCTCATATGATAATAGTGCAATTATTTCCTTGTTTCAAACATGCCTGCGATCATTTCCATTGGTATTTTGATACTTTCCTGTACATTGTTGTCCTGGGAGGGAGCGGGCTTTTTTAAATCATAAATATTGGAATCCGGTTCCTCCCCTCCCCCCAACCATATATACACTCAATGTGAAAAATGGTATGCAGTCCGACTCAATGATTCATTATCCGTATAACGGAACTTGATTCATCCTTCATCTGTCTAGTGCAATTAGCCTCCAATATGCAGTCCTTTGAAGGTAAATTGCATTTCGGTGAAACCCGAGGCTTGAGTCAGCGTCGCATAGACATGATGCTTGGGGGGGGGGGTACAAGTCGAAGTTCCATTGCTCATATGATATTAGTGCAATTATGTTCTTGCTAAAAACATGCCCTCGATCATTTCCATGTGTATTTTGACAATCTGCTTCGTTTTTTCTAAAAATTTGCCTGGTACCGGATGGAAAACATGGCAAAATGGACTCGGTAATGAAAATGTTTTAAAAATTTAGCATTATTCTTCATTATGTTTACGTCATTTGCATATGCTAACAGCTGAGTCACACCATTTAATTTTAGTCCTTCGTTAGTTTCTTCTACCTTCCCTACAGCGCATTCTAAGACAAAGTTAAAGAGCAAAGGCGAAAACCATCTTCTTGTTTAACCCATCACAAATTTTAAATTTGTCAGACACATTAATACCCAAACAAATTTACTTTCTGTTTCAATATTGCATGCTCGTATCATATTAACATTCTTCTTAGGTATTCCAAGCTCGACTAATATATAATATATTTTATCTCGTTTAACCGAATCATATGTTGTTATATTTAAAAATCAGTGAATAGCTGATGGAAAATGTGATAATATTCCCACTCTTCGCAAGTTCTTGTTTTATTTGAGAATTTTGATCAACAGTTCATCTGTTACGTTTAAATCCACATTGAAAATCACATACAATGTTATTAACATATGGGGTTTTTATTGTTGAAATAATTTTAGATGACATTTTATGTAATGTTGAGAGTAGAGAAATTCTGCAGTATTTATTGCATTTTATTTTATCTCTTTTGAAACACAGGAACAAAGATAGGTTTTTTCAGTGTAGAAGGATTTCCTTTTATTCCGAATTAAAAAATAAATAATTTATGATTTTCACCACTTAACGTATTCCCACTTATTTCAATAACTCAGCTGATATTAAATCAATGACATATGCTTTGTTATTCATTAACCTTTTATGTGAATCTTTAACTTCCTTGAAGTTATGTTCTGGAGCTGAAGATTCTGCTGTTTTTACTTCATTAACTTCTGATTTATCTCCTACATAAACAATTAAGGGTAATTAAAGTAGTTCTTCCATGTGTGTATAATATCGCTTAGATTACGCAAATTACCATGTTTTTAACTATTACTAATTTCTTTTAGGTTGCCATCCCTTTCTTATTTCATTTGGACATATTAAATGAATGTATATATCTGTACATAATTGTGCGATATTTCTATTTATGCAGTTTGTATCAGTAGTGGAAACGTATTGTTTCTAAGTCACCCTTGTAGGTATGCCTAGTATTTAACCTCAGTTGTGATATATTTTGATGATTTTGATGATTTTTTATATAATTTAATGTATTCACTTTCTAACAGCCTTTTACGGGTTAAAATAACGTACAAAGTGTAAAATGGTAGTTTCTATGTTATCCTTGTAGGTGGGACTAGTATTTAACCTCAGTTGTGACATATTGTGATGATTTGTATGGATTTTATAGCATTTTACCATGTTCTAGCCCTATTTTTGTTCAATCTTATTTTGGTCCATTATTTTTGTAGGTGGGGCCCTCAACGTAAACGCCTACGATGTATTTCGGGGCCTTATTTTTTTTGTAGGTGGGAGCCCTTACCGTAAACGGCTACGATGTATTTTTTATGATGTGTGAGTCCCCTTTTCACGATGCATGTCGTGGCCTTTTTACAATGGGTTCAATACTCCCACTACTTTTTTAGGGGCCACAGTGAGGGCTTCCAGTTATAGAACTCGTCGAGCAATAGCAGATAAAGCAAGAATCGTTTTCCTACAGCCCATAGTTTATGAATTACAAAACATCTTAGAAATTACATCTTGAAACTTTAATCTAAAATAACTCGGAACCAACAAGCACTAATCATCAATCTGTCTAATAGGTTGTAGAGTACTTCTAATTTTTTATCGAATGCTATTAAAATTTTCGAATTAGGGTCAAAACTAAGCCAGCATATCAAGTTTCTTAAAAAGTAAAAAAATGAATTTATTTCCGAAACTTGAGGGGGTGGAATTAATTTTGTTTGCTAGTCAAGAAGTTTTCGTCAAACTCTATCCAACAAACCTATAATTATCATCTGAGCCCAATTAGGAGCCAAGAAAATTAATTTCTTAGAAAACGTCTAAAGATATTTGTCTTAAGAACATTTTCTTGACAGACCGGAAGTCGACTTTCTTAAAGATTAACATATTTGTCTTAAGACATTTCATAAGACGTTGAGTTTGTTGAATCCTAAAGGAGATAGAAACATGTAACTTTGGTCTATGCATATACTAGTGTTTTCAACGTGTTCACCCACCATTAGAACCTTCACAGATAAAAAAAGTAAAGTTCCCCTGTGCACATGTATAAATTTAAAATCCAACCCACCAATATTCCCATTATCATACTGATTTTTTACCTTCAGAAAGTTTTTTAGCACCCCATTCACACACCTCCACTGTAGACCTCATGGTAAGTGAATTGGGCAATAAAATTCAGTCTATTATTTCATTTGCACATAGCTGTTTTTATTTGTTTATTTTTCTCCGTTTTTAGGGAAATTCGATATTTGAAGTGGCCAAAAAGGAAAACAATAACAGAGCCATCTAGGTGCAAATCTTGGAACTCGATGAATGCTTGAGGGGGACAAGTGATTTTTTTAGTACTTCAATATTTTAACTATTTTTGTCAGTGAATGGGTTAGGTGACTTGCAACGACGAAGGTCTTCTAGCAATACGAACTTAGTTTATTCCGGCGTAATTCGCTAAAATATCTTTAAATTTGGAAATTTCTCATACCGCCGTATCTTGTTCTATTACACCTCTTCCAGAAAATTGCCAATTAGTGAAAATTAATTGAGCAACAACAGCAAAAGAGGTAGTAGTAAGGGTAAGCATTCAGTGATATGAGAATATACGAATTGTCGGTTTCTTCGATTCAGACAGATGGATCGAATTGAAATTTGGATATTTTGCATTTTTTTGTATGATAGATAAAAACAGAGATTTTGATTGGCTAATAATTTATACGTGGTGTTTTCTGATTGTTTTAAGTAAGCAAGATTTCTATTGGCTCTATAAATCTATATAAGTCAGAGCACAGTGCTGATTTCTCACCTTTGCTGGATCGGCAGAGGAACCCACATCGCGGGGGATAGAACCTGAACTGGCTCCACCAAAGTATAGGAGACTAGAAGCACATAATTTGACGGAAAAACCCAAGTAAGGTCATAGAGTTTTCGTAGGGAGTAATATTATCAAGTCGAATTTTTAGTTGGTGATATCTCATTAAATTTTATATAAAAATATTAAATTTTATATAAACAACATATCTCAAATTTCTATCGTTTGTTTGCTCATATTTTAAAGCATATGAAAAAATGGAATCACCTTCCTATTTTAGTCGTAAGAATGATAAGATCGAATGTGTCACTTGTGGGAAACTAATTTAGTAGTAGGATCAGCCCGGTTGACAAACCGAAAATGAGGCTCGGTGAGGCTCGCCTTAATGGATTTCTCTCGTAAGGCATGAGCCTCATTTTCTTGCAGTGTTGCCAGCTTCTTACTTGAAAAAATCACCAAGGTTTTTTTTGGTCTAACCTAACCTAAAGCAAGGAGCTGGCAACACTGCTTGAGGCTTGCCTTGCAGCGTTGCCAACATCTTGCTTGAAAAAATCACCAAGGTTTTTTTTGGTCTAACCTAACCTAAAGCAAGGAGCTGGCAACACTGCTTGAGGCTTATCTTGCAGTATTGCCAACATCTTACTCGAAAAGTCACCAAGGTTTTTATTTTGGTCTAACCTAACCTAAAGCAAGGAGCTGGCAATACTGCTTGAGGTCTGCCTTACAGTGCATAAAGCAATTTGCCAACCTACTGGTACTTTTGCCATAGCTTTTTTACAAAAAAAAGAGAGAGAGGAGAAAAAGAGAGAGAGGAAAAAGTTAAACAACCGACAGTATTACCAACACCTACCTACAGCTTTTTTTTTTACTTGGCAAGGGCTACCTTGCTTGAGGCTTAGCCAATTTATATACTGACGTAACATACTCACACTAGGCAAGAAGAGCCAGCAACAAATATATACTGCCGTAAAAGAGAGAGAGGGATGGATGGATGGATGGCAACACAGTATGTGTGTGCGTGTGTGTGTATAATATGTAGTATTATTAACTAGATTGTGTTGGCAACCCACCTACAACTAAAAAAGATAGAGATGCCTATGTTGCTGTAAGATGAAGAGAGAGAGACCTATCGTGACTTTTGTAAACCTCTCTCGGGGGAAACACGATGTGCTATACACACGTGCGCGCGCTGGCGCTTCTCATTATTTTCGTATTGTGACGCAAACAAACAAATAAATAATTGTTTTTTTTTTTAGGATTCCTGGCCCCTATAACCTCGCCAGGGTGCGTGGTGCCCAACCAAAAAGTAAAAGGTTCTAACGGCTGCGGTTGTAGATAACCGCACCTCTGTAGGGTTTCACGTGTTTTTTTTTTCCCCCAAACTTCCATGAAACCCTACAGAGGACCTCCGTAATGCATGCAACGTGTACTAACGACTCTAGTGTTATTTGATGTTGTAATATTT
This sequence comes from Lepisma saccharinum, assembly GCF_977018435.1. Classification (NCBI taxonomy): domain Eukaryota; kingdom Metazoa; phylum Arthropoda; class Insecta; order Zygentoma; family Lepismatidae; genus Lepisma; species Lepisma saccharinum. The sequence goes on along the minus strand of NC_139252.1, from coordinate 7,161,523 downwards.
TGGATATAGAGTTTTATTGTGAGATATAGATAAAAATAATTATGTTTATTATAATATTTTTTTGATGAAGATAGAGAATGTATGTGTGTGTTACAAATAAAGTTGCATGCTTATTTTTTTAGTGTGTTTGTATGTGTATGTGTTTTTGATGTTCGACAGCATCTGAAACGATAAAAAAAGAATTTTATTGTTAATTTTCTTATGTAAAAACAACAACAACAAAATTTTTGTGTAAAAATTTCTGATTGTTTTGTGTTATAGTGCAAAAACTGATGAGAAAAAAAGATATTGTAACTGATAACTGATGAAATTGATATTGTAACTGATCTTGAACTAGTGAAATTTTCGTATTGTGCCATTGAAACTGATTGTGCTAGTACAAAAATTTCTTATTGTGCAAGAAAAAATGTCAAAAAACTTGTTAAAACTGCTCTGTGACCCTCTCGTTCTTCACGTCGTGGACGAAGGACTTCTCGGCGACCAGGATCACACTGCATACGGTGTCCTCGGGCAACGGACTGTTGAACTCGCAGACGACCTTGATGTTGGTGCGATCGTTGACCACCACCTGCTTCCTCTTCGTGGTATTGATGACGGACATGGGTCTGTGGGTTATGAATTCGCTGGGCGTGTAGTACATGTCCACGTTTCTCTCGGTCACACGTTTGAAAGAGGTGTAAGCTTCGTAAAGTTTTAGGTAATCGTCTTTGGTCATGTCGAGGTTGTAATTCTCGCGCGGGAACACTTCGTTTCTTCCATTCTTCAGATAAACATTCTTGATCTTGCAGTTGTCGAATTTGCTGGAACTTTTTTCCTGATTTTTATCGCGCCCGGTCTGAAAGAGTACCACGACAAAATCTGGCATGTCGAACTGTATGTTGTTGAACTGCGTTGTCACGTCGAATTCCATGTGACTTCCCGACGCCACCTTCTGCACGCACTGGTAACCGTGAAAGCGAATCGGCACCTGCGGACGATTCAAGATCTCCGCTTTGTACTTGAGGGCGCAGTTTGTTTCGTATTCTACGATCGGCATTCTCAACTCCATGCTCCGGATGACGCACTTGGCTGCTTCGGGTAATGTGTTGGCTATCGGCGTGCCGTCGGCGTTCAAGTTGGTGTATCGCATCAGCGCGTCGTTGTCGTAGGCTGCTCTTCGAAACGTGACGCGCAATCCCCCCTTCCACATGATCTCCTTGTAGTCCGAGAAGAATCCCGGCAGCAGACGCATGGGAAAGAGCACCGTGTGACTTTTTGTTGATATTTTCGTCCCTGCTTCGAATCCTCCCGCCTGGTAGTATGCTGCGTCCGTTTTGGATAATTTCAAAGTTCCCACTGCCGTCGACGTGATGCCTGGATAGTCTATTCTGTCTATGACGGTGTTGTGTTTCCTCACCTCTACCTGCGAGAACAGGTGAGGCACGAAGTTGTCCACGAGTATCAAATTTGCATAGGGCGGAAACGCGTCTCCGCTTTCCTTCTTCACCACGTCGAATTGAAGGTAGAGGTCCGCTCTGTGAGGATGAACGAACCCGTCGCCTACGTCCACGTCGTATTCGATCTCCCTGTTCGCTTCGTTGAGATTCGCGAACGTGCGACGGTTGGGAGGGAAAGATTGCAATTCGTAACTTTCGATTTGCTCCATTTTCACTATGCGTGTTATTTATTATACGTTGATCTCCACGATGGCAGTGGTCGTTGCACCTGCGAAATCCACCACGTCTCCTTTCTCGTTTGTCACCACCAACTCTATGTCGTCTATGCGGTTGCGGCATACTGGAAAATAGATCGGCGAAGAGGGTGTGTAGATGATCGGTTCCATGAATTCGGAACTGGGTTTGAACGTAGCTATGATTCCTGTCTGCTTGTGACTTCCCAGCAACTCCCCGTCCGAAGATTTAGTGATCATTCCTTCTGCCACGTTACAGTGAACGTTCAGAGTCTCTATGGCCAGAAATTTAGGAATGTTTGCTGCCGTGTGCTTGATGCCAGCTTCGAGTTTTGTGTTGTTCTCGAAACCTAAAAGTTCACCCATGGTACCCAGGTCCACGGTCTCCGTCGCCGACACGATTTCCACTCTGTGCGTGACCGAATTTTGAGAAAGGTACGTGCCTTTGGGTAACTGAGCTTGCAAAGTGGAAAGATTGTATTGGCCTGGCGTGACGACGATGTGTTCGCTTCCGACGCTAATTTTGTTGTTGTGCTGCGTGACGTTAGGTATGAGGTACATGCTGTAGAATGCACGCAGAGCTACGGATTTAGGATAGACGATGTCGTCGTGCAGCGTGAGTTTCAAGATTGAAGATTCGCTCGTGAGATGGAACACGCCCATCGTGTTTAAGATTCCACAATGCTTTTTGAAAATGTTCCACCGACGGGTTATTTATTTTAGACATGTATGCGAGAACGGAAAGGCATAGGTGGCCGCAGTTAACATCGGTGAAACCCTGGATGCGTTTGTCATTGTAGTAGAGGTTGGCAACACTGAGATACTTTACCAACCTGGCAGGTGGTGTGCCACCGAACGAATCGAAAACAAATGCATTGTTATCGTCAATTTTAAGGTAGCATATCCAATGTGTACCAAGATTTTTGTAACTGTCCAGGTTGACCACGCCATACTCTTTTTTCTTCACAGCAGAGGGTAGAGAATCGGACATGAAAACACCCCTGAAGTTCTTTATTCCCAACAGTTCGATCAGAGATTCAATATCGAAGTTGGACAGGGCTTCTTCTTTTTTTTTATATTTCTTCAAAGCATCGAGGTTGCTTTTTTGTTTTTTGGTTATACCTTTCCCCTTCTTCTCCATAGCCAGGTTGTGACGTTTCTGTTCTTCCAATTCTGCCTTGTTCTTCTTCGAGTCGATGACTGTTTTCGCGATGGCGGCACTTCCGCCGGCCAAACTTCCAACAGCCCCCAATGCTGCCAGGATGGCTGGGATGCTGAATATGAAACCTCCGATTTTTTGCTGTTTCCGCGAACGCTGCAAGCGTCTCAATTGAGGTGTGCTGAGAAGTAATTTCATTCCGTGTCCTTTCGTCAAGCAAGAACGTTTCTTCTCGCGTTGTTTCTTGGTGAGTAAACCATCGAGGGCACCTAGATTTTTCAGATTGGAGTATGGTATCTGGTACACGACACCTTTGGGCTTCATGTTGATGCTTTATATGTTATCTTCACGGTATGTTATTTATATATATGTTCTGAGATTTTTTTTGTTTTGTGTAATTTTTTTTCGGTATGTTATTTATATATAAATGTTCTGAGATTTTTTTTGTTCCGTATAATTTTTTTCAAATATATAGTCCGCGCAGAACCGTTACACAAATTCTATTACGTGCTTTGTTTTCTTACCAAGAAGTTCCTTTGTACCCTTGTACACGATTTGAGTTTTGTTCTCGATTAAAATAGCTAGCTTCTCGTCGGATAACATGTTAGCGTATCGATCTGGTAAAAATAGACTGTATTGTGCGTTGAGCAACAGACGCGCCTTGGGACCATACTGGGTAGAAACAATTGAACCGGAAGTTATCGTGTAAGGTTTGTCCACTTCCAATTCCTGAATTTTTACATATTCGACTGATGAATTTAGCATTTGTTTTAATGCTTGGGCGTCTAGTGATTGTTTACTCATTTTTTTATAAGATGGCAAACACAACTGGAGTTTTTTTTTTTTTTTTACGTAGTGTTATTTATATACCGAAGAAATTTTTTTCACGGTTCGAGAAATTTTTTTATTTCTACACACCCCATCCAAATTTTTGTTTCGTGTTCATGGCGATGGTGGTGCCCAGTGCTGCAACTCTTTCTCCCAGCGAAGCGTCTCTGCTAACGAATCTTTCGAAAGCTGCGTGCTCTAACTTTCTGTCTGCTTCGTGACGTGCATCCAGATCGGTGCGAGTGGTGTTGTAGGCGATGTCGTGATCTTTGCATGCGGCGTCCAACGGATTCACACCCTTGTCTCCTCTCTTCAATCTTTTCTCGAGTTTGGTACCCGGTCCGCAGTACTGGTAGCCGGGTAAATGCATCTCGAAAGGTAACTTGTTGATGATGTCGTTCACGAGTCCCTTTCCTTCGGCAACGTTCCAGAATCTCGGAGGCAGCGTGTTGATAATTTTAATGAGGTAACCTATGCCCTTGTCGTCGTTCACGATGAAGTTGGAAAGTTTTGTGCTGATCATGTCCACAATTCCTACCTTCTCATTGTAGAAATTACGATTGCCTGCATTCTCCTCTCCTGCAATAACCAACAACCTGTCAATGAGCTTGCGCACGTCGTCCACCCACACAAACTCTTTGGGCAGGGTGTTGTAGAGTTTGACGCCGCTGCCTGTTTTCACCTGGTTCCAAATCGGCTTGATGAGATTCCTGTACTTCTCGCCGCTGCTCGATTTCACCCTATTCTGCGAGGCGTCGTTGTTCTGGTACAAGGCATCCGTCATGATCAAAATTTCCTTGTAACTCTGGTAATCTTCGTCGGTGTAATCTTTCGGCTGCTTTTTGGCAACGAGTTCCCACAGTCCCACCGTACCCGGATACCTGTTCCAACTATCCTTCTCGCCTAAATTAACTTTAATGTCGTTGCCTTCGAAGGTCACCTTCGATTTTCCAATCTTCCAAACCACACCGCCGCCTTCGTTGCTCTCCATGCTCGGATACAATCCGAACACTTCATCCTTGTCGAATTTCCCCGTGCTCAGGTAGTCTCGTGCCAAAGGTCCCAACTCGATCTTATCCAAAGACGATGGCGTGCTACCTATGGCTCGACGTCGTGGCGGTACGTCCTTCAGTTCGAACGGCGTCGAAGAAATGCTCGAAATGGGCGTGGGTACGGTGTAACTTTTAGCTGCAAGTGGTACGAGTTCGTTGATCAAATTTTTATTTTGTTCCGTAACGCCTTTAATTTCTTTACCTAGATCGCTGATGGCGTCGATCACAGGTTGATCTTGACGTTTCTTCTCTTCGTAGAATCCGCGATTCTCGGATTTCCAACCTTTGAAGCGTTTCGCGAGGTAATCGCGAAGCTTGAGATTTTCGTCTTCGATTTTTCGTTTCGTCATAGCGTTATTTATACACGTCGTTTCTCACAACGTTGCAACGTTTAGAAAGTCGTTGATTTTGTTTCTGTATTTTCCGTCGTTGGGTTTCCTCGTCATGTCGATCGTCGCGAATCCGAAATCGTCACATTTCCAACAGTGGGAGCAGCAGCGTTCCGAAAATTGATTGTAGTTCATGTCTCCGCCTACGTAGTCATCGTACGCGTGCTTGAGGTTGGTGTGATCTTGACGAAACAAACATATGAAATTAGCGTTGTCGCGTACTAACTGTTTTGGAATTTTGGAAACCGTTTGAGCTAGGAAGAAGCAATCTATTCCTTTGTGACGACCTTGCGTGAAAAAATTGCGAATTTCATTTTGATTTTCCAGGATGACATCGTCGAACACAACGACTGAATTTTCACGACAATCGTCGAGTGGCTTTATTTCCGAAGAGAACGTTGCAATGTCCAGACCATCGTACAGTTTCATCAGTTGCTGGTATTTGGATTGCTCCAAACTTTTCGAGAACATGTACAGGTGCCTGTTCTTCCAATCTAACCAATTCGGTGCGAGGAGAAAATTGTCCACGAGCAGTGTTGTTTTCCCACACCCCGAAGGACCTACGATCAGACAGCGGATGCTGTCGGGAAGCAACTCGCCGTTCTTTTTTTTTTGTTTGACTTTCCGAATCCGGTAGACGCTTCACCACGTTCCACGTACTCACAAGATCACTTCGTTCGCGTCGATCCAACTCTTTTCCGGAAGTCCCAGCCATTTGACAAACAGTTTGTCGCCTTTCCTACGCAATACTTTCTCGATGAGGTACGTGTTGGGATGTTTTGTTTTAGAGAGTTCCTCTTCGTAAAATCTTCCTTTCAAAATCTCGCCGCTACTATCTTTTATTATATACGTGTGTCGGTTTCCGGGTAAAACTCGAACCACCGTAAAAAGTTCCGTGCTCCAATTTTTTGTGAACCCCTTCTCGAAGGAGCGTTTGAATTTGCTGATCCTCACCTGGTCTCCAATTTTGAATTTTGATTTCTTGGTAGTCGTGGGAGTGTACTTTGGACAGTAAACTGTAGAAATTAAACGCTGCTCGTCAGATTTCGTAACATCAGCTGGCTTCATGCCTATCGTTCTGAGTACCGTATCATTATAGGTGTCGACGAGTTCCGGCAGTATGTCGACCCATTTGTAATTTCCTCGAAGCGTGAATTGTTTCCACATGTGTGTTTTCAAGGTTCGATTAAATCTTTCCACGATGCTGGCTTTGATGTGACTGAAGGTTGAATAATGTCGAATGTCATGTTTCTGAATAAACTTTTGGAATACGGCATTATAAAATTCCTTCCCCTTGTCTGTTTGCAAAAACCGAGGTTGTCTGTCGCTTTCGCGAAAAATTGTCTTGAATGCTTCTGTGACGCATGTTCCTGTTTTGGCTTTCAAAGGTAGAGCCCATGCGAATTTCGAAAACGTGTCTATGACGGTGAGGAGGTACTTGTTGCCCTTGTTCAATTTATGCACATTTTTTAGATTGCCGCTACTCATCTCCACGAGGTCACTTTGCCAGAGGTCATCGATGCTCTTGGTTACCACCGCCAAACGTTGGTAGTTGCGGCGTGCAGGTTTATGCAATTCTTCGACAATGGCTTGCCTAGACATTTTTTAGAGATTACGTTTGAAGAGAAGCACAAGCGTGATGGGATTCAAAGAGGGTGGCACCTCACCAGTGTTTTGAATGATCAGCTTATCGCCGGCACTCACGTCAAAAACGGTGAGATCTTCGTCTTCGTGTATTTCATATATGTTGCGCGTTTCGTTCCAACGTGCCAGAGGAATGTTTCCTGCTTTCTGGACACCACGATTCGATATCAAGGTCATGGTAGGAAAGCTAGCTTTTCTGCCGTGAGACCAGTACGAAAATTCATTTATCTGAATCGTGCCATCGAGGAGAAACTTGTAGTACGGATGATAAGGATGTAACATGTACAGTTTGTTACCTTCGACGAACGTGGAGATTCTTTGTTGATTGGGTACGCTGTTGATTTCGATGGCTTGCAGAGATTGCAGTTTAGCGAATTTAGTATCGACGCTAACGAGGTTGCTGTGAAGCTGTCCCAGTGTATTTTGTACGGGCAACAAATGTTCGACGATGGTATCCGTTACTGTAGAAAATGACGGTTTGATTTTCACTTCCACGTTCAACTGCTTGTAGTATTCGTTGAGTTCTTGCAACTTGGCACCGAAAGAGGCCAGCGTCGATTCCTGCGTGGATTCCAACACTCCAACTTGATCCCTGATGTTGACGACGATACTCTGAAGGTTCTCGACTTGATTCAATTTCGAACTTTTCTCGGTAAGATCGTTCACGATGCTTCGCATCTCGGTAAACTGCGTGTGAAGGTCGACGACGCTCTGCGAAGTGGGCAGCGTCGACACCAGCGAAGCAAGTTCGTCTCGAATCTGTTCCACGTTCGCTGTTTCCGTTTCTAGTCGTTTCAGCATACGTGATATGTTCCTTTTCAAAGCGTGTAATTCTTTTGAGGTGGGGAGATTGGCCACCCTACTCTCGAGATCGCTCAATGAACTTTTGACGTCGCTCGAATCGGATAGTGCCGTCACCGCCGTTTTCAATTTTTCCAAATCTTCGCTCGAAGGTACGCTCGTCCGTAACGATTCCAAGTCACCCTGTATGTTGTCTAGTACGTGATGAAAATGAGCAAGGTTCGATTCGATGTTCAAATTTTCTAAATATTCGATCTTCTGCTGAACCGTGCTCAACGTGTCTTGTATGCTCGTCAACGCACTTGCTTCAGCGTGAATATTTTTAATTTCTTCGTTGATCAACTCCAGAGACGCCTGAAGCGTAGCGATGGTGGTTTGAATGTGTTCGAAATCTTGATAAGCCTCCAATTGAATTTTTATGTTCGCGACGCTTTTGCCGATGACCTGCAGTTCGTCTGACGATGGTAGGTTCGTCATGGTATCTTCCAAAGTTTGTAACTTGGATTTAATTTCTTCCAACGTGCCAGCGAATTCTTCTTGTAATTTGGAAACAACAACATGCAAGCGTTCTACATCAATATCCTTCACGACGGTTTGAAGTTCAGAGAAATTCTTTTCGATTGCCGAAGTTCGTTCTTCGATTTCGAGTTTCAATTTTTCCAAATCTTCATTTTTCGATTGAAATTGCTGCAATTTGGCCAAATCATTTTGAAGCTTATCCACGCTCAACTGTATATTTTGAACGTTGTCGTAAGAAGGTACGTCGACATAATTTTGTATGAGCGTTTTCAGTTCGGAATCGATTTTCAGAATGGGGTCGAGACATTGCGTTTGGAGCGTAGCGATCTCCGACTCTAAACTTTTGTTTAAGGTCTCCTGCAAAGCGATCAAATCGCTCCTCAACTTTTTAATTCGGACGTCCAACATGAGAATCTCTTCTGCGTGGTCTACACGCTTAGTGTTGCCGAAAATATCGTTAGGCATTTTGGTTAACGGTTATTTATAATAGGATAGATGATTCGTAATTCTACGAAGAGAGGAATGAGTTTGTCGTAATCTCCTAGGAGTTCCACGTATAAACAATCTCCTGCAGAAACATCATACGTAATGTTAGAAAGCATCTTGTCGTGCTTGATTCGAAAAATGTTCTTGCCGGTAGATATTTTGATTTTGCCTACGTTTTCCGGATTCACGGTGATTTGAAGTTTTCCATCGATCGGAATTTCGTAAAAATGTAAATTGTTGTTGAAGACGTAAAACATCTTGCCCACATCGTCATCCAATTTCGTCCAAATGCTGTTAAGGTGAACAATCAGTAGACCATTGAGTTTAGTTAACATGGAAGGTAGAAATTCATGAACTGTCGTCGCGCGGTGTACAGTCTCCATGTTGCTTTGTTTTCGGAAACCAAAGAGATTCATAGGTATGCTGGTTATTTAAGAATACGGTCAAAGTTTTTTTGTAATAACAGTCAGTGTTTTTTTTTGTAATGACTAACAAAATGATTTTTTTTTTGTTTGTTTTTTGTTTTTGTTGTTTTATGAATCTTCTGTTGAAGATGGGCATATGTTGCAGGTTTTGCTTTCTGCTAAGCGATAGTGCCCCCACGGCAGTGTGTGGATTCCACATTGGAGAACGCACCTCTTGTCGTCGTTGGGATCCAGGGCAATCTTCCTCACTTTGTTGGTGGTCAACACATGGTCGACGCTCTGGATGCGCTGTTCTGCTCTTAGAACCGACGACTTGGTCTTGAGGCAATCGACGAAGTCCTCGAATGTGAGATGCTCCCGAACCACCTGTCTGCCGACACCCTTGGCCTTCTTGGTAACGCTGCCCTCGGCTTTGATGGTATAGGCCTTGGCGCGAAGACCTGCAAACTCGAGAATCACGTCTCCGTCCTTCTCGTCTTTGAGTTTGCCGGGCTCTTTTTTGTTGCGAGTCGGGATTTTGTATCGGTTTGGCTGGGGATAGCCTGACGTGTCAAAGAGGTTAACCAAAGATGGAACTGTGGCTATATCCCCGTATGCGTCGGCTGTGCGAACGTGGTACAAAAAGCTGTCCGTGTCCGTGTAGAGAAGCGAGATGTCGTGACCGTAGTGTGGACGTAATATGTTGTAATACGTCTCGAACATGTGAAGCTTGCTCAGATCCAGAACAGTAGCTCCGACGTAGATGGGCTTGGTGAGTTTCACCACACCTTGCTTCATGTGAATCAGAGCCAGCTGCTCGTTGTAGATTGTTCGAGACTTGAACAATGGACTTGCGACAAGCTGACGACATCGCTCTTTCCTCGTCACCAATTTTATGTCCACGCGATTCCGTACATTCTCCATGGTTTTGCCAAACACCGCATTATTCATAAGCTTGAAGAAATCCTTATCAAGCTCGGACGTGGCTGCGGTGCGTTGTTTGGTGTTGACTTCGATATATGGGTGCAACCACGGAGAATGCTCGAACTTGAGGATGTGGTGAACTGCGTGGATTGTGACCCCTCGCTGCATCAACCACCGGAGATTCTGGTAGTGCAGGATGTAATTCTTCTTGGGTTCGAAATCCATGACGAGCTTCTTCTGGTTGGAATCGGGTGGACACTTGAACTCGGGTGCAGGGGGAAGATCGCAGAACAAATCCTGCAGCTTCTCGGAGAACTCAAGGTCCACCTCGGCGAAGAACCCATGTTCCGAATCGTCGAAGCTTTCGATGTCGAATTTGGAAGGATCGGCCCACTCGAACCCTCTAAAGGGGAGTGGCTGCATCATGGAGTGCCCGTACAAGTTATTCACGTCCGTGTGCATGATGTAGCTCGACGGTTGGGTGGAGTCGTAGCCAGTAGCCATGTGATGGTTGTTGGCGCGTGCGTGCCGTTGCGACACCTGGACCATTCCACCCCGCACGGCACGTTCTACAAACAGCACCATGTCTACGTCCGAAAGAAGCTCCAGCTTGATTTTCGTCACCAGAAACATGGCTGACCACGCCAGTCCGGGGAGACTATAGAAGTAGGCGGGATCCAGGTGGTAGATGTTCATTGCGGTCGCCCGGAACGTCTGGAACACGTCGGCGAGGAGCGTCACATCAAGTCTGAGGTAGGCGCCGTGGTAGTCTCCGAGAGTTCGACAACCTAGCTCGCGCCACATGGACTGGGCGTGATGATATTCTTCGTCGGTGATGTTCGAGCCTCGTAGCTGACTGTAGAACTTCGCCTGGGGAGGTAGCGACGTCTCCGCAAACTTGGTAGAGTCGGTGACGTATTCGTAGGGGTAGACCCCCTTACGCCTGAAGAGACCGGCGTCCAAGTTTGGAAAATTTGCAGAGGTAATAAGCATTTGCTCGTTGCTGAGTTTTTTCGTCAGGGCATCGAGGCTGGCCGGGAGGAACCTCAGGGAGTCGAGGAAGCGAAGCTCGACGGTAGAGCGTGATCTCGGGATTCGAACCCATTTGCTCACACTGATGTAACGCTCCTCGTTCTCGGCGAGAATGTTGATTCCCTCGTTGTCGTACCCAAGATGCTTGATCAGGTGGTGAAAGTCGTACCCCGAGCCATTGTGAAAAAACACAGGGATGAAGCGCGGGTCCCAGGCCCTGCGGTTGCATTTGTTGCACCAAGGACCAACGTACCTACCGTTAAAGTGATCGTGGTGATGGACTTTACGGTTGTTGATGCTAAACTCACAGGTGCACACAGGACAGGTAGTAGCCTCCTCGTGCTTGATTTTGTCGTCAGAAGACAGCGATTCCATAGGCTTGGGGGTCAACAGGAACTTCCCTATCTCGATGGCCTCGTCAACCATTTTCTCGAGGAAGTGTTTGGCTGCGTCGGGACCACGGTACACGTAGGGCTCGGGGGCGATGTGTTGGTCTCGTCGCACCACAACGTATGCAAAACTGGATGCCTCGTGGAGTTGGTAAGGGGTGGTGGAAGAAACTTCAGGATCGGGATCGCAAGTGGACAGGGGTTTGAGGAAGGCCCCGAAATCCGCGATGATAATAGCGGGGTGTTTTACCATGGCACCGTGCATGTGGAAACGCTCCACGGTGCCAGGTTCAGGCAAGTCTGCCACTCCCGGTTCGTTGGCATTGCAGTAGAGCTTGTGGTTAGCGAGCTTCTCGGCAGCGATGTTGGGACCTCGAACATGTTGGTAACTGCGTTGATCCCGTCCGTCGAATATTGACAAGCACCTGCGACACACCTCGACGTGGTGACTATCACTGCTCCGTTGGCTCGAAACAAGGCGAGAGAGCGAGCGAATGAGGGTGTAGTGATGGCGAGTTTCATCCTTGATAAGCAGAAGGTGAATTTCCTGCACACCATCGTCGTCTACGTCGCTCACCCGGATAGGGTACACCACATTTTCGTCAGTGAGGCCATAAACGTTGATGGCCAACCGCGGGTTGTGTGTGTGGGCCTCAAACTTGCGAATGTCCGAGACCCCCACCGGGTAGTCGATCCCAGCAATGGCATCTTCCAGCTCTGGCTCGTAGGGTAGGTAGTGGTTAACTCGACGTGGTTGGTTTTTCCAGTGGACAGGGTGCAATGCTGCAAGCACAGACCAGAGAAAGCACTTGGCGTCACTGTTCTGAATGTTCAGGACAGCCTTTTTTGCCGCAATGGCAGGTGGTAAGGGAACGTAGCTGGACGCGGAGAGAGGTACAAACTTGGAAAGTTTGACGCGCAGTTCGTGAGGCTTCCCACACAGCGAACCCCCCGAGCCCTTGGCTTGATGTTCTTCTTGCTTTGCCACCAGCTCCTCGACAAACTTGTTGTAGATGTCCTTGAGGTTGTCGACATCCGCCAGATGCAACGTCTTCGCCTTGGTGTTGTGGCAGAAGCTGTAAATTTCATCAGACGGCTTCTTGTACCAGCAACGAAGCGATGCGTAGAATTTGGTGGAGTGCGTTGCAAGCGTATCGCCGAGGATGGAAATAATTTGGGCTTGCACGTTCTTCAAAAAACTACGCACGTCGCATGAGTCCTCCGAAGTAAGGGGAAAGTTCTCTAATAAACGCTGGAAAGCAGACTGGTTCGCTTTTATCGCTGGCTTGACGCGTTTGGCGGGTGTTGCATTGATGGAGGCTGTTTCAGCCTTCCTCTTGGTGGAGGTCGAAGGCTGGGACCCAGATGTATTTTTGCTAAGACAAATAAGCTTATGCTTCTTGACATACGCAATTGTAATGTATTTATTGCATCCGGAACACAGTTCGGTGGCAGCCAAATGCTTGCCTGGCACGCAGGTGCGATAATGTCTTGCAAAATTTTTGCTTGATATAGTTTTTTTGCACACAGGGCAACTTTTCATGGAGCGCATTTTTTCGGGGTATGTTTATTTATATGTGATCTGTTGGTGGTAGAGTGTTTACAAAACAAAAAATATCTTATGGGAAAAATTTTGTAAGTTAATTCTAATTGGTGTTAGTTTGAGGGGTTTATTTATATATGGGTAGTGTTGTCTTCCTCAAATATGTGCTTTAATCAACCCTATAAAAAAATTAAAAAAATATATAAGAAAAATATGATTGTAGATAGAAAAAAAACACAATAAATATTGTATGCATGTGTAATTCTATTTAGCTTATTTTTGCTAGACACAAATCTTCTTCAGGTTTTATTGCCCACTAATATATTTTTCTACCAATCTAATAGAGGTGTGAAACTATGAAAATATTCTTGTTTATATATATTCTTTTGTTTTGGCTGATATAATAGCAAATATATATATATAGTTATTTTGAAATTCTAAAATTTTCAGGTATACTTATTTTTTACATGCAAACATACATCATAAAAAATTACACAATCGTATTTTTTTCCATATACATATTTTTTTTTTATTTTCAGAAAACAAAATTATATTCGATCTCCATTTTTTTAAAAAATTTATTTGTGTTTATAGTATTTGTCGGGCAATAGCAGATAAAACAAGAATAGGTTTTCTACGACCCATACTTTACGAGTTACAAAACAACTTAGAAATTACATCTTGAAATTTTAATTTAAAATAACTCAAAAACAGTAAGCACTAATCATTATGTTTCCAATAGGTTGCAGAGTACCTTCAATTTTTTATCAAATATCATTAAAATTTTCGAATTAGAGTAAAAACTAAGCCGGCAAATCAAGTTTCTCAAAAAATAAAAAAATTGTCTGTATTTCCAAAACTTGAGGGGGTGGAATCGATTTTATTTGCTAGTCGAATAGTTTTCGTCGAATCCTATCCAACAAACCTAAAATCATCATCCTAGCTCAATTAGGAGCCGAGAAAATCAATGTCTTGGAAAACGTCTTAAGATTTTTGTCTTAAGAAAATTTTCTTGACAGACCGGAAGTAACATCTTGAGATACCGGAAGTCGACTTTCTTAAAGATTAAGATATTTGTCTTAAGACATTTTCCAAGACATTGATTTTCTCGACTCCTATGGGGCCTACAACCATGTAACTTTGGTCTATGTATATACCAGTACTTGCCCGACCCTGTGGCCGAGTGGTTAGCACATCGCGCCGCGACGCCAAGGGTCCCGGGTTCAAATCCCGGTCGGGTATGATTGTTTGTGAATATCCATTTTCATCAATTTCATCACTCATCCCCATCTTCGCAAATTAGCCAAGAGGCACAAAACATGAAGTTAAAATAAACTAAATCAATCAATCAATCAATCATTAAGTTCCGTGTTGCAATTATGAAATTAAATTTTAATTAACTTTTTTTTCTATCCATCTCTCAAATCTATATAGCCTGTTCATATTTGGCATGTCGACCATTTTGTTTACGTAGCAAAAAAAATCTCAAGCCATTTTTTGTAAATGTTCGTTGTAGCCATAAGTATATTTGGATATAATTGCTGGATTTTATTTAACTTTAGGTTTAAAAATCAATAAGCATGCATAAAAACTAAATATTTTAAATAAATAAGATTTGAATAACTATGTACTTCCACTAGCCTTTGCAATGGTGCAACGGTAGCATTGTAATCAAAAGATCACGGGTTCAATACCCACACAAGTGGTTCTTAAAATTGTAGGTCCAGTCCCGATTAGCCTTACTGTGCATAAAATAGACTTAAAACATCAAATCAATCAGTACTTCCACTAGTCTCTGTGATGGCACAGCAATAGCCTTGTAATCAAAAGTTCGATACCCGCACAAGTGGTTCTTGAAACTGTAGGTCCAGTCCCGATTAGCCTTACTGTACATAAAGTGGACTTAAAACATCAAATCAATCAGTACTTCCACTAGCCTCTGCGATGGCACAGCAATAGCCTTGTAATCAAAAGTTCGATACCCGCACAAGTGGTTCTTGAAACTGTAGGTCCAGTCCCGATTAGCCTTACTGTACATAAAGTGGACTTAAAACATCAAATCAATCAGTACTTCCACTAGCCTCTGCGATGGCACAGCAATAGCCTTGTAATCAAGGGTTCGATACCCGCACAAGTGGTTCTTGAAACTGTAGGTCCAGTCCCGATTAGCCTTACTGTACATAAAGTGGACTTAAAACATCAAATCAATCAGTACTTCCACTAGCCTCTGCGATGGCACAGCAATAGCCTTGTAATCAAAAGTTCGATACCCGTACAAGTGGTTCTTGAAACTGTAGGTCCAGTCCCGATTAGCCTTACTGTGCATAAAGTGGACTTAAAACATCAAATCAATCAGTACATCCACCAGCTTCTGCGATGGCGCAGCGCTAGTATTGTAATCAAGAGTTCAATACCCGCACAAGTGGTTCTTGAAACTGTAGGTCCAGTCCCGATTAGCCTTACTGTGCATAAAATAGACTTAAAACATCAAATCAATCAGTACTTCCACCAGCTTCTGCGATGGCGCAGCGATAGTATTGTAATCAAGAGTTCGATACCCGCACAAGTGGTTCTTGAAACTGTAGGTCCAGTCTCGATTAGCCTTACTGTGCATAAAGTGGACTTAAAACATCAAATCAATCAGTACTTCCACCAGCTTCTGCGATGGCGCAGCGCTAGTATTGTAATCAAGAGTTCGATACCCGGTGGAGGTACAAGTGGTTCTTAAAACTGTAGGTCCAGTCTCGATTAGCCTTACTGTGCATAAAGTGTACTTAAAACATCAAATCAATCAGTACTTCCACTAGATATTAAAAACACGCAACTCTCCTCCATTTTTTGCATTCCTCTAACAATTTAACACATTTATATTTGAAATATGCCCCGCACACATATTTCCTACCTACCAACAACAACACACGGAAGAAAAAAAAAATATTCCAGCTACCAAAATGCATGCTTCAAATATACTTATAAATCAAAACCAACTCATGCAAGCTAAAAACAAAGTTACTTACTTTTGGAAAATACTGCAGAAATGCTCTTCACTAACGTTCAAAATGAAAACAGAACTTTCTACACCAGTGCTTTAAATTTTATACGGTTTTCTAATGAGGTCAAAAGTGAAATGTTAGCCAACGCAACGTGGTCCAATAGAAATCCGAGTGAATTTTTTAACAACCTGCTGTACAGATAACATCATGTGTATTGCATCCGGCGGAGCAACGTTAACGCCCAAGCAGCCCGCTATTATGTACCTGTACGCTCCGGATGTGCTGTCAATCTTCCACCCCAGCTCGCCATTGTGTGCCTGTACGCTCCAGATATCTAATAATCTTCGGGGGCATCTCGCTCGCTCTGAAAGGAAATATAAACAAAACAAATTGTATACGCCCAAGCAGCCCGCTATTATGTACTTGCACGCTCTGTCAATTGTTGAGAAATAGTGACGTCAGTAGAGCAGGAAGTTAACTCCCATCGTCCCAAGGCCTATGTATTGTTGAATTTGTGTCATTGCACCAACATTGATAACGCACACAGAGAGGAGAGGGAACAAAATTGTAGTTTTTCTAGATGTGTTTGCGTTACAAAACGGAAATAAAGAGAAGTACATACGTATATATACATGTGCAGCACTTCGTTCCCGCGAGAGAGGTTTACAAAGGTCCCGATATACATTGGCGCCCGGGACTTGGAAATAATGCGTATTCGCTCACCACTGTTGCCAGCTCTAGGTCTCTCTCTTTATCTTACAGCAATATTGGTATCTCTATTTTTTTTTTTAGTTGGAGGTGGGTTGCCAACACACTCTAGTTAATAATGCTGCATATTATACACACACACACGCACACACATACTGTGTTGCCATCCATCCATCCATCTCTCTCTCTTTTACGGCAGTATATATTTGTTGCCGGCTCTCCTTGCCCAGTGAGTGTATGTTACGCCAGTATATAAATTGGCTAAGCCCTTGCCAAGTAAAAAAAAAGCTGTAGGTAAATATTAGCAACATTGTCGGTTGTTTAACTCTTCCCTCTCTCTCTTTTTCTCCTCTCTCTTTTTTGTAAAAAGCTATGGCAAAAGTACCAGTAGGTTGGCAAATTGCTTTATGCATTGTAAGGCAAGCCTCAAGCAGTGTTGTCAGCTCCTTGCTTTAGGTTAGGTTAGACCAAAATAAAAAACCTTGGTGACTTTTCGAGTAAGATGTTGGCAATACTGCTTGAGGCCTGTCTTGCAGTATTGCCAGCTCCTTGCTTTAGGTTAGGTTAGACCAAAAAAAACCTTGGTGATTTTTTCAAGCAAGATGTTGGCAACGCTGCAAGGCAAGCCTCAAGCAATGTTGCAGCTCCTTGCTTTAGGTTAGGTTAGACCAAAAAAAAACCTTGGTGATTTTTTCAAGTAAGAAGCTGGCAACACTGCAAGAAAATGAGGCTCATGCCTTACGAGAGAAATCCATTAAGGCGAGCCTCACCGAGCCTCATTTTCGGTTTGTCAACCGGGCTGATCCTACTACTTAATTTCAAAAGTTCTTTATCGATACATATGAAAGTTGTAACGGAGCAAATCGTTTGTTATTTTCTAAAGCTTGTGCTCAATGTGGAAAAGAAATTAGCATTCCATATCTATGTAGAAATTTGAAAATTTGCAAACCATCGACCAGAGAAGGGACATTGAAAAGAAAAGTTGATTATTTTGAAGCTGAAGCTTCTGCTCCAAAACAAATTAAATTAAATAATAAATATAAACCAGTTAGGTCTGCATATAATGGTGGACTTCAGGATTTATCATTTACGTCTTAAGCAGGCCGTGACATTCCAAGTTTCTTGCGTGAAGCGAAAACTTTTGTAATGAATACTTTGAAAAGTAATCCTGAAAATAATTCCATAAAAGTATACGTTGATTTATGTCCCGAATATGAGAAAGTCGATGGTACAACAAATTTTTTTATCATCGTACCAAAAACCAGGCTCTTTATTTGGCAGATATTGAAAATTTGGACGAGTTTTAATGTAATCTGTCAAATGAGATGATTATGAAACATGACACTTTCGAGGCTAAGGGGTCGGGATGGAGTTTATGTGTTAGTCCTCATACATTACCCGTTTACGTGAACAAATTCATGCCTTTTTCTGCATCGAGTTACGTTCCTCTACCACCAACCATTCAAAGCAAGAAAGCAGTGTTAAATATTCAAAATAATGACTCAAAATGCTTTCTTTGGTGCATCTTGGCAGCTCTTTATCCTGTTCATTGGAAAAATCATCCAGAGCGAGTTAATCATTACAAGCAGTACGAGACAGAGTTTGAAAATATAATGTCTAGCATTGAAAACCCTGTGGCATTGTCAGACATATCAAAGTTCGAGTCGCGCGCACGAGATTCTGATGGAAAACGCATTGCTATTAATGTATATTCTGATACGTCAGAAAAACATCTTGTGTATCTCATCAGGATAAATTATATCAAGGATATTAATACTCATATAATTAATCTTCTTTTAATTTCTAACAACAATATTCACCATTACTGCCGTTCACTATCACGACTAATCAGAACTCAAGCAACGAAGTATGCAAATCACATCGAGGTTTGTCCAAGGTGTTTGACCACGTTTAATGTTCGAAGAGAATTCAATCACCAATTACCACCGCACGGCAAATTGCTATTGAAAACCGTGTCTAACATGAAACATATTGCAATGACAACAAATCAGCTCGAATGTTGATGACAAAAAAGAACGAAGTCGAAGGATTCAATATGTACAAGGCCATATGTATACCGTGGACCGAATGTTATCGAACACTTTTTTGAAAAGATGGAAGAAGAGGTTGAGAAAATTGACAGCTTCTTGCAAATATCCAAACCGATGAATTTGTTGACAACAGAGGAACAAAAAATATTTGATGAAACTGTCGAGTGTCCAGTGTGCAATCAATACTTCACAAACGAGAATCGTAAAGTGTTTCACCATTCTCACACAGACAGTCGTTTCATCAGCGGGATCTGTAATGCTTGCAACCTCAAAATTAAAAGGCCCAAATTTGGCCCCTATTTTTTCATAATGAATTGAATTACGATTTTCATATCTTAATTCGGAAACTTGGATATGACACAAAAAAAAAATATTCTTGCTCAAAGTGAAGAACGATACATTTATATGAGTAAGAAAGTTAAGATTTCGGGGACAAATGAAACCATAGAGATGAGGTTTCTTGGCTCGTTCAGATTTCTCTCTGCAAGTTTGGACGCTCTAGCAAGTAAACTTTGTGACGAACATTTCAAAATTACGAAAGCTAGATTTCCCAACATAGATATAAAACTGATTAGAAGTAAAAGGATTTATCCGTATGAATATGTAAACAATGAATCTAAATTTAATGACTACACTCTCCCTCCTCAAAAAGAATGCTTCAGTCAACTAAGAAAGACAGGAATTACGGACATAGAATACGAACATGCACAACTGATGTGGGATAAACTAGAATGTAAAACATTTCGACATTATCACAACGCATACTTGAAATAAGACGTAACATTACTTGCGGATGTTTTTCAAGCATTCAGGAAAACGTCAATGTCTATTTACAAGTTGGACCCTGCGCATTTCTTCAGCCACCCGGGAATAGAGTGGTCTGCAATGTTGTTGCAAACTAAAATTAAGTTATAATCATTAACAGATGTAAAGATGTTACTTTTCATCGAAAGAGGGATTCGGGGTGGGATGGTACAATGTGAACAGAGACATGCAGAAGCCAACAACATGCATATGGAAGAAAAATATGATGCAAATAAACCATAGATTTATATTTTTAACACCTACGTTAATAATCTCTATGGATATGCAAGGGTACAGAAACTTCCTTATGGAGGTTTCGAATGGATAGAACCAATTTCGATAAAATATTATTGATTTTGACGAGTGTGATTTTTTTGCACAAGTGGATATTGAATTTCCAGACAATTTGCATGGTATTTTTTCCGATTTACCACCGGCACCCGAACTTAAATGTCCACCTAATTCTAATCAACGCAAGCTTCTATTTACTTTGGAGATAAAAGAAAGATTACAAAAGTCTACAGTTCTTGATTGCGATGGGTGTTAAGGTATTGGATATTAGAAGAGTCCTCAGGTTTAAACATTGCGAGTGGCTCAAACCATACATTCAAACAAACACACAATATAGAACAGTTGCCACTTCCGATTTAGACAAATATTTTTTAAATTGATGAATACTGGAGAACGTGAAAAATCGCGTGGACGTGAGATTGGTTTCAGATGAAAATAAATGCAGTAACTGGGTGGCTGATCCTAGATTTCAATCACGAAAAATTTACAACGAGAATTTGTCACATTTTAATCTAGATTTAAAAGTGATAGAATTCCGAAAATTAATTTATGTGGGACCAACAGTTTTAGATTAACGAAACATCACATGTTTCAATTTCACTATAATATTATGAAACCTTTCTTCAACGATAGCATTTTATTACTTTACATGGACACCAACAGTTTTATTTATAGCATTAAAACATCCAATCTATATGAAGGTGTAAAAAATCCGTTCTTGATTGATTATTATGATAGTTCTTCCTACCCTCAACCGAACAGATTTGGAATTCCATCTAGTAACAAAAAAGTTCTATGTAAATTAAAAGACGAGTGTAACGGTGACATCATTCTTGAGTTTGCTGGTCTGCGTTCCAAAATGTATACATTAAGAACTGAGAGCAGCATCACGAAGAAAGCTGAAGGTGTTGGTAAATATACTGAACAAAACAAATTTTTATTTCAAATCTATAATGAATGTCTGAAGAAATTGAAGCCGCAGCTAAGATTGGAAAAAATAATCCAAAGTGTAGACCATGTGATTACAACAAAGAAAGTTAAGAAAGTAGCATTAGATCCGCATGATGAAAAAATATGTATTTTGTCTTGTGGGATCCACACGTTTCCTTGGGGCCACTATCGTTTAAATAGTAGTAAGAAATGCATACAATGCACTTAAAAAATCGTACACATACAAAAAAATCAATTATTATACCATACAAGAGAAACATTAATTTTTAAAATGCAACTAACCTTACGGCTGGAAAATATTTCTATCAACACAAGCATATAAAATAACAGTGCCTATGAACCTGTTTGGCTTCAGGAAGCAAGCTCTGGAAGTGTCCGTCCAGCCTACGTCGTCGTCGAGCTTCAACGAACTCCTGCCTTCCATGCTATCTAAACTTAAAGGTCTGTAATTTATGCACTTGAATAGCATCCTGACCCAGTACAACGATGACGTGTGCAAAACTTTCTATGTATTCAACAACAAATTCAATTATTACCGGTTCCTCATCTCCGGCAAACTGCAGTTCAACATGAACCCTGACAACAAAGCTGAGGTCTAGATTTCCTCTGGCAAGAACATCTATCGCATCAAGCAGGATAGGATGAATTGTACTACTACGAAAGATGTGTCTGCTGGCGATCGCCTGTACTTGGAGCTCTTGGACGACTACGACAAACTCATCTATCTTTTGTGGAGATGCGAATCACTTACCCTATAATAAATAACCACAGTGGCAACAATGCCTAACGATATTTTTGGCCACACGAAAAACGACGACCACGGCGACGAGCTTCTCATGCTCGACGTCAGGGTCAAGAAGTTGCGAAGCGATCTGCAGGAACTGCAGTCCACGCTCAACTCCAGCCTCCAGTCAGAGATATCCAGCCTGCAGTCTCAGTGCCTGGACACCGTACTCAAGATCGACGCCGAGCTCAAATCGCTGCTGCAAAAGTACACCGACCTCGCGTCAATAGACAACTTCAACAACTTGGCGCTGAGGATAGACCAGCTGCAGAACGAACTTTTGAAACTGCAGTAAACACTAACTTCTGACGTGGAACTGCTGAAGCGACACTAGCAGGACCAAACTATCACCATCTAGACTGAACCATAATCCAGAATATAAAAACTCAAGATGACTACGATCGCGTGAATGCAAGTATTGCCAAATTGCCCGAACAGTTTCAATCGTTCGAAATTCCTACTTTCGAATGAATCAAGGCTAATCTTCAAAAGGACGCTTTGCATGCATCCATCAACGAAGTCAAAACTAAACTCCAAACGCTACAGGACATCATCGACAATCTACCTTCATCCAGCGAGCTGAAGGTCATTGCCCGTAGTGTTGCCAACATAAAACTCCAACTTGAGAACTACGAGGATTTCGGGAAGCTGCATGGCACCATAACTCACGTTGAGGATGCTCTCACCGTCATCAAAAATGATCTGGCAAACGTACACGAAGCACTGGAACCCAAACTGCCTGGCATCAGGGATACTCTGGCCAGCGTCCAACAGCAGAACACCAAGTTGGATAATCTAAACACCGAATCCGAGTTGTCGCATTTTAATCACTTCATCGACGACATACAAACTAAGTTGGAAATTTTGCAACAATCCACCCCCACCCAGGACGAAATAACACAATTACAAGAAGGCATACGCGCTGCTGCCTCAGAGTTAAACGCGATGAAAAAGCTTTGGAGTCACTCCAAAACACGGTAGCCACCCTGCTTACCTCGCAGGAATTGAAAAGCGTGAAGAGAGCTCTCAACAGAAAACTCAAATACGACGACATCAAAAACATCCAAACCGAAATTGCTTCGGGAGTCTGTTGCAACCTTGCTTACCAACCAGAACATCAGCGAACTACATGAATTGTTTCCGGAAATTGGAACGCAGGTCCACGACCTCTCAACCCAGAGCTCCAAGTTGACACTCATGGAAAGTCTACAGCAGATTATCGCCAATGTGAAATGCAAATTGGCAGCATCGGGGCAAGCCAGGTATCGGCCATAAACAATTTCAATACCGAAATACATGAGTTAAACCAAAAATTCAAGAGGCTTGTTGTCCACGTGAAGATCAAGCCCGGTTACGACACTGTTGTCCGTGCTATCGAGGAGCATCTGGAAGATGTGCGGAGAAGGTTCGAACCAATGTAAACACCCTGAACGCCAGCATCGACAATCTCAAGTCCACTGTTGTCATCGAACTGTACAGCATTTAAAACAGGGAATTCTCCTCGCTCTTCCATACGGGTGTCAAACTTTACATGCTGACTCCTGCCAAAGCCTATCACCAGTTTTTCATAGTGGCATACTTCAGTTCGTCAAGGTTTCATACTGGTCTTTGCCTCTCACGCAACCCACTACCCAACCTTGACCGTGACGAATATCGGTGACGAGCCTAAAAAAAGAGGAGTGTAGTTGGTCGATTTCACCCACCCCGAAACTAGCGAGACTGTCTATACCGAAGGTGCCACTCAAATTATCGACACAGAAATAGGTGACAAGTTGTACATAGAAAACCCGCATTGTCTGCAGCCAGAAATCCCATCCAAGCTATATTCTTATTTTCACCCAATGTCTAGGCAGGGTATTGTGAACGAGCTGCACAAACATGCACGACGAAATTATAAACGACTGGCGGTAGTAACCAAAAGCATAAACGACATGTGGCAAGCTGACCTTGTGGAAATGAGCAGTGGCAAAGTAAAACAATTACATAAAATCAACAAGGGATACAAGTATATTTTCACCGTTATAGACACATTTTCATTTTGAGCTTTACCCTTCAAGGCAAAAACAGGAACCTGTGTAGTGGAAACATTCAAAATTATTTTCGATGAAAGTGGCAGGCGACCTCGATTTCTTCAAACAGACAACGGAAAAGATTTCTACAACTCTGTCTTTCGGCAATTTATTCAAAAACAAAATATTCAACATTACTCCACCTCTAGTCACATCAAAGCCAACATTGTGGAAAGTTTCAACCGAACTCTCAAAACACTCATGTGGAAACTATTCACACTTCAGGTGAATTACAAGTTGCTCGACATGCTTCCGAAAATTGTTAACAGCTATAAACACAGTTTGCATCGCACGATAAACATGAAACCAGCTGACGTCAACAAATCTGACGAGCAGTGTTTAATTTCTACGGTTTATTATCCAAACTACAAATTTACAAGCAAGAAACCGAAATACAAAATTGGAGATCAGGTGAGAATCAGTAAATTTAAGCGTGCGTTTGAAATAAAGCTTCACTGAAAATTGGAGTACGGAACTTTTCACCCTAGTTCGAGTCTTACCCGTAAATTGTCGCACGTATATAATAAAAGATAATCGCGTCGAAATTTTGAAAGGAAGATTTTAGGAAGAGGCACTTTCTAAAACAAAATACCCCGACACATATCTTATTGAAAAGTATTACGTAGAAAAGGTGACAAACTTTAGGTGAAATGGTTGGGACTCGAGAAAAAAGTTTGATAGACGCATACGAGGTGATTGTGTAACGGGTGCTTGGGATGAGGTACGCGAATGCCAGATTTTCCATCGGAACGTCAGGATAGGAAAAATGGCGAGCCTCTACCCGACAACATTCGCTGCCTTATTGTTCGACCTTCTGGATGTGGAAAAACAACGTTACTTATTGATAATTTTCTTCTGGTACCCAACTGGTTAAACTGGAAGAACGGGCACCTGTATGTTTTCTCCAAAAGTTTGGAGCAACCGAAGTATCGCCAGCTGTCGAAACTGTACGAGGGACTAGGCATAGCTATATTTGCTTCTGAAGTGATACCACTAGACTGCTGTCTCGAAAAATCGGTGGTGGTTTTTGACGATGTGATCCTGGAGAACAACAGCGAAATTCGCATTTTTTTAGGCAGCGTCGGCACAGAGGCATGGACTGATTCTACCTTGCTCAGACTTTTTGCAAAATCTCCAAGCAGCCACTCCAAGATAATGCTAATTTCATTTGTTTGTTTAGTGAAGACTTCACCAATTTAACACACCCTTACGATGATTATGTAGGTGGGGACATAAACTACAATCAGTTTTCAAAAAATTTGCTCTTCATGCTGGAACCAAGATGATTTCGGATTTGTCACAACAGACATGAAGAGGAAACCCAATAACGGAAAATACAGAAACAAATTTAATAATTTTCTATACATTGCAACGTTACAAGAAACGTCTGTACCTATTATAAATAACTACATTAAAAGAAACAAAATGAAACGCAAACTTGCAGACGACAACCCGAAGCTGCGTAGCTACCTGGCAAAACTGTTTAAGGGTTGGAAATCCGAGAATCGTGAAATTTACCAAGACAAAAAGCGTCAGGACCAACCTATCATCGATGCCATCAGTGGAATTGGTATATAAATCAAAGATGTCACCGAGCACGACAAAGATTTAATCAACGAGCATGTGCCACTTACTGATCGAAATTATATCATACCTACACAAATATCCAGCATCCACACTTCTCCGTTTGAACTTGCTCCGGCTCCGAGACGTCAGGCCCTACGCAGTAACCCTTCGGACAAGCTAGTCGAGCTGGGTCCGTTGGCTAGGGATTACCTAAGCACTGGGAAATTCGTAAAATACGAGGTATTCGGATTGAACCCGACGAGGGTATGGTTTGGAAGATTGGAAAGTCAAGACTCACGTTCGAGGGCGAGGATGTAAAAGTTAATTTGGGCGAGAAGAACCGTAGGGCCAGGTATCCTGGAACAGTGGGACTTTGGGAACTTTCAATAAGAAGTAACCGAAAGATTATACAGACGAGGATTACCAAAGTTACACAGAAATTTTAATCATGACGGACGCACTGTACCAAAACAAAGATGCAAATTTAACGCGTGAAATCCAGCAGTGGCGAAAACTACAGGAACCTCATCAAGCCAATATGGACCCAGCTCAAGACTGGCAGCGGTGTCAAACTCTACAACACCTTGCCCAAGGAGTTTGTTTGGGTAGACAACGTAAGGAAACTTTTAGATCAATTGCTGGCTATCGCAGGCGAAGAAAATGCAGGCAATCGAAACTTCCACAACGAGAAGGTGGGCAGGGCCTCCCCATGGCGCAGTGGTACCGTCTTTGCATTGTAATCAAGGGGTCCCGGGTTCGATACCCATTGGAGGCACAAGTGGTTCGGATCCCACATTAAACTGTAGGTCCAGTCCCGATTAGCCTTACTGTGCATAAAGTGGACTTAAAACAGCAACTCAACCAACAACGAGAAGGTGGGCATCATGTACATGATTAGCACCAAGTTTGCCAACTTCATTGTCAACGACAACAAAGGTATAGGTTACCTTATCAAAATCATCAACACCCTGCCTCCCAAATTCTGGAATGCAGCCGAGGGTCGAGGTTTAGTGAACAATATTATAAACAAGCTACCCTTGAGATGCACCTGCCAGGTTACCAGTACTGCGGTCCGGGTACGAAACTCGAACAGCTACTGGAAAGATGAGACAAAGGAGTGAACCAACTGGACGCAGCATGCAAGGACCACGACATTGCCTACCATGCTCAGACCAATCTTGAAGCGCGTCATAATCCTGACAGGAATTGGAACATGCGGCTTTCGGGAGAATCGTCAGCGCAAATGCCTCGCTAGGTGAACGGGTTGCCGCATTGGGTACGACCATCGCTGTGAATACAAAACAAAAATTAGGGTGTTGATTGTAACTGAATAACTGTTGTGAAAAAAAAGCAACTTGGCAAAAGTCATGGAATGAATTTGCTGCTTAGCATTCCTCAGTTTAGTAGGTTACAAGATTCGCGAAAGCAGCAGAAGACTGGAGGTTTCATATTTAACATCCCGGCTATCTTGGCAGCTTTGGGTGCTGTAGGCAGCTTGGCAGGAGGCAGTGCCGCCAGTGCCAAGACCGTCATAGATGCAAAATAGAACAAGGCCGAGTTAGAAGAGCAGAAACGCCACAACCATGCTACGCAGAAGAAGGGGAAACGTGTGACCAAAAAGCGAAAAAACAACCACGAAGGTTTGAAAAAGTTTAATAAGAAGAAGAGATCCTGTCCAACTTCGATATTGAATCTTTGATCGAATCGTTGTGGGTCAAGCACTTCAGGGGCGTTTTCATGTCTGATTCTCTACTCTCTGTTGTGAAGAAAAAAGAGTGTGGTGTGTTTAACCTAGAAAGTTACGAAAATCAGGTACACATTGGATATGCTACCTCAAAGCCAACAACAACAAAGCATTTGTTTTAGATTCATTCGGTGGCATGCCACCTGCTGGGTTGGTGAAATTACTCAGTGTTGCCAACCTCTAATACAATGACAAACGCATCCAGGGTTTCAGCGATGTGAACTGTGGCCATCTCTGCCTTTCCATGCTTGTCTTCCTCTCGCAATTAATCAACCTAACAATCGAGGATTCCAGAAAGCATTGTGGCACCTGAAGCACTATGGGAGTATTCCATCTCACACGAGAGACTTCGGTTCTGAAACTCGCATTGCATGACGATATCATCTATTATAAATCTATTTCTCTTCCTGCATTCTATAGCATGTACCTGAAACCTAATGTAACGGCACACAACAATACCATCAAAATTGGCAGCGAAACAATCAGCATCACCCCTGGCCAGTACAATCTGTCTACCTTGCAGTCTCAATTACCAAGAAGTGTACTGATGGATGTCGCAAAATTCTGTAATTCACAGGGTGGAACTGGTGTCTGCCACGGAAACCGTAGACCTGGGTACCACCTGAGAGCTTGTGAGATTCAAGAAAAACACAGAGCTCAAACCTGGCATCAAGCACATCGGTGCTAACATTCTTAAACTTCTAGCTATGGAGACTCCGAACATACATTGCAATGTGGATGAAGGTTAGATCCCCAAATCCTCGGATGGCATCCCAGGGAGTCAAAAGCAGACAGGTATTATCGCTACGTTCAAACCAAACTCTGAGTTCATGGAGCTAATTATCTACACACCTTCCTCACCGATATACTTTCCTGTATCTCGTAATGGCATAGACAACATAGAATTGGCAATTACCAACGAGAAGGGAGAGGTGGTTGATTTTGCAGGAGCCATGTCCACTGCCGTCGTGGAGATTAACATATAATAAGTAACCCTTGTCGAGCAAATCGAAAGTTACGAGTTGCAGTCCTTCCCTGCCAATCGTCGCACGTTTGCCAACCTCAACGAAGCGAATCGAGAATACAAAGTGGAAATCGGGGACGGGTTCATTCTCCCTCACAAAGCTGATTTGTATATCAAGTTTGATGTTGTGAAGAGAGACAACGGCGAAGCATACCTTGCCAATGCAAATTTAAGACTTCTAGATAATTTTGTGCCGTACCTGTTGTCGCAGGTGGAAGTTAGAAAGCATGGCACCGTCATCGATAGGTTGACTACCCCGGGATTACCTCTACAGCTGTGGGAACACTGAAACTCTCCAAGACCGATGCAACATACTACCAGGCAGGGGGATCCGAAGCAGGTACAAAATCAAAACTCAAAGTCACACAGTACTGTTTCTCATGCGCCTGCTTCCTGGCTTCTTCTCCGAGTACACAGAGATTATGTGGAAGGGTGGTTTGCGTCACTTGTCGCAGAAGCGCCAACGACAACGATGTGCTGATGCGTTACAGCACCTTGAGTGTAGACTGTTCAGCACTTCCCAACACACTACCCGATCCTGACAAGTGCATGATCCAGTCAATGGAGCTGCGCATGCCCGTAGTGGAATACGAAACTAACTACGCTATCAAGTACAAAGCAGACATTTTGAAGAATCCCCAAGTGCCTATTCAATTTTACGGTTACCAGTGCGTGCAGAAACCTGCTTCTCGCAACCATTTTGAATTTGACGTGACCACACAGTTTAACAGCATCCGGTACGATATGCCAGAGTTTGTGGTCGTGCTCTTCCAAACGGGGGAGGACAACAACCAGGAAAACGATTCGAGCCAGTTTGACAACTGCAAGATTAAGAACATCTACCTCAAAAATGGCAGGAACGAGATATTCCCGCGTGAGAACTGCAACCTGAACATTGCAAACAACGACTACCTGTAACTGTACGAGGCATACACAGCTTACAAGAAAGTGACCTCCGGCAATGTGCACGTGTACTACAACCCCAATGAGTTTATAGCTCGCAGACCCATGTTCGTCATTAACACATCAAAGAGAAAGCAGGTGGTTGTTAACGATCGTACCAACATCAAAATTGTGTGCGAGTTCCATGACTCCCTGCCTGCCGATACTCTATGCAGCGTCATTCTTATTGCAGATACAACTTTTGTGTATGATGTCAAGAATGAAAGAGTGACTGAACAGTTTGAGATACAAAAAAAAAATTGGATAATTCTATAAAAATTACACTGACCTTAGATCCAAACATTCTTCACACATAAAATAAAATCACTAAACTATAGAAATTTATGGCAATACTGAGTAGTGCCTGTTTCGATTTGTAGGTTAGCTTCGCCTGTGAAATATCATATGGACATACATCGTGAAAAGGGGGGCTCACACATCATAAATAATACATCTTAGCCATTTACGCTAAGGGCTCCCACCTTCAAAAAAAAGTAAAGCCCCTAAATACATCGTAGGCTTTTACGTTGAGGGCCCCACCTACAAAAATTAGGCCCCAAAATAGGATTGAGCAAAAAATAATCGTAGAATAATCGTCAAATGCTATAAAATCCATCAAAATCATCAAAATCATCAAAATATGTCACAACTGAGGTTAAATACTAGTCCCACCTACAAGGATAACATGGAAACTACCATTTTACACTTTGTACGTTATTTTAACCCGTAAAAGGCTGTAAAAATAGTGAATAGATTAAGTTATATCACGTAAGATCATGGCATACCTACAACGGTGAGGCTCCAAAAATACGATTGAGCAAAAAATAGGGCTGGAACGTCGTTGAACGCAATAAAATCCATAAATAATCATCAAAATATATCACAACTGAGGTTAATTACTAGGCATACCTACAAGGGTGACTTAGAAACAATACGTTTCCACTACTTGCATCAATTTAGGTATTTTTTTCTTTTAACTACCTTATTTTTTTACTTCTACACGTGCGTTTAACTTCTCCCTTTAATCTAATACAACTGCCAACATTTGTATCATCAAAGTTATCTTACCATCTACATCTAGCCTCATTCTTTATATATATTCGATTTTTACATTCAATATAACACCACTTCTTACTTCTTCTTGGTTTATGGTATCTTATACGTGCTGATTCAATTGCATTACGTATATGCTCCTAAATCTCATTTGAGACTATTTCATGTATATTTTCATCATATTTAAAACCCTGGAAAACATTGAGTCTATTTGACAGTTTAACTCGATAATCTTCCTTAATTTTTCCATTACTCAATATTTCTGTGCTAAAGTTTAAAGAATTTAGATATTGTTGCTTATGATTTAACATTGAGAGTATTTTTCTTAATTATGTTAATTAATATATCTAAACCTAAGCTGAAATTACACATTGTTACTGTTGTTTAGAAGCATTTCAGGATAAGCTGTTGAGCGTTTAAATAACAAAATCATGGTTTAAAATGTTTCGAATTTTATCAAATATGGCAAAATACGGTAGTATTTGTTTTCACTGGCGGGTAGTTGATTGTGTCTTGTGACGTTGTGTTTGAGTTGATTTTTTAAGTCCACTTTATGCACAGTAAGGCTAATCGAGACTGGACCTACAGTTTTAAAGTGTGATCCGAACCACTTGTGCCTCCACCAGGTATCGAACCCGGGACCCCTTGATTACAAGGCGACGATGCTACCACTGCGCCATCGGGGAGGCCTTTGTGAGGTTGTGATTGAATTAACCTTATCGCGGGAAATAGTGCTCAATAGTAGCTATATTACGGCGACTACTCCAAGACTATCTGCCCAGAAGTGAACGTCGTAGGAATGCCACCTGCTGAAGCGAGAAAACTAATTTCCTGAAAGAGGTCATTATGGAGAGTTAAACAAGTGATGTCGCCAAATTCGCAATCTGGGACGGTGGTCACCATATTGGATTCAAAATGGCAAATACCCTTAGAAAACGTTACTATAGTACATAGATTTGCAAAACTCATGCAATTCGAAAGAGAAAGTACGAAATCACAATGAAACTTCGTTTTCGCTTCTTAAATATAGAAGCAAACAACATTCGAATTTTACATTTTTTCCTGTTATAAAATTATGTTTGTTTGACAAAGTAAAATACAGTTTCTCATGATTACTTTTTATAGTTGTTTGGGGATGTTATCCTTCTTAATTCCGAAGTTATGAATCAAAACATATGGGTCGGCGTAGAATTATAACGCAGATTTTACACCTGGCATTTAAGACTCTCCAGTTAAGTTTACCAAGATATAACGAAGAAGAGCGATAATCAACACGTGATCTTTGCAAATTCTTAATTAGAAGTCCTGAATTAATTTGGCAACACATTGCTTCGGAGACTACAAATAATATCAAACTTACCAAGAGTGTTTCTTTCTAAACGAAATCGCATCCTGTGCATTTCTTTCATTCTTTCACATTCCATGAAGTTAGAAATCCTAAACCAGTAGTATAATACGTAATTAAAGAACAATCGTAAATTGGAGTTACGAATGATATTTTGCATACGAGTATTCTTTCTGAAATTTAAAAAAGTGGAATTTGTGTGCAGTTGGAAACATTAATCTGATCTCCACCACGTGGAGAGAATTGACATCACATTTCTATGTAATGAAGCAAATTTCTCTCGATTTTATACAAAAATACAGTAACGAAATTTGCAAAATACCGGACGATTCTACAAAGTGCGTTTTTTTTCCTGATCTGTG
Source organism: Lepisma saccharinum (assembly GCF_977018435.1). NCBI lineage: Eukaryota > Metazoa > Arthropoda > Insecta > Zygentoma > Lepismatidae > Lepisma > Lepisma saccharinum. Next base: position 7,129,997 of record NC_139252.1, on the reverse strand, counting down.
GCGAAAATTGTTTTGGTACTTTACAAAATGTTCTTTCAACTGAGAACAACTTGTTTTTACAGAGTTTTATGTTAGTAATCTCCTGGAGAAGTTGGTTAGACGGTCGTCTTCTTATACTTTTTCTTCAAGAACGAAACATCGTAGGTTCAAATCTCACCCATTCCTGATAGTAGTGTAATTGGGGCGTTTCAAAATAATACTTGGTACGAGGCCTTTTTTAGCCTCTTTTTTATCAATTGAATATCAATTTTGACATATTTTGACAATTTTTTGTCGACGTTTTAGCGTTTAGCGATGTTTCAGTGAAATTTCCCTTTTTTCCCACCTCATACTTGGTACGAGCCCTTTTTAGCCTCTTTTTTATCAATTGAATATCACTTTTTGACATATTTTGACATTTTTTTGTCGACGTTTTAGCGTTTAGCGATGTTTCAGTGAAATTTCCGTTTTTTTCCCACCTCGTACTTGGTACTAATGCCACGATCTTACGTGATATAACTTAACCTATCCTTTTTCATTAAGTGCTAAACTACACGAGAGCCTCTAGTAGTGCAGGTGCCAGGGTTGACAAACATCAATTGGGGTTCACCAAAGTAGTGCAGGTGGACGGGTTGACGGACATTAATTGGGGTTCAAAAATACCTCAAAAACTCACTTTCTCTCCACGTTCCGCGCCTCATTTATTGCGCTGACGATGTTTCACAGCGAAGGAAAACAGCACAAAAACCTCAAAAACTCACTTTAATCAATTGGGGTTCAGTGTTGCCAACCCACCCCAAGAAAACCAAAACCTCAAAAACTCACTTTCTCTCAAAAATACCTCAAAAACTCACTTTCTCTCCACGTTCCGCGCCTCATTTATTGCGCTGACGATGTTTCACAGCGAAGAAAAACAGCACCAAAACTTCAAAAACTCACTTTAATCAATTGGGGTTCAGTGTTGCAAACCCACCCCAAGAAAACCAAAACTTCAAAAACTCACTTTCTCTCATTTATTGCGCTGATGATGTTTCACAGCGTGTTTATATATCGTGACCTTTGTAAACCTCTCTCGGGAACGATGTGTAGTGGACTTTAGAGAGTTCTGCGCCCTTAAGTGAGTTTCAGTGTTACCAACCTCCCAAAGAAAAGTGGACAGAAAAAAAGCTCAGGCATCACTTTTTAGGCTATTTTTTACCTCCTGCAAATCTTGCTCTTATGCTACCTCGTCCTTTGACCTACACTTTTGAAATGACTTACGACATTTTCCTATAAGTCTGTCTCCTCTTATTGTAAGGTCCCTCAGTGTAATCTACTACGACCTTGCTCTCAGCGTAATCTGCTACGATTTTTTTTTTTTAAAAAGAACTCATGTGTGATCTTCTGCGGTGTGTGTGTGTGTGTGTGTGTGTGTGTGTGTGTGTGTGTGTGTGTGTGATATTCAAAATTATTTTTGTTCAGGCCCTCAAAAAAGAATAAAATATCCCGCAAGAGAGGGGTGCGTGGTGCCCAACACCAGTTCTAATGGTCATGGCTATCAAAGCTATGCCTTTGTAGAGTTTCATGAGTTATTTTTTTTTATTTGCGCACCGAACTAACTTACATTGAATGCCGATCGTGGTGTGCAACGTTAATTTGATCGGAGGTGCCTTATCGGCTGGATCGTCGTCATTCTGCAGCACCGTCGAGGTGAAATTCAAATCGTACACGCGCTTGCCGAAATGCTTTCGTATGCGCGGAAGGGTGTGCTCGGACCAGTGTGGAAATTTATTTTTAGCACCACCGAGGTTCGCGGGCGTCTTCGTACTCGAATTGTGCGAGGGGCTTGTGGTCGAAGATGTGTCCGTCGTGCTGGCGATGCTCGTCATTGTAGTGGTGTCCTTTTAATTCGTCGTTGGTCGCGACACTAAGGCTTCGATCAAAAACGGATTCAAAACAATCCTGTCGGGCCGGCGCAAATCCAAAACTAATCCACTAGGGTGATGAATTAATTGTAAATTTGCAGCATCGACGTCGGACGATGATCTAAACCAGGCGCGGCATTTTTGGCATACTTTGTAATTGTTCGTGATGAGTTGCAAAGAGGAAGGTTCGGTGCCTACGAGTATAACTTTCAAATCCGAAGAAATGAGCGTCGGGGTTGTGTTGGTCAGCGTCTGCAGGAAACACATCGTGTGGCAAAATTCGCAGCACGAGTCCGGTACGTCGCAGCAGGAGAATTCGATGCGAATGCCCGGTATGAAATGGAGCAGGCAGCACGCTTCCTTCTCCTGCTGGTCGATCTGGTCGAGGATCAAGCTGAATCCCAACTTCGGAGAAACGACCGCTTTCACGGTGTTGTTTGCCTCGGTTCCAAATTGCCTGGTTCCGAAATTGCGATCTTTCATGTGAAAGTAAGAAAAAAGCGTTCGCACGACGTCGACCCACGGCGAGGGGATCTTTACCCAGTTCACGCGTTCGATACGCTCCCGAACGAACGCGGAATCCTTTTTGGGAAAGTAGCGTTCTTTGCTCGCGTCCAGGTTGAGAGAATCGATGTACGTGGCCCAAGACCACACGTGGTGCTGCTGCTGCTCGCTCCTACCCTCTACGATCTGGTGGAAACGAAAATTATCGGGCTGGATCGTCCGTTCGAAGGTTTTGTACTGAGTCGATATTCTCTTTTCCGTCCTCAGGAGGCGCAGAAATTGAGTTTTGAACGCGTCAGTTTTGGTTACGTCCTGATACAAATCTTTCAGGACGTTCAACTTGTTTTCCAGAACCGTATAATGCAACATCAACCGAAACCGACGCGTTCAAAACTCAATTTCTGCACCTCCTGAGGACGGAAAAGAGAATATCGACTCAGTACAAAACCTTCGAACGGACAATCCAGCCCGATAATTTTCGTTTCCACCAGATCGTAGAGGGTAGGAGCGAGCAGCAGCAGCACCACTTGTGGTCTTGGGCCACGTACATCGATTCTCTCAACCTGGACGCGAGCAAAGAACGCTACTTTCCCAAAAAGGATTCCGCGTTCGTTCGGGAGCGTATCGAACGCGTGAACTGGGTAAAGATCCCCTCGCCGTGGGTCGACGTCGTGCGAACGCTTTTTTCTTACTTTCACATGAAAGATCGCAATTTCGGAACCAGGCAATTTGGAACCGAGGCAAACAACACCGTGAAAGCGGTCGTTTCTCCGAAGTTGGGATTCAGCTTGATCCTCGACCAGATCGACCAGCAGGAGAAGGAAGCGTGCTGCCTGTTCCATTTCATACCGGGCATTCGCATCGAATTCTCCTGCTGCGAAGTACCGGACTCGTGCTGCGAATTTTGCCACACGATGTGTTTCCTGCAGACGCTGACCAACACAACCCCGACGCTCATTTCTTCGGATTTGAAAGTTATACTCGTAGGCACCGAACCTTCCTCTTTGCAACTCATCACGAACAATTACAAAGTATGCCAAAAATGCCGAGCCTGGTTTAGATCATCGTCCGACGTCGATGCTGCAAATTTACAATTAATTCATCACCCTAGTGGATTAGTTTTGGATTTGCGCCGGCCCGACAGGATTGTTTTGAATCCGTTTTTGATCGAAGCCTTAGTGTCGCGACCAACGACGAATTAAAAGGACACCACTACAATGACGAGCATCGCCAGCACGACGGACACATCTTCGACCACAAGCCCCTCGCACAATTCGAGTACGAAGACGCCCGCGAACCTCGGTGGTGCTAAAAATAAATTTCCACACTGGTCCGAGCACACCCTTCCGCGCATACGAAAGCATTTCGGCAAGCGCGTGTACGATTTGGATTTCACCTCGACGGTGCTGCAGAATGACGACGATCCAGCCGATAAGGCACCTCCGATCAAATTAATGTTGCACACCACGATCGGCATTCAATGTAAGTTAGTTCGGTGCGCAAATAAAAAAAAATAACTCATGAAACTCTACAAAGGCATGGCTTTGATAGCCATGACCATTAGAACTGGTGTTGGGCACCACGCATCCCTCTCTGGCGGGATATTTTATTATTTTTTGAGGGCCTTAACAAAAATAATTTTGAATATCACACACACACACACACACACACACACACCGCAGAAGATCACACATGAGTTTTTAAAAAAAAACAAAAAAACAACATCGTAGCAGATTACGCTGAGAGCAATGTCGTAGTAGATTACACTGAGGGACCTTACAGTAAGAGGAAACAGACTTATAGGAAAATGTCGTAAGTCATTTCAAAAGTGTAGGTCAAAGGACGAGGTAGCATAAGAGCAAGATTTGCAGGAGGTAAAAAATAGCTTAAAAAGTGATGCCAGAGCTTTTTTTCTCTCCACTTTTCTTTGGGAGGTTGGTAACACTGAACCTCACTTAAGGGCGCAGAACTCTCTAAAGTCCACTACACATCGTTCCCGAGAGAGGTTTACAAAGGTCACGATATATAAACACGCTGTGAAACATCATCAGCGCAATAAATGAGAGAAAGTGAGTTTTTGAGGTTTTGGTTTTCTTGGGGTGGGTTGGCAACACTGAACCCCAATTGATTAAAGTGAGTTTTTGAGGTTTTTGTGCTGTTTTCCTTCGCTGTGAAACATCGTCAGTGCAATAAATGAGGCGCGGAACGTGGAGAGAAAGTGAGTTTTTGAGGTATTTTTGAACCCCAATTAATGTCCGTCAACCCGTCCACCTGCACTACTTTGGTGAACCCCAATTGATGTTTGTCAACCCTGGCACCTGCACTACTAGAGGCTCTCGTGTAGTTTAGCACGTAATAAAAAAGGATAGGTTAAGTTATATCACGTAAGATCGTGGCATTAGTACCAAGTACGAGGTGGCAAAAAAAGGGAAATTTCATTGAAACATCGCTAAACGCTAAAACGTCGACAAAAAATTGTCAAAACATGACAAAAAGTGATATTCAATTGATAAAAAAGAGGCTAAAAAAGGGCTTGTACCAAGTATGAGGTGGGAAAAAAGGGAAATTTCACTGAGACATCGCTAAACGCTAAAACGTCGACAAAAAATTGTCAAAATATGTCAAAAGTGATATTCAATTGATAAAAAAGAGGCTAAAAAAGGCCTCGTACCAAGTATTATTTTGAAACGCCCCAATTACACTACTCCTGATCATTTTTTATTGTTATTTTCCGAGTACGAAGTGTTGTAATAATGTAATATAATATTATATTAAATCACTGTAAATATTTAGACGATGCATACCTCGGGAATGATTCTACTCAACTTCTTGACCTTTCAGTGACTGGCAGCATTTTTGGCATGACTTTTGTATTCATTCAGCTGCCGAAAGTTATGTCAACACACATTAAATGTTAATGTCATAAATAGAACTCGGAAGTTGAAGACCTATAAATTGCCAAAAAGAAAACCTATAAATAGACTTAAAAATATAAAAAGTATCTAACACGGAAAAAAGGACGTATAAAATGTGATCCAAATTAATTTAATATATTCAGTATTAATTACATATTTAATGAATATGTGCGGTACCTCCTGAGATCATTGCAGGTTTTGCTGTCTGGTTGGATATACCGTGCTGAAAGCTTCAAAACAAGAGGAAGTTGCCAGTTAGAGCCCGACCTTCCAGACCAGTTAAGGTTAAAGGACCTTGTATCGTACCTGCCTCAGTCGTCCAAAAATATTTCTTCTCGATTCAGAGATGGTTCAAATATATTTATCTATTTATTCTTTTTCTTTACCACAGAAATAATGTTTAAGAGGTGATGAACTGATGGTGATTCGAATTGAGAATGGGCGGTAAAAACGTAGTCGAAAGATAGTGAAGTTGCAAAGAAAAGCCGTTAAGACCTAAACAAATGCTAAAAAAGTAGTAACAAGCCAAAAAATCCGAAAAAGCAAAGAAGGTCAAGTAAAACTAAGCTTTTTCTGGCCTAAAGTGACCCAAAATGAACGTACGTATATTATGTTGGACCTCGTCTTCGAGCACTTGGAAAGAAAATGATTTTTTTTTAACTTCCGAGCCTTGGTCATAAATATATGTTCTTAAACAGGATGTTGTATTCAATGTGTTTCGGGTTTTATATCAGGTGGAAGCTCTTTGCACAGTAGTTCGGATTCCTGTTTAAACTGTAGATCCAGTCCCGATTAACTTATCAGTGCTTATAGTAGATTAAAAAAAAAACACACATACATACCATCAAACACATGCCATCGTGCACACATACACAAACGTACGATGATCTTTGTTTGTACACTTCACTGCGGACCTAAAATATACGTCGGATTTTCACATGATACAACCACAGATATCATGCTATATTCAACCTTTGAAACTACCTATCTCAGACTTTAAATCGCATGTTTCTGCATCCGGAAATGCTGGATGTACATCACATAAATATCAACGGAAATATCCAGAAAAGGTAGACAAGCATTCTTCTACAGAGCACTTGACTTTCCGAAAAAGATTTTGGTAACAAGTAAGTGTGAACCCAAGACCTTCTATTCGGCAAGCAAGCACGATCTCCCTACACCACAATGTTCACGCTACTTTATGCAAGCTTATCCAGAAATCAATACATACACATTTCTGTTGTGGTGTAGTGCAGAGTAAAGTGGAAAGTTTTAGTTGCTTGCTGGTGTTTTTATGATAGCTGAGGAATGATTGTCGGATTAAAAATGATGACTAAGGCACGGAAGTTGATGACAAAAAAATACAAAAAATGACCTATAAAATGACCTAAAAATGGTAACGAAATCTTATAAAATAATTTTCCCTGTAAAAATGAAGACTTGATTTTTTCCTAAATTACAAGAGAGTAAGTAGTCTAATTAGTCGATGAAGCCAGTTGTTTGGTGGTTGAACCCACTGAAGCAAAGGGGAAGAGAGCAACTAAGTGATAATGTAGTTTTCTTTGTTTATTTCATGGTCACTAATTCTACTTTAAAGACAAAGATTAAAGATAATATTGTCCAGCAAAATAACCTCAATGTAGGCTTCACACAAAGTGTTTTAATCCACTGCCAAACATTTGACTTAACAATAATATTATGCTTTTCCATTGACCGTATTTTCGTTTCATGGTGCATTCTCTAAAAGAAACACGTCAAGAAATTTAAATATGTAACTTTTACTAGTTAATGTATTAAAATGCATGAAACAACAGGGTAGGAGAAAAATATACCTCAAAATAAAAAAAAATACAACAAAAACTATTAAAGATACTGACAAATATACTAAATCCAAAAAGGATTGAAATATGCAATGAAAAATTTAAAATAGAAAGTTTTTTCAGGTTCTAACTGAAGGGAATCTGACACGATATCAGATTTATCATTCTTTTTAAGGGTCAGAAAAAGTTAATTTTTCATCAACTTCCGGACACTAATTACTAAAAACCTTTGAAAAGATTTGACGGAAGAAGGCGGCTTAATTAAAGTTTTATTGCTCAGAGATCGTCCCATATCTCCAATGTACATTACGGAAAAAATTAGGTTCATATTTCGAAAATGACTTGCAGTATTCCACCACGAAAATACAGGGAGTCCATAAAGTCCTGCAAAAAACTAAAACTCTATAACTTTTTAGCTGTTGCGTTTAACAATACACATTTTTGGTTGAGAAGGGTGGAAGTTTAAAGTTTTGTTCTGGCCACACTGCTCAGTGACGCTTGCACTGGTAATCACGTGATCATGTGACTTAAGATGGCGCCCATCCAGGAAAAGGCACACTGTGTTCTGTGGTTTGCACAGATAAAATCTTGTGTTTCAGTGCAGGGAAAGAACCAGACAACATATGGGAAACCACCCCCAGCAAATTCAAGTATCAAGAGATGGTATGAAAAGTTCAAGGCAACGGGAAGTGTGTCAGATTTGCCACGCAGTGGAAGGCCAGGATCGAGTGACGATGTGATTCAGTCAGTGCAGGACAGTGTGCATCGGAGTCCAATGAAATCGCTGAAACGAAGATCACTGGAACTGGGAATACCGAAGTCAACATTCCACAAGATCGTACGCAAGAAGGTGAAGGCCCGGCCCTACAAGTTCGGCAGTTTCTTAACGAACAATTTCAAGGTAGATGGATTGGCCGAAGAGGGCCCACACCTTGGCCTGCAAGATCACCACACTTGACACCTTGCGATTATTGGTTGTGGGGACATGTAAAGACCGAGGTGTATTCGCAGAAACCAGCTAATCTGGATGACCTAAAAGAAAAAATAAGAGATCTGATTCTGAATATCCCAGGAGAGCACCGTCAGCAGGAAATTATCGGTTTCACAAAAAGACTGCAACAGTGTTTGGACGTGAATGGTGCACAATTGGAGGTTTGGCGATGAACCTAACAAGCAGGAAATAAACTTTGAACCTTGCTGTAAGTACACACAAAATATTTTGTTAATAAACTTAATAGTTTTCAAGTTATAGAGTTTTAGTTTATTGCAGGACTTTATGGACTCCCTGTACATCTTTCATTTGATTTTGAATTTAAAATTTTGTGTGTGCCAGCACTTATGCTATTTTGCACCCGTCACTTTATACGGGGTCCATCCCCTTACCTAAAGTAAAATGTAAATTTTAACATATATGTAACGTTGGGAGACTAAAATGTTCAGACTTATGTTAACAGAACTAAAGTAAACATAACTAATGTCGTGTAGCAACTAAATATTAAGACTTTGGTCAAAAGCTGAGGCTGTAAAGAGGCACTCAGCACACATAAGGACAAGACACAGGAAAACACACAGAATTATACTGGTCAGGGCATGATTGCTGTATGCTTGCCACCTGCTGACATGCCACTAAAGATTCTGTTTGGTTCGCTTGCACCTGCTCTATATTGTTGCCAATCCATTGGATTTTTTGTCGCACCCGGGATTGGACAATTTTGTCGATTCGTCGATGGCTCATCTGGAAATGGAATTTGGATCTTTGTGACGGTATGGACGGGCTCACATCGATGTATTTCTTGTATGTTTGGTTCTGTACCTTTCTCCTGCAAGGAACCCCTAGATGCGTTAACTTAGTGAAGTTCGCTCGAAGTGTTTTTTCAAGTGCAATGTGCTTATCTCATACATTCTTTTTGAACCGCAACATGGGAGTGTTTACGATGGGTAAATTTACAAGCATGGGTAATGTCCTTGCATATTTGAGCGTCGTAGTAGGATTTAAGAATATTCTCTTTAAATGAGTACATTATGTGGGATGCATTTTGACGTAGGCCCATTAATATTCGAGAAATGAATTTTTTCGTCACGATTGTGTGGGAATGGAATTGCAGTAATATGGATTTTATGTACTTTTTATGGTGAATGTTTTCTCCTGATTCTATTTTGCGGGAAGCACTCTGATGTCCTTGGGGATGTGGCATGTTTCACAAGGGAATCCTGACCCAATTGGATATGAAACCTTTATGTAACTCAAGGCATACGTTTGTCGGATTGGATGTTATGGTTGTACCCTGGCTAAGAGAGGATTCTAACATTTAGGTTGTTACCGAGCAGAAACTTTGTTTGGCAGGACAGCCATTCTTTTTTACAAGTTTCATCTGCAAAATGTGTCAAGTGTGATGGGGTAGTTATTTGCTTTGTTTGCATACCAAAATATTTCCAAATTTTTTGAACTTTAATCTCCAGTATATAAAGAAAATTGGTATCAATCATAGGGATGGATGGGCATTTATATTGAAAGCGTTGGTTCGCTGTTTTCATCTCTGCACTCCGATAAAGGTATATTCACGTCATGTTTTTATCATATATGTATATACATTTTTGTATGTTTACCATTTGAGTGAGGTTTCATATATCTCTCTTATTTTCGTCTCGATATTAGAGCTTTGGGGTTCATATTGTGTTGAGATAAATGCTTGCATATTTCATATATCACATTTATATTGATGAGGTTTACTATTATGTTTAAAAGAGGGAAAAATATACACAAAAAAATAAAAATATAAACAAACAAAAGGACAAAAGCAGGAAAATTATGGGAAATATGACATGTACTATCTGCTTACAAATTATACCTAGTCATGATATTTATGGGCAACTTTGATGTTTGTTTTGTTCACTATTTATTCTTTATTGCTATTATTATTGTAAATTATTAGGATTGTTGCCTTGGTTTTTTATTGAACGTTTTGTAAGGTGTCTGTGTTTCTTTTTCTCGATGTGTGGGGAGGATGTGGTGTTTGCTTGTAACAAGTATAATTTTAAAAGCTCCACCACATTCTCCTCGTTATATTAACAAGGAGTTTTGCGTCAGTGTGTTCCTGAGGATCTGCTCTAGACGTCGAACAAAGTAGATCCGGCAACGCTGCTTCCCCTAGCGGGAGAACCTTGTATCTCAAGGGAGAAAGCCACTTCTAAGGGCGAGGTTTTCTCCCGTTAGAATGGCAGTTGCTGCTGTGGCATTCGTACGAAAAGAAGCTTCCTTGGAATAACATGGAATAACTAGGTATACTAATTTTACTCTTTTTTTGTTTGTGTTAATGACCGGTCACTTTTAGTTCGTTATGATTCTCAGGAATAGTTTTGAATTATCCATTTTGTGCATTGAATTCGTTTATTCCATGCCAACCACAATACAGTCAAAATTCGTCAGCTTGATTTTGAGAATATTGTCGATAAAAGAAGAAATTTTCCGATCACCTAAACCGTGCAAATGCCATTATATTTATTTAATATGTGTCTTCACATGTTAACGGTATGTATGGTTAAAAGGAATTATTTATTACTCTTGTGGGTTTTATTCTGTTGTACCGACTACTATATTTAGGAAGAGATATTGGTCAATTGTTGGGGAAAAGTTACTAATTGAATAGTTTGTGAAAAGAAAGGGCCATAAAGTTGAAGTTCGAAATATCCAATTGTTCTGATTTTGTTGATTTAGCATTCCATCTTGTTTGGTACATGTTGAGATTGATTCCGTTTTCGTGGCTAGACGACCACAAACACGGAAACCAATATCAAATCGCAACTACTAAATAAAATGGTAAGTATACTGTATGGTGGGGATTGGGTGCTCGAGATAAACGTTAATTTGTGAGTAGGCATTTGGAGGTCAAAATTTGTTATATCTGTGGTCATAGCTCGGTATGATGAATGATGATTATGCCACAGAGGTAATAGAGGTATCGAGTTAAAAGAAAAAAATGGGTTGTGGGTTTATGTATTCTGGCAGGTCTAGCTTTTGACATTTAACCTTTTTTTCTTTTACTCTAATTTTGGCCAATGCTGATGTGAAGTGGTCGTGGACTTAGTGGTATAAGAAAACCTATTCATTATTTTCTTGCTTCCAAAATTTTACACATAATATGAAATTCATTTTTATAAATGTACATTTTAATCTCAGAACCTTGAATATTTGGATTTCGTAATACGTAATGATGGAATCAGTCCATCTCCTAAGAACATAGTTGCTCTATTACGCTGTCCTGAATCAAAATATGTGATACAAGTTACATCAATTATCGACATGGCAAACTTTCATCGAAGATTTATTCCAATTCTAGCCTCCAAAGTATTTAATATTACTAATTTGCTGAAGAAGAATGTCACATGTAACTGGTCAAAGAACTGTCCGAATGAATTCCACAATATAATTTCGGAAATAAAGATAAATGAACCATCCGTTGCATTTGATCTGAATAAACACATTGCTCTTATTTGTGGAGGTTCGCCATAAGTTTTAGACGTATAGATGTGGAGCTCATCTGTGCCATCGGATTAATAGTAAACTGCATACTTTTGCATGCGCATCTTATATCTTTAAATTTTTAATGAAAAGGAGATGAAATACGCTCAAGTTGAAGGTGAGGTAATGAGTGTGGTATTTGGTAGCAACAAGTTTTATGCATTTCTACTAGGTCAGAAGTTTGACATATTATCTAATATCACTGCAATAATATACACATTTTCTCCAGACAATGCTGTGTCAAAACTTAAGAACAATATAATTGTTAATTAGTATTTATTGTTGTCAGCATTGAAATTCAACATCATATCCTCATCCTAAGTTACGGTAGTTGAAATATTACGTTAGGTACCATTACCATATGATTTTTCAATTGATGATGATGCTGTTCGTTGTTGTCAGGTGGAAGAGAGAAAAGTGCTAGTCTCAATAGAGGAAATGACAAAACACAAGGCTAAAGTTCCTCTACTCAACCTAGTATTTACATCTATTCAGAATGAATGGAGTCAACGCTTAACGTTAGGACTGACACAGGATGGTCTGGCACATTTTTTGGATAGAATACTGTTTCTTTCCTATTAATCCAATGTGAGATGTAAATGGGCAAACCTAGAAAGTTCGTGTTCTCTTAGAAATTCTATATTACAGATATTCCACAAACATCATCCTGGATTAAATGCAATGAAGAAGATGCTTACCTCACAATTCGTGTAGCCAAAAATTGACAAAGATATATTGTGTTGATGCAGAAATGTGATATTTGCCAGACTTGGAAACCTAAAGTTCGGAAGACATTGAGTAATAAATGAAATCATGCATCTACTGTTGGCGAAAAAAATCATGTAGATCATTCTCTCTTAGATGATCGTAAATTTTTAATTATTGTTGACGATTTCAGTCGTTGGTTCGTCGTTTGGGCACTCCATTCTCTCGATTCTTCGTAGGGTGACCAGATATTTATTGACCTAAAAGAGTATATAGTCTATCGGTTGAAGGTTCGCATGCACAAAACATAAGAAAACTAAAATAAGGGTGGCTATTTTTTATTGCTTCTATTGCCCCTATAAAATAGGCCCACACTCTACAGATTCAAATTACTTATGGGTATAATGAAATTACCTAATTACAAATACGTACTCACCCAATTGAACCATCGTTCATACTTCTGGGATGATTTTGGTTTCTTGAGTATGTTTAAATCTTACTTTATTGCCAGTCCAAACTCTTCACAGGTCATGTCCACATTGAATTTCACTTTCATTACTTGTTCGAGTGTTGACACAAGGAGTGTACTTTTTTCCTCTCGCCAATAAGTTTTAATAACACTTAATAGTCTTTCACAACCAACATTTGTACCAGGCATAGTAAACAAGAATTTTATAAGAGACACAATCACTTTTAAATTTTATCCAGCCTGTACTAAATCTTTGCACACTGACCTCCACTTAAACATCATTGATTCTTTTCTTTCCCCCCAATCTTCAAGATGTTTTTCAACGGCTTTTGAAATTGCACAGAAGTTTCAAAAATATCATTATTAGGGCTGATCCGATGCCGATGCCGATGTATCGGTATCGGAGAGTATCGGTTGGATTTCAGCTACCGATACCAGCCGATACTTTCCGGCATTTGGGGCTTTCACGGGGTCTGCAAAAATCCCGCACGACTTTTTGACAGTCTAGTTATCCTTGAAATTATGCAAAATAAAAACTTTATTTTTATTTTACACTAATTTTACACAAAAGACTATATTTTTGTGACTACATATTATCTATTTTAATATTCTGATGCATTCTTGAATATTCTACAGCAAATTTCTTGGTATGTTGGTATAATTGGAGGAGAATATTTACACACCAATATTGATCAATATTTTGAACAAATTTTAATTATTGCAATTTTCAAGTATCGGTATCGATGAGAATATTGCCATCGGTATCGATTCAAAGAGGTATCGGCTCAGCCTTAATCATTTTCTTTAAATTCCAATGAATTTGAAATATGATTTACTTGTTGATGGAATAAAAAGTAGGCTTCATTCAGGAAATGCATGTTACTTTTCGCTTCATAAACTTTTGTCTTCTCGTTTAATATCTAAGAAACTAAAAGTTAAAATATACAAAACAGTAATTTTGCCTGTAGTATTATATGGATGTGAAACTTGGTCCCTTACATTGAAAGAGGAACATAAATTGAGAGTATTTGAAAATAAGATGCTTAGGAAAATCTTTGGACCTAAAAGGAATGAGGAGACAGGTGAATGGAGAAGGTTACATAATTTAGAACTACATAATTTATATTCATGTCCAGATATTATTAGAATAATTAAATCAAGAAGACTTAGGTGGGCAGGCCATGTGGCACGAATGGGAGAGGAAAGAGGAGTTTACAGGATTCTTGTTGGGAAACCTGATGGTAAGAGACCTGTAGGAAGGCCAAGACGAAGATGGAGGGACAACGTTGAGATGGACCTAAGGGAAATCGGAAGGGATGGAAAAGAGTATATAGAACTTGCTCAAGATAGGGAAAGATGGAAGGCCTGTGTTGCTGCAGCCATGAACCTTCGGGTTTAAGAAGGCTAGAGAGTTAGTTAGGTAGTTAGTTAGTTAGTTAGTTGTTGATGGAATATGAAAATTACTCCTGAAATTGCTCGTAGGAAATTTTTGAGTCAAGGAGAAAATACTTCAGTTTGTTGACATCTTGGCGTTTTCCGTTGTGTGGATTTTAAAGCATTCTTACACGTAAAATAATGAATGAAATTAAATAGCAAGGAAAAGAGTATGTTTGGGGATTCTTGCAAATTGAAAAGAGTATAGAGTATATGAACCTCTAAATGAGTATAATACTCTTAAAAAGAGTATGTCTGGTCACCCTATCGTAATTTATAAGGTGGATAAGACATTGTTATTCGGTGCTTGGCATACCTAAAACATTGATGTATGATAATGGTGCTGTCGTTCATTAGTCTTACGTACGCGAATTTCCGTCTCAGCAGTATGGTGGTCAATATTTGACCTTTTGCCATACCACAGTCCAAATAATGGATTGTCAGAAAGGTACGTCACAATGGTCAAATATCATCTATAGAAGATACGTAAGCAAAATCCTAATTTCACCTAATCTTGCATTGTTCAGAAGTCAAGAAAGCGAACAGAGGAAGATAATGGAGAAGAAGTTTTAGTCTGTGTACAATCTCGTAAATTTCCAAAACCTGCCTTTTCACAGGCAATGGAAAATCGTAAACTTGGTTTCACTTTTCTCCATCAAATTCATTTTTCCATGGCACTCACAAAATCTTGCACATTCGATGGATGTATGAGAAGACACATGCTGCAGTGCTGCTTCCCCAGAAGTTCAACAACACTCTCCGACAATTGCTCAGATAAAAGGAAGGAATACTACCTCGGTTCTGTCCAATGATTGTACTGCTACACCCAGGATAGTTAGAAAATCTACTCATTACAGAAAACCAACAGATATATGCCAATGTAATTAAATTAATTCTGTAGTGTGTTAATATTTTATGTATTTGGATAACTTATTTTAGTGCGGGAGAAAGATGATAGGTACAAAGAAAAGGTAACCAAGTTCATAGTTGGTGTGAATTCCATAACTACACGATTTTGATTGTATAGAGACGAACATGGACAAAGGTGTATATGGAAACGTTATTATTAGGTGATGAGTTATGTGTAAGTTTTACACAAATAAACCGGTGTTGTCATCATTCGGTGTTGTTAGTAATGAGTTTTATTTCTAATACATTAAGTCTAAGCAACAGGTATCGAGATAACATCGGTACTTTACAACTTGATGTCCCACAGCACAACGTGAGTAAGGCAGAAATATGCATTTGAGAACAAGTCAAACTTTGACCCTTCAAAAACCTGTCATTTTAGTGCACGAACTCACTATTTCTCTACGTTTCGAGGCTGTTTTATTGCAGTGACGAACTAAAAGAGCAACAAAAAGGCTCTGAAAAGTATGTGTCAAAAACGTACTTTCACGTACACATGCTCCAGCGTTGTAACTTTCTAAACACGTCCATGTTTCTATATCGTGAGCTTTGTAAACGTAATGTTGTTTTTCTCATGTTTTTATATCGTGACCTTTAAAACCTATTGTTCGCACCTAATGTTGCGAATATCTCGAAAACGGTGAGAGATAGAGTAAAAATAAATCGAAAATTCTCCCCAGACAGAACCCTTGTCGATTTTGGAGATGTAGAATATGTATTCCAAAGTTTGGTGATCCTGAGTTCAAGGGCAAGGGGTGTTTCCACACTCTCCCAAAACTTTGATCACTCGTAACTTTCGATAGGATCATCGTAGAGACATGAGGTATTTTTCCTTACCACCGGCTCAGTGTTCTTTTTGATCTCCTTACAAAATAAACATAGGTTATCATGGTTGACCCCCTCTGTCGAAACTTTTCCAAGTCCTGCCTCTCTGTCAACAGGTGGTGGGCCAAAAAAAGGGTTTGGGGCCAGGAATACAAAAAAAACAAATATGTGTTTGCTTGAAAGCACACATTTTTTATTTACAACTCGCAATACAGAAATGAGGGGTTTGGGGGGGAACATTAGGTTTACAAAGATCACGATATGGAAACCTTTAATGTTCCGAAATGAGAGGTGGAAACATTAGGTTTACAAAGGTCACGATATGGAAACATTAGGAAAACAACATTAGGTTTACAAAGCTCAAGATATTGAAACCTTTAATGTTCTGAAATGAGAGGTGGAAACATTAGGTTTACAAAGGTCACGATATGGAAACATTAGGAAAACAACATTACGTTTACAAAGCTCACGATATAGAAACATGGATGTGTTTAGAAAGTTACAACGCTGGAGCATGCGTACCTGAAAGTACGTTTATGACACTCACTTTTGAGAGCCTTTTTGTCGCTCTTTTAGTTCGTCACTGCAATAAAACAGCCGCGAAACGTAGAGAAATAGTGATTTCGTGCACTAAAATGACAGGTTTTTGAAGGGTCAAAGTTTGACTAGTTCTCAAATGCATATTTCTGCCCTACTTACGTGCGACAGTCGTAAAAAAATGGAACATGCTCCATTTTATTAACGAACCCAATCGTTTTTGTATTACCCCACAAGAACGCGGTCATTTCTGGTAGCTCGTAAAACATCCATTCTGAATTACAACTCTGTCCATGCCCTACCTAGTATATCTCTGCCAAACTTGGCTGGACATCTAACACGTCTAAGGCCTAGAGTGATACACCCTCTGTTAAAAAAGAGACTGTTGGCTTAAGATCAGAAAATTGTCGTATGAAATACTGTTCCAAGTCTGCCATGGTGATTAGTAGCATTAAGTGTTTCTTCTGCAAAAATGTATGAGCCTACAATGCGGTCAACACCTAACAGCACCAGATATTAACTTCGGATTTTCAGCTTTTACCTATGCTACCTATACAACTTCAAGGCGTGGTGCGTAGCACAGCGGAGCACCTTTCTTTACATATGTTACCATATCTAGATTATTGACATCCAGATGCTTACGTTATGTTTATTAACTTTACGAATACATAAGTTTCATGGCTGCAGCAACACAGGCCTTCGATCTGTAACTATCTTGGGCAAGATCTATATACTATTTTCCATCCCTACTTATTTCCTTTACGTCCATCTCAACGTTGTCCCCCCATCTTTGTCTTGGTCTTCTTACAGGTTTCTTACCATCACGTTTCCCAATAAGGATCCTGTATAAACTTCTCTTTCCTTCCCATTAGTGCCACATGGCCTGCCACCTAAGTCTTCTTGATTTATTTATTCCAATAATATCTGGAAATGAATACAAATTATATTGTTCTAAATTATTTAACCTTCTCCACTCGCCTGTCTCCTCATCCCTTTTAGGTCCAAATATTTTCCTAAGGATCTTATTTTCAAATAATCTCAATTTATGTTTATCTTTCAATGTAAGGGACCAAATTTCACACCAATATAATACTACAAAATTATTGTTTTGTGTATTTTAACTTTTAGTTTCTTTGATGTTAAACGAGAAGACAAAAGATTATGAAGAGAGAAGTAACATGCATTTCCAGAAAATTCCTACAATTTTATTTCCTCTTTAACGTAATTTTCATTTGTTAATATTACTCCTAAATATATGAATTTGGAAACTGGTTCAAACGAAGTGTTATCAATAATTAGATTTTGATTAATACCTAATACTTGGTTTCGGCCTGTAAGCATATAATTAGTTTTCTCTTTGTTATCTTCCAATCCTATCTCTTTAGCAGTTTTGAAAAATATTTTTGCATTATTCTTAATTGTATTTATATCATCCCCTAATAAGTCTACATCATCTGCAAATGCTAACAACTGAGTCATAACATTTAATATTAGTTCTTATTTAGTTTCTTTTACCTTGCTAACATAATATTATAAATCAAAATTAAAGAGCAATTGAGATAATGCATCTCCTTGTTTTAATCCCACTTTTTCAAGTGTCTGTCTGATGTGAAAAATTTGATCTGTAGTTGATCTGTTACGTTTAAATCCACTTTGATAATCACCTATACTTTCTTTAACATATGGGTTTAGTATTGTTAAAAGAATGTTAGATAATATTTTATATGTTGTTCAGAGTAGAGAAATTCCACGGTTATTATTGCAGCTCATTTTATTACCTTTTATAAACACAGCAACAATTATGGATTCTCTCCAGTGTTGAGGGATTTCTTCTTTATTCCATATTAAACAAGTTAATTTATGAATTTGACATATATACGAATTTCCACCATATTTAAATAACTCAGATGGTATTAAATCAATGCCGGGTGATTTGTTATTCTTTAGCCTCTTAATAGCATATTTAACCTCAGTCAAGATAGGTTCTGGAACTAAAGGTTCTGCTGTGTGTACTTCATTTACTTCTGATTTATCTCCAGCGTGAAAATCTATCTATTTAGAATATGGCTTGGGTCAGATAGAAAATCACCGTCTTTATCTTTTATCAAGTTTACTTTAGGTTGCCTCCCCTTTCTAAATTAATTTACACTTTTATATAAATCTCTGATATTTTTATTTTTGCTGTTTGTTTCAATTTAGTTAATTTTGCTTTTCAAGTAATCTCTTTTTTTTACTTCTAAACGTGCGGTTAACTTCTCGTTTTATTCTATTATAATTGTTTAGCTTAGTATCATCTGAGTTATTTAACCACCTAAGTCTAGCCTGATTTCTTATTTCTATTAGATTATGACATTCATTATCAAACCATGGCTTACTTTTTCTCGGTTTATGGTATCCTATACTTTCTTTAGCTGCTTATTCTATTGCATTACGTACGTGCTCCCAATTCTTATTTACGTTAGTTTCATTTATACATATATTCTTTACGAATACATGAAAAGATTATTCATGGAAAATTGCTACCTTGTTTAGAACATTGTTATCCCCATCCACTTTTAAGGTTGTCGTCACCATACTGAATACACTGCAGTATGTCAATCAGCTTAAGAGGCTGTAGCATTTGCAATCGGTGCTGGTACAAATGCAGGCGCTTTCGTATTTCCATTCGCACTACCGTGAGAGGTATCTGCGATGCCTTTCGAATAGATTTCTAAGGTGAAAGTCTCAAAGATAGACGTATTTGTTGTTCTATATTCACTTTCTCCTGGCCGATCTACATGGCCTTCAATACCCAAACTACCCGTTTGTGGGTTGAACCACGTAAAAATGAATAAAAGGAGTGTGGTGGCTTACTGCATCGCGTTGTAAAGTTTATCTGCACCTCAGTGTCCTATTAGGTTTCAATGAACTACAAGACAAACCGCTATTTTCCCTGTACATACAAAAATTTTAAATTATAAAATTTATTCCGCTCCCTTTGTCACCTGGAAGAGACAAGAAATTTATTTAATAAAAGCACAAAAAAACTAAGATTTGGTGAATCCCATACAAAAAAGAACGAAGTATATTCCACTTTGTAAATTATAAGATGTGTTGTATGATATCAATATGTTTTTTTTTCCAGTGAGCCTAATGTGAGCAAAAGAGAGATGCTCAAACAATATATCCGGATTGTCGCAAATGCGAACCTTTCACTATATGAATCAATGAGGAAATTTTCTGGAGAAGCAGAAAACTTGATAAATATGACTATGAGTCGCATAAGGAATCAGGTATATTAGATAAGTTATTAAAATTACATTTGGATGTATGTAGTTATTAAAAATAGATCTAGAACATGTAGAACATGAATTTAACGACAGAAATACACGCTCAAGCTCACACTTACCTCCACATAAATAAAACACACTTATCAACGATTATTCATAAGGAGGAGAACTTTGAAACCTTTATTTTGGACACATAATAAAAATAATACATTCATGTGTTGTGTATCACCGGAGAAAGAAAAATTCAAAATCTGTGTCATGTCACAAAGGCCAATAAGTTGTACAGTTGCACACTAATAAAGAAAATAAACGATTTGCAACAGAAGTCATTTTGTGCCAGATTGTGCGGAATGGAATAGTGAATATTAAAGAAATTAAAAATCCGGATTCGAAATATTTGAGGAAATTCAAAAATTTTGAAAAATTGCGGCAAAGATAAAGCATTTATTAAATTATTTGGAAATTTTCTACATAACACACGAATTCTTTCATAATCGCATTTAGCAGAGGCAATGGACGGAAATTAATGCTCAAAACTGAAGATCTTTATTTATTCACCTAAATGTCGATGAGAATGACGGTAGATTACAAATGAGATTTCAATCTTTAGAAAATAAATTATTTTTGTAGTATACTGTTGAACAATATTTAAAATTATGCAAAAAGTTTTGCTTCTTCCAACACACACAGAAAGTTTGATTGATTGATTGATTGATTTTATTTTACTTCGCGTTTTGTGCCTCTTGGCTAATTTGCGAAGATGGAGATGCGTGATGAAATTGATGGACAGACATTCACAAACAACCAAGCCCGTGCGGGTATCGAACCGGCTACTCTTGGCGTCGCAGCCCGATGTGCTAATCACTCGGCCACAGGGTCCGGCACACACAGAAATAAATTGTATGTGTTTGTGTGTGTGTGTGTGTGTGTGCTTTTGCAGATGCTACCTTATGGGGTCACTCGTCAGTTTTTGTGAATACACCTTGTGGGGACCACACCGATTTTTGGGGACCAAAATCCGGTCCCCACAGGGAAATCGTTAAGAAAATACATTTAGAAGCCTCGGATCACTGCCCTTGATTTTTTGAGGAACGATAATGGAATTACCTAATAGGAAATACATTCAAGAACCTGATGGATAGCATCCTTACTTGAGCAAATTTGTTTTTCACGTGTCCCTACAGGGTGGCAAATTTCAATGCAACGTGTGGGATGAGCTTACTATTTTCCACACCAGGTGGCAGAAATATCGCATCCGCGTTACACAACCACACGCTTTGGTTTTATCGCCCTTGTCGGTACCCGGAGGGGAAGTGGAGTAAGGGGGGAAGTTTCGGGTGGTGGTGCGGTGAGGGGGGGCGCATACACACGATTTCTTTCCGACTAGACCTTGTGGGTACCGGGGAATCACCTCCCAGTCAAAGGCCAAGATATTCAAGGTGTATCGGCGCTCGTCAGGAGAGGTTGAGACAGTGTCTGGTTGAAGGTCGCTTTTTACCCCACAACTCTCTGGAATTCGATTTCTGAAATACTTTTAATTTTTATTCTTTGGCGCCATTGCCCTTTATCTAAATCTATGTTTCGCAACCGGTGTTCCTCCACAAGGTCACGGGTGTGCTGCGAACTTTTATCTGTAGTAACAAATTGAAAAATGATTTATTCTGACTACCATGCGAGAAACCCGGGTTCGATTCCCAGCGGGGGAGAACCAGTATATTTTCCACCTGTTCAAGCGGTTCTGGTGCGCACCCAGCGTCGTATAAAGTGGGCACCCTGAGAAAACTTTTGGCGAAAGAAGGCGATCATGGACGTGGTGCTGATCACTTCACCCCCACCTTCGACCGTGAACAAGAAAATGTAGAGTCCAAACTCCACACCCACTTCACTCCTTCATGCCATGGTGCAATGCACAAGGAAGCACTTTACTTTTTACTTTAAAATTTGTTTTCGTATGTTTGTATTTTCGCTCTGTCGATGTCATGACTTAAATGAGACGCTCCTTGATGGCAGGGGTTCGTTTGTTTTTACACATATATAATTTCTACAGGCGTTTCGGAGTCATATAATCAGCTGTATGAAACGTTTCAATAATAATAATAATAATAATAATAATAATCATAAGCATAATAATAATACCAAAAGTACCTATGAGTGCAGTGAATTGGATTATTATTATTATTATTATAATTAGTAGTAGTAGTAGTAGTAGTAGTAGTAGTAGTAGTAGTATTTTTAACTGATTATATTGTAACACATTCCTAAACTTTTAATTTATATCAACAGTGCCGTAATGGTTTTTTTTTTTAGATAAATAAATTTTATTATGTGCCGTGTTCAATACTGGACAATTTATGGTATTCTGCGAGGACAAGATGGTTGCGGAACATTGCTCAACCTTTACTTTTACAGACGACCGAGTATTTTGAGGGGTTTAGAATTATCAGAAGGAAAAAGAGGGGAACACCATATTTCGGAGGTTTTTTCTTATTCCCTGGTACCTTAAAATTAACGCAGGGCGTGAGTTCCGTGATTTTTCTTTTACGGATTCCCTTTTTGATTCATCCTTCATTTTCCTTATTTTTTTGTTTACAGTAATTCACTGTGACATTGGCATGAAGAACCAAATTTGTTAGGTTTTCATGAACAACGTTGGTTTTACAGCATTCTACGAGGAGATAAGTAAGATTAAAATAAACGTTAATAATAGTAGAAGGTAATTGTGTGTTAGTGTTCAACATTAATAATATTTATGAATACAGATACAAAATCACAAAAGTGTGTAATTATGTTGGTAATGTTTTGTTAGGATAGGTTATATTGTGTCTCGTGTGCTTAATGTTAATGTTAGTGTCAGAAGGAAGTCACGAGCTAAAAAGACGTCCGTTAAAAGTGTAAAGTTAGAGAGGCCCTATCACGGGTAAATACATGTTGTTCAGTTATTTTTCCTACTTATTTCTCCTTGATTCAACCTCGATAGCGAGAAAAGATTAAGTTTCAGTTGAAGTGAAGAAACTTCTTTTGGTACTTAATTACTGCGATGTGTAGGGAGTAAAACCACAGACTAAAAAACGAGGGAAGAACAACGTCAATACCTATTTTGTTCTTTGTTTCTGTACTGTAAACTTACTGTTCTCTAGGACACAGACTATATATTATGGAAGTTCTGTCCCAAAAGTAATTAGACCAATTCTAGAAAAATCGTTTTGTTGAAGGTACTGGTGTGTTTAAGGGGGCTATTGAACTTGAGCCTTCTCAGAACATTCTGTGCACATAAATATTATCAATTAAATTCAATACCAATTTATGTGATGTAAAAATATGAATAGAATTTATATTTTTCACTTATGCCTTTTTGAATGCAACAATGCTATGGTACGTTTAATAATGTTGCCCAGTTGCTCGATGACTTAGAGACAGTCAAAGACGACAGTTGCTACCACTAAGTTATCCAGATACCTGTAACCTGCATCGTCCCGTTTCAATTTATTCATCATTGTTGCGACTAACTAGGAAGGAATCCTTGTTTCTTCAAACTGTTAAGGGTTTTCAGCGACGCATTTATGTGCAGCAACCATAACTTAGCAGGGGCAAAGGAGACACTTGCTCCCAATTTTTTTGGTTTGTGGAGATTCACGAGATAATGGTACTTTTGTTAACCTCCTGAAACCCGAGGACTAAAGTAATCAGTAATTTTGTGATTTTGCAAATGTAACACCTATTTATCAAAATAGTACTGGAATTTTTTTCTATGAGCTGCAAAAAATAAAATATTCTGCTCCAACTCCCCCCCCCCCCCAGAGTTAAGCTCCAAATTTTTATACTATATCCTGAGCATACGAAACAAACATTGAATATTTCATTCTGTAAAATAACGTAAAGTTTTATGGTTGACGTAAAAGTGTGGAAGAAATCGAAGGAAAATTAAATTTAGATAAATAACATTATAAAATCGGATCGTCTTAATGTGAACGTAATGAAATAACGTCTATTTCTGCCATGAATTCAATGGCGCTTCCAGAAAATTAGTAAGAAGCTTAATGCTGCTTTTTCACTTTTGCAGATGTATTTTCCCAGTACTTTATATTATTTTTGACCGAATCCTGGAACATATATATACAACATCAACGTGTTATCGGCGATGACCTCAATGTATGTGTAAATAAAATAGAGTAAGTTAGTTAGAATATATTTTTAACCGTGTTTGGAATTACAGTTTAATATGGAATCTGTCCCGGGGAACCTTGATTGCAGCTTCAACCACTCGCTATCGATTGTATTACGTTTTTCATTTTTCTCGGTAAAGGATATACGTATATTTACAATTGGGTGGTCACTGATTCACATCTCACGACAGCCTACAAAGTTCTCGTTGTCTTGTTGAGTCTATTGAGGCGACTGCCGAGATAGTGCCGCTGACGCTATATTCCCTGCCCTTCGTTTTCACATTTTATACACCCTCTCGTCGCTGGTCAGTTAATTGTGAGGCCTCCTCGATGGCGCAGTGGCAGAGTCGTCGCCTTGTCATCAAGGGGTCCCAGGTTCGATTCCCTAGTGGTGGCACATAGTGGTTCGGATCCTACATTCATCTTTAGATCAAGTCCCGCTTATCCTAACTGTGCATAAAGTATACTTAAAACACCAAATCAATCAATCAATCAATCAATTCAGCTAATTGTGCATATAAGCAATGATGAGTAAATAAACAAGCACCCAATCACAAAAAAAGATCCTTCAATTTTCCGCTTCCCATTAACTTAATTCATAGTTTCCAAAAACCTTTCAGCAGACGTGAATAAAAAAAAAAACGTAGCTCGTTCCCCGTGACGTAAGCATATCAGAATCAGCTGCCTTGTGACTTGAGAAGGAAAGGAGAAACGTGACTGGTTAGGAGTTCAGATCGCAATGCCTCAATTCGTGATACCCACACACATGCTTGGAACCGAATGCATTGTGTTTCGTTGTTGATAAAAACACAGCAGACCCAGAGAATATTTGTGGAAGTTGCTCACAGCATGTTCACTGCTCCATTTCGACCTTGAGTTCCTTCGCTCGAATCACTTTGATTTATGTATATTGGAAGTCAAACGTCCCATCTTGTGAACGTTGAATTACATACATATTTTATTGCAAAGTTGATATTACAAAATATAATTACACCTTCAAGGTACTGCTAAGAATGATGTGATAAAAAATTATGGAAGTTATTTTCCTCAGGACGTCTAACTGCAAAGCGGGAGACGTGGGTTAGACGTGACGTGGGGCATGATATACTTTCGGAACTTTTTCCGGCCTTGTCTCCGCATTAAGCGGCTCTGTGCTCACACAGTCTCAAATCTATTACTACCTGGGCCAACCCTAAAGGGTAAAGGCGGCGGCAGCATGCTGCTGATCACACCACCTACAAAAGGATGAGATCGAGTTCGAGAATATAAGGGGTCCTATACCTATATCCCCTAAATGTGCCTACATGGCAGTGCTATCTGAAAGCGGAACTTTACCTTTTTCCTCACATTTATCACAATAAACAAGCTATGTTTAATATATATTCAAAAATATAGTTCTGACTGAGTAAAGGCTGTTTAATATCCCCCCTTTATTTTTCATGATTTTCTGTAAAGTTCCTAAACACGGTATATATTGCCATATTATTATTTTTGTATTATATTTTTGGATTCTTTTATATTCCTTTTAGGAAACTGATTAGCGAATGTGTAAAGTGTTTCTCCCCAAGTCCATCAGCCCGTATGAACGATCAGTGTCTCAAAGCTACGAATTAAAAAATCTAATAGACCTAACAGATAGTAGGTAAACACATCTCTATCGGACCGTCCGTCTGTTTGGCCGTGAGGGACAAGAGTCCATGCGAGGTGAGACGTCCATATCACAGAATCTGTTGACGCTACATCCTCAAAAATAAACACAATTTTACAACAAAGAAAATTCTAAACAATCTCGGTACAAATTATCTCCAATCCAATCCAAAAGTCGGAAACCACACATATATTTTCTCCAGATATTATTTATGTATTTATTTATTTAACAAATGATGCCACAGAACATTGTTCCATTGAGACATGCATACATTTTGTGCTTTATATTTGTGCATTATATGCATCTGTGCATAACATAAATTGTTTCACTAATTACTATACAGACGAACCCCTCACTCTTTTCTGCACTGAGCCAGTAGGGCTCTTTTGAATGATTGAAATGACAAACTGTTTATATCAACGCTGGGATCATTTGCTACAAATTAAGATTAAACTTTTCTTCAATTTTTTCAATGTTACACTGCGATACAAGCTCAGAACACAGATTGAATTTAGGATATACTTTGTCTTCTCTATACTTTATGAACCTCAAGAACTTCTACTTAATCATTTCTATTTCCCTCATTTGTTTTTTTTTTTGCCCAAGGGCTGCCATATTACCGATGCATATTCTACGAGGGAGCGTACTAGGGAGACATACAATATTATTAATATTGGTGTACTCTCTAGATCTTTCCCACATATTTTATTAATCCTAATTTCGTATATGCTTGGTTAACTATACGATGCATATGCTCTCTAATACATAGATTTGCGTCATATGTTACACCAAGATCCGTGAATTTAGTGACCTTAGCTATTTGTTTTCCTCCCATCTGATACTGAAAGTTTCTTTTTATTTCAGCGTTTGTTATAGACAATACCTGACATGGATCAAGATTAAATTAAAGTCTAGTATTTTTGCTCCATTGTAGTAATGAATTTACGTCTGCCTGTACGTCAAGGCTGTCTTCATCAGAGCAAATTGTTCTAAATATTTTTACATCGTCAGCAAATATAAGTCAACGTGATTTCGTAATAATTTTCGGGAGGTCATTAATAAAGAGTAAGAAAATGAGTGGTCCCAAATTGGATCCCTGCGGAATGTGCAAATTCGGGAAAATTTATATTCGCAATATAAAACCATGTTACATGGGAGATATAGCCTGTCGTATTTTGGCCATTATTCTCTCGAACAGTACTTGTTCCAACACTTTGTAAAAAACTGAGAGAATTTACACTGGCTTAAAGCAATCAACATTCTTTACATTTGCCTTTTTTTTGGGAAGGAATTAACTTTAGTGATTTTCCATTTTGATGGGAAGTTGTGATGTTCTAAAATGTTATTGAATATTATACTCAATGGTTTTATTAGGGGTTCAGCGCACCCCTTTCCCACAGGGAGGAATGTTGTCCATCCTTGCTGTTTTTTTATGTTTCAACATTTTGATTGGTTCCTCCATATCGTTCAATTCGCTATGCGATATATCGAGTTGGGAAAGCACTCCGGTTTCGCACTTATCTGATTGAACTATAGAGTACTGTGAAGCATCTTTGTACACCGATAGAAAATTGGTAGTAAATGCATTTACAATATCGTGTCCATTGTTTAAGATTTCATTGTTGTATTCAAAATTACCTGAATCCCTCTTTTTATTTATAATACAAGTCCATACATTATTTACATCTATCCTTATGTACACTTTGTACGCTGCTGTTACCCCTTTCTTAATTTCTTTCCTAAGATTCTTGTATTTCCCTTAGGTCCTTAGTGGGGGGGGGGGGGCAGAACCGAAAATTTTCCATCCCATAACTACCGTATTTGTAAAATTATGAAGTTATATTAATATACAATCAATTTTTAATTAACATTTTAAAACCATTAATTATTTATTGAAAAATTGATAAGCCGAATAGAAATTTTAAAAACACAGCAAACTTTTGTTGTTTTACTTAATTTAAAATTAGAAAATACAAGAGCATTCTTCTTTCTGGTTGCAAATATTAGTAATTAGGGCTTGTTTTATGGTGGCCTTCCCCACTTGAAAATACTTGTTTCAAATGATACATGTTAGAAATTTTAATATTGAAGGAGTTAAGGTCAAACTGTTTCAACAGTGAATAGATGATGATCATACACATTCGCTGATGCCAGAATTGTTTAATATATAGCAAACTGTCCGCATTTAAGTATTCAATTTAATATTTTTGATATTTAAAGTAACATCGGGTTATCCACGTAAGAAGGGATTTTCGCACCTGCATGCTTTACTTAGAATTTCAACCTGAGGTCCATAACGCTATGCTTGATCATTTTTACATACACTGCTGTTATCCTGTAACATGTAATTTGTATGTGACAATTTAAAGCTGTGGGTTAACTTGATTCATGTATTATAATTGTGGACGGAAAATACATAAAATGTGATCTCCATAGTTCGCTTTTATTCATTGTACCTTCACAACTATTTGTTTTGTTAACGGTAATGTCGAAGTTGCCAAATTTCGTACATAACTGTGGTACAAAATGTGGTACGCACATGGAAGAGAAATATTATTTAAAGTTCTATGTAAAATGGAATACACTAACCGTCGGAGTGGTCAGCGCCAGGGGGATGAATATTCTTTCTGAGTATCACTCAATCAATTTCGTCTAACCATCACTCATCCTCATCTTCGCGACTTTCCAAAAGTGGCAGAAATGAGAAGTAAAGTAAAGCAAATCAATTAATCAATCAATGAAATATATTAACTTGAAGTTTACAAAATATATTTACATGAAACACGTACATAATTAATTTAGAATCAATTGATGGAAATATATTTGTTAATTTGCGGTGATTAGAAGACAGTTAAAAGTTCTACCAATTCTTGAATTTGGTCGTTGAGACATTTCATTAGTATGTTCTTAAAACGTGCTCATTAAAATTTTCGAAAAGCAGATATTTTGATGTATTAAGGAAGATTCAGACGAAACCAGATTTCAGAGGAATAAGCAAACAAGAAACGAACATTAAGAAGCAAGTGTGACCTTCCACACCGGGGAGATGCAATAAGCAGCTCAGTTGCCTGTAGATTGGTTGACTCTCGGAAAGGTTCGTTTTTTCTATAGTCTAGTTGCACCGTTCACATGCAGTGAATGTTATTTTGAAGATTGCAAAGAAGATCCAGGTGTTGTATCCCTTGCATTTTGTTGCTTTGGTACGAAACCCTCTCTTGCATCAAGCAACTTGCGTGTCTCCTCTATGTACTTGTTATTTGTATATTTTGTATGAAATCTTCGCAACATAAATGTCATAGCCAAGAAAAAACTCGAAGCACTTGTAATGGTTGGATTGAGCATTACTGGTTTTGGAAATATGTTAATTAATTTTTAGCCAGCTACAAGGTGTAGGGTAAAGTAATATGTTTTTCGTGTGTGTACTTTTATGTTATTACTGGATGTAAGTGTATGTGGTCATTGGATTGTGCTTTACTGGATATTAGATTCCCCTGTTTTTTTATCACCCCAGTGGGGGAGATGTCTTTCCAAAGACCGTCACAGTGGAATTTTCCAACGCTACGAGTTTCACGTCCACGGATGTTTACCCCACTATAAAGAGCCATTTGGGCATTTATAGAAAACAGTATTTCCACATCTTTCAACGATGAGGAACGTCTCCTCGAGTTTAGTCCACTTTTGGTGGCTAGTTTTTCATAAGACTGTACCATTTGGTTTAAGCCAACCCCTGTTTGCTGTCCCAAGTCCCCTTTAGAAAAGTCTTCCATATTTGGATATTTCCGTATTGAATAATTTATGCCAAAAAGAAAGAGTAAAGGCGTAATGAAACGCATTTGTAATGAACGGAATATCGTTTCAGCTGAGGGTAGGCCCGCAGAGATAGTTTTGCTAACTCTGCTGTATAGGAAGTACCGATGATGTAAACTATTGGTGCGCAATTTTGTTGATTTAGAGTTCTGTTAATTTGGTGTATTCAAGACACACATGGAAACGATATGTAACAAAATATGTATATATATATATAACAACGTATAATAAACAATATAATCCTACTAGGAATGTTATGATTTGCTGAATTAACTAAGAACTACAATACTGTCCTTTTTAAACCAGGTGTTTAATCAGTTAATGTACATGAGTAACGATCCAGGGACTAAAAGTATGAATTGTTATTTCAAAGCCCACTTTCTTAATTCCGGCTCAAATATAATCTGCTCGCTTGGCACCCAGGGTGAGGTGAAAGGAGAGATTTAAACGATTAAAGCAGGAAGTAATCCAGAGGGCCGTATAGAAACCAGGGACTGGGGGGCCTACCTTTCAAAGAGAGGGGTTGCACTTTTACACACTGATCCTAGTTTCGAATCTTGGGTAATCGATATGTGTTTGTTCCGTCATCTATCTCATCAATTCATCCTTCATCCTCATTTTCTTGTTATTAACCTAGAGAGGCAGAAAAAGGACGTAAAATAACAAAACAGAAGAAAGTAAGGTATGGACAACAACGTTCCTCCGAATAGAGGAAACATTTTATTTTGAAAATATGAAAGAGCTTCTGTCAACATTACAGTGTCGCCGAGAAAGATAGAAGAAAAAGGGGGGACCGAAATATTTTTTTAGGAATAGTCATTTTTTTTTCCCATTAAATATAGCATACAAAACGCATACTTGAGGTAAAACTTGATTAAATGACAATTTTTGCTTGTAGGCTAAGATATGTTCATGTACGCATGTGTCAAGAATGTGTACGACCGTGAGATGTCGCTCCTCCACCCTTGTATTCCTCAAATCCTCAATCGTTTTTATCATTGTAGTGAACAAAGTTGTAAAATTGTAATCAACAGGGTCGTAACGAATAATTTCATTGTGAAGCAATTAATCTTCGATCTTAAAATATGTTCTAGATTTGGGTTTGAACAAGTTGGAGCTAGGGTTGCAGCTTATGATGTTCTCCATGGGTATCCAGGCATTTAATAATGCCCTGAGTTGTCCTGAAGAACAGCTTCGGACGACATTATGCAGGTGTGTCTACGAAAACCTATCCAGTCAGCAAATCGACCATCAGCTTGTAGATCCACTGTTTAAAATAGTAGCTTTGACATCACTCGCTTATAGCAAGCAACTCAATGTGTAGATATTTGTGCGACATGAAAGCAGTGTTTTTGTTGTTGTGGCAATGTTTGTACAATTCAAGATATCGCCAGAGGTTAAAGTAGTTTCGCCAGAGGGTAGAGTAAGTTTAAAGCCTGTAATGTTGTATCAAGTTCGCCACTTCTACCCAGTAGAGGCACATAATGGTTTGGATCCCACTTTAAACTATAGGTCCATTCCCGATTATCCTTATTGTCCATAAAGTGGACTTAAAGCACCAAATCAATCAATCAATCATGTTCGTCACTTCGCCGAAAGAAAAAAGATACACATATCTCAATTTACAGCATATGGTAATCGCGCAAAATAGCGAAAATCCATTTTCCTCCCGGCTTATCGAAGGCCTTGACCCAATTTTGCTCAAATTAATTATCTAGTCCTCAAAGGTATACAGCGACTGTAAAAAATCTGCCTAAAAGATCTTAATTTACAGTAATTACCATCTTAGCAGAGTTGTAAGTTTTCTATTTTGTTCCCCCTTCCCTGCCACCCCCTATGCACTCAAAAGTAAAATTCTTACTGGCAAATTATACATCTATTGTTTTTTTTGAGTTTCGATGATTAAGCTCTGATTATTTAGTTTCTAATGTCAAAAATGGGTAAGAAGTTGATATCTATAAATATATTTACATACATACATACATATAGGTATATGCATGGATGTAAGGTTCAAGTGACGGTTACATCGAATGGCTGGAAGCCGTCTGTTATGCTAAATGAAATGTGGTATGTATCATCAGGAAAGCAGGTCAATATTTCTGCCAAACCTATCTTTTGTTGTTGGTGTTGTTGTTTCCTCACTATCATTACAAGCTTATTTCTTAAAAAATAAAAAAAAATGCGGGTTCAACCTTACTTTACCCATCTTTGCACACCACATTGTACATTACGTACATTGTCTTCCAAAATGAATGTAAAATTAAGCACAACTCTCAAAGTATCTTGATACAAAGTTTCGTTGCAGTTTGTGTCGTTCATTATAAACAGACGTTTGTTATTATTATTGCTATTATTATTTGAGGCTCTCCCTGACTAAAAAAATGTACCTTGGGGTAATCCTCGGGAGTAAGGGCGGCCCGAGTGTGGTGCTGAAGACATCACCTCCAAAATTGCCGAGATCAAGAATGTGTGCTCCCACCTCCCCTAAATTTGCCTCATGCACGGTGCTACATGCGCGGGTTTCTTCACATTTTACATATTATTATTATTAAATATGTGAGATATCTATATGCTCTTTGTTGTATTAGTTATTTCTTCGTTATTTTACGTCGTTTTCATTGGTTCGATGTGGCTTACAGATTGGGTATTGTTTGTCTCTTTCAGTACTTAATAAATATAACTTGATATGGAAAGCATTGGGTCGCCCACGTCGTCTTCGTGACCGCTTACTTGACGTCATATGCTTAGAAAACAAATGCAGGTTGCTTCCACTTGACCTTGGAAGGGGTGGACTATAATTGTGTTTTGGTTCCATAAAGAATGCAGCGTGCTGTAGAAAATACTTGGAATGTATATTCTTTCAATAGGTTGCCGCAGCAACTAGTGTTCAGCTTCAAGCCCTGGATTTCCCTCAGTAATAAACAGATATGGAAGGAAAAAGGAGTAACCCCTGAAGACGCCCAACCTCCAGCCGCATACGTTCAGGGGTAGGTGCTTATTGCCCTGGTGCCTTTAAAATAAACCAGAGCGTCAGATCAGCATAATTTCGGTTCCCCCGTTTTCTCTTCCTTGTTATGTATTGACGGTTTCAATTATATGTATGTACGAGGCGCTAAAGCTAAATCTAGTTAACGTCTCATGGATATAGTGGACCAAGATTGTTCCGGCGTTCTAGAAATAAATTTGGTTGTAAGATCTTATTTGCTAGTAATTGAATTAAATTAATGGCATCTGCATTGTTAGTAATAAAAAGCGCGGCAGCTCATCTAGCGTCTGACTATCATGCGAGAGATCCGGGATCTTTTCCACCTGTTCAAGCGGCTCTGGCGCCCGCCCAGCGTCGTATAAGGTGGGTACGTAGAGGATACTCTGGGAGATAAAGGCGGCCCCACCTTCGGCAGTGATCAAGAAAGTGTGGGGCCCTAACTCCACACCCCGTATACGCCTTCATAGCTTGGTGCAAAGCACAGGGGGAATACTTTACTTTTTATGTCAGTAATGAAACGAAGGTTGGGGAGCGGGGAGAATGTGTTAAGACAGAGGGGAAAAAGAGTGGTATTTTAGGAAGGTTAATAATTAAATGAGTTAAGCAGTGTGCGAATTAAGCGAAGGGGTTTCCTTTGATTTACCCGCCACAATAAATAGTATCCCCTGCAAAATAAAATTATTTTTATCCCTGCCAGAAGTGTTTTTATCCCTTTAAAGGAAAATGGAATTGAAAGGATATATTATTTCATGTCTTAACTATGTAACAGACACAATTGAAAAATAATTTGTCCATTAATGGTCCAGTCATACGATTTCGCTGCAATAAGGTATGCAGCTTTGTGAATTAATAAGGACATAATTCCGAAACTGACAACCCCAACGTGCCGAGACAAGAGAAACTCAAATGTTCGTGGCATAGTGTTGATATTTTACACTTATTAAATTGTTCACAAGAGACTTGTACGTATGTAAGATTGACATTAAGTATGAACTTGGCAATATACAGTTGGTAACATTTTTGGTGTTAGTAGTTCGATAGCTATTTTCGTGTATGAGTTTGGGTTTACTTAGAATCAGGGGGTCGCCAGGAGGTGGGGAAGGGTGCTTCATCACCCCTTCATTTTCTTCCTCAAGCCGTCCAGCATACCTTGTTCAACTTGTTAAACCATGTCATATTCAGCGTAGAAAGGTTTTGAAGTGAGATCGGTATTACTGCATACAACAGGCAAGTCATCGATCTTAATCTGACATCAGGCACGAATCCAATGGGGAAAGGGACTTTGCAAGTTCGAGTCCCCCCCCCCTCCCGAAAATTTTCTGTTTACACTAGATGAAATTAGGTTTTTAGCTTCTTGAATAATGTGATCATAATTTGAGAGTTATGATTATCGAGACAAGACAGAGAATGTTCTATAACCCTCTTATTGTTAATAGTAAGTATCCACGGTGGGGATCGGAAATTTTTCAATTTACTTTAGTACAAAAATAGGTTTTTGTCTTCTGGAATAATGGGACGAAATAATTATGAAGGCCAGACGAAGAATGTTCTATAACCCTTTAGTTCATAATATTGCACGTAAACATTTCTTGCGCTTTCGGTGTTGTCGCAGCAAACTTGAGCACTATGGAAAGACTTGTCAGCATTTAAAAGCTGCACAACAAAGGTGGCGCCACAAGTAGTTTTGTAATTTTTAATCTCTGGAAAGCGCGAGAGGGAACGTTCGTGAATAAAAGTAGGAGTCGAAATACTACTGGCTATATAAACGAATCGTTTTCCTGCGGAATGTTCTAGAATATGAGAATATTCAATTTCTCGGTTGCTCTGTACAACAGAATCGGATAATGAGACTTTAGCGGTAAGTGATCCGCCAGTGTCCATTGGTGGCTTTATAAGATCTAGTGATTTGAAAATGAAAAGTAACGAAGTCTACTTCTAGTTCCAGTTTGGGTCCAAAGATGAAGACAATGACAACAGCGGAACTTCCTGAGTATAGTGTAGTGCTAGTTCAGGTCGAGAGCCGAAGAGATCGAAGGTCTCTTTCTCTAAAATTAATATTTCAGCAATACCGGGTATTGGAGCAATTGATTAAGAAAGAGAAAAAACTGCACAAATCAACTGTAAAACAAAGTTCTAAGTGATGATTTATTTGTGTTTGGACCAAATTTCTTGTATGCGGTTTGTAACCTTATATAATGGAAAAATACATATGCATGTGTAAACCTACAGCAGATACTGATATTTCAGATATTGGCATTTTTATACTTGTAACCCAGCAAGCCTTGATGAGTTACTAAGAGTCTCATGTTCCCGACAAAAGTAGTAAAGGACTAACTTTGTGACGACTGGTGTCCATCTAGAGAATGTTGCAACATCGCGCTACGACGCCAGGGGTTCCGGTTTGGAATCCTGGCCTGGGCATGGATATTTTTGAGTGTCCATTCATCAATTGCATCATATCGTCACTTATCCCCATATTCGCAAATTAGCCAAAAGTGGCACAAAAAGCGAAGTAAAATAAAGCAATTCAAACTATCTTCTAAAGTCTTGAAGATCCAAGTCACAAGGATGGAAAATTAGGGCTTTGTTAAGGTTAGGTGCGAAGGCAGGCGACAACATCCTAAAGGATCATATACAAGCCTGCAGGAAGAACGACCTTATTTAAGTCTCCAATACGAAATGCTAAAACTTCTGGTGAGTTCATTGTAAATAATGTGAACGAGATAAAGAGTGGTGTCCCCAAAATTTTCGGAAGGGAGAGGGGTTATTAATACAATTTCTGTTGGTTAGTCCTCACTTTGCCATATTCGTCTGTCTTTGACGTTCATTTTTTAATGAATACTTTGTTAAAATGGGGTTATGACCCACCAACTCTCCCTGGGCACGTCACTGTAGACAAACGAGTAAGCATTTGGTCATATTGGGAGACGAAACATTGTATGTGTTGGGAACTGTGCAATAATTGTTTCTCGATCCGACTAATTCGAGAAAACGTCCTTTGTTTCGTGCCGATATATGACAAGACTGGGGAAGCTGTGATAGACATATTTGAACAAAGTAAAATATAGCAGATCAATGAATCAATCACAATTTTAAACACTTACGAGTGCCTGAATGTGTACAATTTGTTGGGTTTCGGCTTTTATAAGAGCTGCAAACATGGGAGGACAAGACATATTAGTGGTGTTCTGGTTCGAATCAGAGAGAAATATTCGAGAAATGCCTGCGTTCAGTTCGAAGCCCACAATTTGAATCTCGCTTTGTCGAGTGGATTGCCCATTCCGTGCATGTGTAACACCTTCTAGTCAAGGAGCTAATAACATAAAAATATATATATCGCTCAACCGGCGCTACATCTAAGGTTTCATACAACAAGTTGGTAGAATGGGTTACATATGAACACCCTAGGTAGTATGTCACGTCAAATTGTGGTATCATTAATTTTATGGACGCCATATTGTGTTGTGATCACGTGACTTCGGTCACTTTCGGGAGTGGTTGGCTTAAATGTGCATAACTCCGATTCGAATGGAGCGATTTCAATAATATTGACACTAAATGAAAAATAATGAAATGCTCTACAGAAAAGGTTTCATTCACATTCTATGTAGATGCGTTAGTTTTTTAAATATTGATTTTAGCAACATATTCAATAATAAGAATTACAGTTGACTTTCTAACCTCAGCCTTTTGTTTTTAGCTTTCCTGAATTGTTGAAGTGACAGCTATCCAAATCAAAATGAACACGTTACAAATAGATGAGCCAACTGTAAGTCTTGTACCATTCCCTGCAAAACGGAAGAAATATACAAATTTTGATCAGTGCATCATATGCCAGACGAATAGTGATGAACGTTTACGAAAACCACGAGACAGTTCTTTGAAAATTCTGAAGTCTACTTTGGAATTACGTGACGATAAAACTTATCAGCGCTTAAAACCGATCCTACACCAACTCTCTCACCTTAACATTCAGTGGCATTCAACATGCAATGAGCGACGCCAAGGGTCCCGGGTTCGAATCCTGGTCGGGCGTGGTTGTTTGTGAATGTCCATTCATCAATTTCATCATTTCATCACTCATCCCCATCTTCGCAAATTAGCCAAGAGGCACAAAACGCGAAGTAAAATAAACTAAATCAATCAATCAATCAAAACATGCAATGAATCATACACTAGCAAACATAATCTAAGTTTGGTTACGCGACGACAATCACCTGCTACATCACAGGTAGATGATCTCCCTATGAACAGCTGGGTGAATCTCAGATAACGGATTCATATCGGCTATGTAGAGGAGTAGCCAACGGGAGTAGTAGTTTTGCCGGTCCATTGCGGAGAGGTGTGGTGTCGTAGCAGCAGTTACAAGAAGATAGAACTTCCAATCATGTGCCCTTTCGGCTCTGATGAATTGGAGTAGCAGCTGAACCATACTAATGTAGTCATTCCAAAAGGTAAATAGTTTAGATTTAGCACGTGCCTCGTCTTTGAAAGTTGTGAATTTAACATATATTTCCGGTATCTTCTGTATCACCATTAACTTCTCAAACGTCTCCATAACATTTCCACCCGTCTCTAGTGTTTCTCGACATGCTGTAATACATTCTGCTAAAGCCTGCTTATCATATACATTACTTTCATCTGTTAGCAACCATTTCGCAAACTCTGAACTGGCGAAAAAAAAAGCCTCCATAATTAGTTTGTGTGCCCTCACTATGCAATTGTAGGACTTTTCCTTGTAGAAGCAAGGAAGTACTGCTTTCATAAACTCCACATTCAATTAGTAGATCTTCCAATCCTGAGCCACTATTCTTCTTTCCCATTAGTGATAGGTAATTTAGAGCTATGTGAAAACTACCCAAGCGAATCACTGAACTTTCAAATTCTTCCGGTCGTCTCTATTGAATTTATTTGGCCTTCACGTAGATAGCAAGGTCAAAAGTTATAACACTATCCTTCATCATAACTTCAACATTCATCATGACAGTATAAACTGTACTCTATTCCATTGGCGATCCTTGTAAAATATTGCAGAAACTAACCTTGGTGGGGTCGGGTGTGTAGGTATGAACAATAGCGTTGAAGCCACTCCAATTATGGTTATTTGTGCACTTGGACTTGGGGGAGATATTTCAACCTCGAATAATGTAGTTGGACATAGACGACCCAGTGCGCAAGACAGGTCCATCTGTGCAGGGTATGAATGTTGTTGCTCCCTAGGAAAAAGCCGTTCATCCAAGATTTTGTCCTCATAATTTTGAGTTGTGGGTCGCCTCCCAGAAGAACTGAAGTTCAGAGAAGCCTGGTAACGACCTCTTGATTCAACAGATCGTAGTTTCTTTGTGTGATCAGCATGAACTGTTTGCTGTGGTAATGGACCGAATTACCTCTCTGGTACACTACTAACGTGGTGGCATGAGTTGTGTTCATTCCGTTTAGAGTTTCCTCATTGTCAGCTGCTAATTCTACAAAGGGGGTTGAGCAGATGCCACTTGGAACAACCACACCTGTTTGCTCAGATTTATCTAGGATTTCCTTTGTAAGGCTGGTATCTATAACTTGCACTTCATCATATGAGACGCAGTGACCCATTCTATTGAGCATAGTTACAATCTGTTTCGAACCTGTTAGATGGCGAACTAACATTGTCAGACTTACATGCTTAGGCTTTTTAATGCGACCACAAGAGGCGCAATGAAGAACATCCTGGTCTAACATAGGAATTCGCCTTTCGTCTGCTTTTTTTCTACATTGTGGAGAAGCCTCGTCATCTTCACTCTCGGGATTAGAAACGATCAAGCGCAACAGCCAGTACAAGCTATACAGTATGAGCGACTTTGAAGTTGCCAGTGTCAGCCCAGTAACATCCAGTGGCTTAATACTTTATGCCTTAGCTAGCGTCAATATCCGCTCTTATCATTGTAACTGTTAGATGAAATAGTCTCTGTGTTGGTTTGCTGCTTCTTCAGGTTGGTAAATGGACCTTTCTGTATTTGTCTTTGATGCCTTTTTGTGAGCTGCATTAACAACATCATGAACAGAGATTGAACTAGAGTACAAAAACTCAGCCTGGGAGAAGTCATAGGATTGATGCCAAACAATCCCTTCACCAAAGTGCTTGTTCAGTCCAAGTTTCAGCTTCTACCTTGTGTATGATTGTGAGTCCACACCGTTTTGTTCTAAACCTTCCTTGTACATTCTTAGTAACACATCCAAATTGAAGGCCTTTCCTGCTAAAATATCTGTTATTATCTGAGCAGATAAGTACTTAAAGGCTGAAACATACGTCGATTCTAGTGATCCCTCTTTGAATCCAGTAAACTGAAGATTTGTCTTGCTGACATATGAAGAATAGCACGCTTTGTGATACTTCGCTTCTGCAAATATTAACATATATGTTAACTCCATGAAGCAGTGACTTCATCTCCTTGTTAATCAGCGGCATGGTAGATTACATTGCCAGCTTCAAATATACTACAAATTACCAATTCCTTAATCTTCTTGTGAGTTTTCTTTTTGCAAAACAAACAATTCGACCAGTCGGTGCCTGTTACTTGAGATCAGGAGACCATTGACGACTGACTATATCCCCTAACACTAGCATCATCTGCATCTACCTGTGGTGTAGCAGGTGATTGTCGTCGTGTAACCAAACTTAGGTTATGTTTGCTAGTGCATGATTCATAACATGTTAAATGCCACTGAATGTTAAGGTCAGAGAGTTGGTGTAGGCGTGGTTTTAAGTGCCGATAGGCTTCATCGTGACGTAATTCCAAAGCAGACTTCAGAAATTTCAAAGAACCGTCTCGTGGTTTTCGTAAACGTTCATCACTATTCGTCTGGCATATGATGCACTGATCACAATTTGAATATTTCTTCCGTTTTACAGGGAATGGTACAAGACTTACAGTTGGCTCATATACTTATAAATTGTCAATTTTGATTTTTATAGCTGTCACTCAAAACTTCAGGAACTCTGAAAACAAAAGACTGAGGTTGAGGCCTCGTCCTAGTTTTGAGGGGAAAACATCAAAATGTTAAGAAATGTCATTGTAAATTATCACACTTCCTTCCCTATCAAAAAGAAGAACAGACCTTTCTCCTCACCTTCTATGTTCCAAATGGAACAGTTCCTGTCTTGAAAAGTTGTGGAAGAGTTTCAGTTTTTCCTTCTTTGATGAGTAGCGTAGTGGTAATGCCACCTATTTGTAATCAAAGGTCTCCGGGTTTAATGCAAGGTGGAGGTACAAGTTGTTCGGATTCCACTTTAACCTTTTCTGGTTTAGACATTACTTTTACTAGGCCAAACATGAACTATGATTTCCTCCACCAGAAATGCCCATCCCCCTCAAGGCCTGAACGCAGACCCAAAATCAAGAATTTCAAGGCAGCAAGCATAAGGATAATAAGCCAAAATTCATAACTAGATTCGATCATCATAATCCCCCAATATTATTTTGATAAATAGAGTAACTGATTTTAATTTGGATGCAATAGCGTTTCAAGTGGTCTATAGTTATATCTTAAAATATAAATTTTCCACACGCAGAAAGCTAACACATTGATTTTTTAGATAATTTAAAATGTAAGAAAATAAATTATGTGTATGCATTGTTTTCGGAAGGGGGATATATGTTAAAAAGCCCACAACTTAATGATAAGATAGAAAAATCTAACTGGGCACACCACTTGCATAAGCATGATTTTTTCTTTTCGGAGGCGGCCGGAATTGCAAAGGTAGATATTACATAGCTGCTTGTTCTGGTAGAAGACGGGATATAAAATATTTCATAAATATTACTTTTTTTGCCTTCTTTTTAAAGTTGTTCAAAGACAAATATCGGGGGTCGTTTTAAGGGGAGTTTGAGTAGTCAGAGAGAGGGCATGAGCAAACACCCCCCCCCCCAAACTCTAACAATTTCATAGTGAGCTCTCTTAGTGTAATTTAACTGAAAATAATGATTTTAGGTCTTATCTATGAGAATATGATCTATCTGATTATGAGTTTTACCATCTGAAGAAGACCAGGTATATTTATGGATATCTTTATGTTTAAAAGTGATACTTTTCACAATTAAATTCTTTGAGGTTCCAAATTAATCAATCTTATACCATTATCATTACTTAATTCATGAAGACTTTTTTTACCAATCGTGGGTTTAAATATCTCTTCTTTGCCAATCTGTGCATTACAGTCACCTAACAGAATTTTCATATCATACTGAGAAAATTTATCAAAGACCTGTTCTAACTC
Organism: Lepisma saccharinum; assembly: GCF_977018435.1. Taxonomy (NCBI): domain Eukaryota; kingdom Metazoa; phylum Arthropoda; class Insecta; order Zygentoma; family Lepismatidae; genus Lepisma; species Lepisma saccharinum. The sequence goes on along the minus strand of NC_139252.1, from coordinate 7,089,350 downwards.
TGTATAAAAATCATCTTTAGTATTATCATCTTTATCTTCCGTTGGTGCATGTATGTTTATTAAAATAATTTTACACCACCTACCCTGTAAAACTGCATATGATATCCTATCATTAATAAATTCTACTGTTTCAAGAGCCGAGATAATTCTATTATTTATGAAAAAGCCTGTTCCAAAATTATGATTTTCAGTACCACCATAGAAAAAAGTATAATTTTTAGTTTAACAATTCCCTTCTCCTGGCCACCTAACTTCCTGGACAGCTACTACATCTAATTTACACTTAACTATCTCATTAAATGTACACTGAAATGTCCCAGGCCGGTAAAGGCTCAGTATATTCCAGGTGCCTTATTTAATATCCTTATTCCTAATGTAAATCTTATCCTTAATCCAGGGACCTCCCAAAGTAGTCCCCACCTGGAAATCCGAACGGGGGACTATTTTACCTCCGGAATATTTTACCTTGTGAACATCCATGACCTTATATTGCTGTTTCTTGACATTTTTTTTACAGTGCAGAATTGTCAGCTCTATGCCTAACCCCCAATATGAGTAGAGGAACTACTACACAAGACGAACACAAACACATTAGACAGCACAACTACTACACAAGACACACACAAACTATAAAACAATATAAACACAAACACACCACAACTACTACACAATATAAACATAAACAAACTACACACTACAACTACTACACAAGACAAACACAAACAAATTAACAAATTAGACAGCACAACTACTACGCAAGACAAAACAAACATACTAGACAGCACAACTACAACACAAGACACATACATACACATCACCGATACTACACAAGACAAACAGAAATACATTAGACAGCATAACTACTACATAAGATAAACATAAACACACTAGACAGAACAACTATTACACAAGACAATCCCAACCACACTACCACAATACCAAACATGTTAACTAGTATTATCTTAGTAAGCAGTTTTCATGGAGTAAATAAAAATAAATTATGATAAAATTCTGAGTAAGCATCTATGTTAGTTAGCACACTCCTCATATCCACATACTTAATGCTCCTGTACCATCACAAACTAGTTATCAACAAAAGTAAAAAATCAAACATACCTATTCATTCCCTTCTCCTCACCTTCACAGTGATCCAGACTAGTATTTTCTGAGTAAGCACTGTCTTAGTTTCTCGTGTAATTTGGTGTAAAGAAATGCTCCAAATATTCAACCAAGGCAAGTCAAATTTGGGGTACTACATCCTAACAGGGGATGAAACTTTGATCTATTCATACGAACCCGAAACTAAACAGCAATCCTCTGTTTGGGTGTTTCAAAATGAGCCGAAACCAACAAAAGTTGTTCTTTCGAGGAGTGTTGCCAAGCAAATGATTGCTTGTTGATTCGATTATACCAGACATGTGGCAACAACAGTTTAAGAAGATCGAAGGACTGTAAATGCTGAGTGGTATACAGTAATTTGTTTGCCAGAGATCATTAATGAATTGCATAAAACAAACTCAAATCCTCACATTATTCTTCACCACGACGCCAGTTCCCACTCAGCACACCAAACTGTTGATTTTTTGTCCAGTAAAAATGTCAAATTAATGATTCATGGTCCGTACTCATATGATTTATCACCTAATGACTTCTTTTTGTTCCCACACATGAAAAATAAGATGTGTGGTGAGCGATTTGTCACCTGAAGCAGCTGTTGACGCATTCCGAACAGCGGTTTCTGAGGTATCAGCTTCAGAGTGGATAAAATGCTTTCAAAATTGGTTTGAGCGTATGCAAAAGTGTATCGATCTTAAGGGTGAATACTTTGAAAAACAATAAAGCCATTCCAAGAATTTCACATGTCTTTTTTGATATTGATTGCAGAAACGTTTCCAGCAGCCCTCGTATTTATGCAAAGTGATGAGATTTGTGCATGACAAATATGATTAGCCAATAATGAAAAATTCTTATTATTACAAGTTTGATATATTTAGTTGAACAGAATATTCATTGTGAATGAACCATGCGAATCTAGTGTGTGAATATGCATACCAGAGTTCATTAAAAAGCTGATTCGGTACGCATTGATTACATATTTTCTTTTGAGCCAATTTCTAGTCCATAATTCTCTTTCTTAATTCTCCAATAACGTTCTTCAAATTGCTCGTTTATCATTTAGATTGTCTGCTGTGCAAGGTCTTATGGGGACAAAAGTATACTGACAAGTATGGTAACAAGTATCGTGTGAGGAGAAAACTAGCAGATGGGTAACCAGGCCAGCGCCAACTAGGGCATTCCTACTTGAATCCCAGTTCAGTGTATTTCAGTCTTTACTTGCTAGTTCCACAGTTTGTCAAACGGAAACTGATGCAACTGCTCACATGAATCACACAGTGGAAATATGGTTTAAACATTGTAGGTCACAACTTTAAACAGAGTCAGCTTAGGTGCAATTTCTGTGGGTTTATCGTACGCTTTGCTTTAGATACAAACAAATCTTTAAAAAATTATTAGTTTGGAGCACATGAACAATTACTTGTTGCTGTATTTCCGTTCCATTATAAACGTATGTCATAAACAAAAAATACAAAAGAGGAGCAAATTGTTTTTGAAAAATCAAACCAATCATATTTTTATGAAGGCTGATCTGAAGATAATGCCGATGTATCAGTTTTCACAGACACTTTTCCAGAGTCTAGGCACGTCGTGGAGTCAACAGAAATTAAACTTTGCCCTTTCACAGACACCATTTATTCTTTAAATTATACAAAATGCATACATATATTGTGCATCTTAAATGACTATTCATGTGAAATTATATATATTTTAAAGCAAAAACTGGTATTATTAAACAAAGCCCAATACTTACGTGTGGTTTAACAGGTTAATTCAAAAAAGAGTTGTTCTTTCCACAGGGTGATGCAAAGAAATTACATTAAAATGATAAGAGCAGAATACAAAATAGCTAAAAGGTCAAAGAATAAACGTTATAGGATTAAAAACTTCATTTTGACCATCAGTTGTCTTGCGTAAAAGATGCACCTGTAAGCTGTTGTTACGTGAACCTTTAAGATATTGCTAAAACTCTGATAACATGATATTTTATAGTATATTACAAATCGGTAAGAATATCAACATATCAGAGCAGCAACAAATTTAATCTAATCCATTTTGTTTTATGTTGATTAGGGCAGAGCCGATACCAAGGCTGTTGTATCAGTACTTCTTAGAGAGTCTAATTACCCAGTAAATTATCATCCTTCGCAGTTTCCTGCCTCTGGCTGGGTCGGCACAGAAGTCAAGCCTCTCTATTTTTTCCTCGCTTTTCACCACTCCTCTCTTTACATGGTGTTCCAATCTTGTCTTCTTCTCCTAACACTCTCCGCTATCTGCTCTTTCCGCAGACATCTTTGTCTCCCCCTTGATATTATTCCCACTCCTTGTGCATTGTAAGCTCTTACTGGTAGTCTTTCTGCATCCATCTTCATCCGAACCACATCATCTGTGTCTGGTCTATTCTGTCCTGAAGCTTCACCACATCTACTGTCTGTCAGATCTCCTCATTCCTTATTCTATCCCTTCTATTCATCCCCAATATACTCCTTAATAATTTAATCTCCACTGCCTGCATCTTTCTTTTGTCTCTCTCTGTCATTGTCCAAGTCTCTGCTCCATACATAATTATTAGCACGTAGTGTGTGTTGTATATTACCTTCTTGCTTTTCACATTAATCTTTGAACGCTTTGATATAGTCCACTCCACCACCCATTTGTCCTCTCCTCATATATTCTTCCACTTCTCTCAATTATGCTTCCTAGATATTTGAAGCTCCCCACTACCCTCAACTCTTCCATGTCCATCTTTATTCTTGGTTCATTCCTGGCTCTGTTTCTTGTTGTTATTAGCACCTCACTCTTTTCTGCACTGAATTTCATTGCAAATTTCAAAATTTCCATTTATTTTGCACCAAGATTATGTGAAAACTGTATTTTGTGATTACATATATCTGGTGTAATTCTTGAATATTTTAAAGCAAAACTCTGATAAATTAAAGCATCCATGTCAGCGAGTATCGGAATCGTATGGGTATTGGTCCCAAGTGGTATCAGTTCTGCCCTACTGATAAGAGTTAAAATTACCTCCACCTCGGACTTCTGTAGTTAACTTACCAGATCATATTTTGGCTGCTGTCCCGTGGAAACCAGCAAGTTCCATATAGCAGTAACAAAATTAGGCAGGTAAGGTTGGAATTCTTCATCGCACTTCTGGGCATAGAGGACAACGTTATCACACACCTGAGATTTCAACTGCTCCAACAGGCCAGGTTCTTCATCAACCTTTGAAAATACAATATTATGTAACAAATTTGCATATTTAGACATCTAAAACCATTTTTAATTTCTGGGCAGAAATAAAATTGCTTCGAATTGTCAAAAAATCATTGGTATTGGTGTATTAAAGGTATGTCATGCCTTTTGACTATCTCTCTGTATTAATTGTGACAATAAGGATGAATAATGATGTACAATTTTGTGTTAATAGTTATTTGAAAATGCAATATTTATCCTTAGGGAGTGACATGTCACAAGTGCGATTTGTCGCTAAGAAACAAATATTCAGAAATAAATACAATATTTCATACAAGATTGACACCACAAGCTGCACGTGCAGCTTGTCACTTGGTTGATTGTATTTTACTTTTCTGCCACTATTACCTAATTGTGAAGATCACGATGAGTGATGATATGATGAAGGCACACTCAGAAAGAAGACCAATGCCCTGGCTGGGATTCGAATCCGGGACTACTAGCATCATAGCATGCTGTGTTAACCCTAGGTTACCCATGCTATACAAGAAACTAGAGAAGTGACGAAGCCGATTACATATGTATGAAAATTAGGTTATGATTCTTCATCATGTAGAGATTTTGTAATAAAATTACTGCAAACTCTTATTCGGAGGATCAGCCTACTTCAAAATCAGAAATAGACCAGTACATTACTGAACCGACTATTTCACGTAACCAGGATCCACTGTTGTATTTGAAATTCAAAAATGAGTATCTAAACCTGAAGCATGTGGTGAGAATATACTTGGGATACCTGCTGCGTAAGTATTCAGTGAAGGTGTGTTCAGTTACTGGACAGATTTGCGATAAGAGAACAAGTAGGTTACTTCCAGAAGTGTTTCCAAAACTCGTGTTTCTGAAATTGAATCTGCCAGCATTAAATTTACAACTTCAAGAACAGGAATTCGTCTTGCATTTCAAGGAACTCTGGTGTACAAATATTAAATCTCTTGAGAATCTATGTTCTTCTTAAAGGTTCACATAACCACTTTTTGTAGATGCAAATGTACATTTGCATCTCTTGAGAATATATATGTATATACATATGATATGCAATAGAAATGTACATAGCAGATTTATTCTTGTCATGCTGAAAATAACACCCCACTTTTGTTGAATAATCTTATGTATCGGAATCGGTTAAATATCGGCATCGGCATAGTTTCCAAAAATTATCAGTGAGTACATCGGCATTGTTAAATTGTCAGCTTCGTCACATCCCTAGTCCCATCCATAACAAAAAATACCATCATTAATAAGAAAATAACCAATTATTACAAGAGTGCCACACTCACATTTTATCATTCACTAAATCTAACAAAAAATTCTTCAGCAATTTTCTTTTTTTTAAAAAAAAAATATATTGATTATAATAACAACTTACCAATTGTACAGTGTCACTGGCACAAGTGTCTCAAATGACACACGTCAAAAGTGTGTGCGTGATAGGACCACCAAATGAATTTTTCCTCCTATGTCCATTATATTTTATGTTTTATGAACAAAGTAATACAGTCATTGATAACACTTTAGGGAACAATTGATTTATTTTCAATTTTTTATAAAATTTTTCAGTTGAAAAATCGAAATACTAGAAGCGGTGGGGCCTGATACTTGGGACTGAAAGCTCGCCTAGTATATACAGCCCAAACATTAGATTCCAACTACATGGCACTACACTGCAATGTAAATATAAGCACGGTGAGGAATTGAACCCCATATACTCTTTATCTCAGCTAAAGTGGAGGTGATGAGATCACCACCAGGCTCCCAGGTACACACACATTAGAGGCTGTGTGTTAGAAAAATCTACAAGAACACAAAATCCAGGAATCAAACCTGAATCTCCCACATGGCAGACAAGCACCCTACCAAATGGACCAACACAACCCTAATTTATTTTGTTAATGAAGGTGAAAACAGTTGAGGCACACACTATGTATGATTTACTCTAATGAGAATTGGTAAATTCTACATACCCTCGTCTGTAACTCCCTGATATCTACATGGAGTAAGGTATGAAAATTATTCATCCACGTTTCCATGTTATCTTCAAAGAACTCTGGAAAATCCTGAAGGAAAAGATAACTAAAATATAAACATCCCTTGAAGAACCTAAACAGTTCATTCAATTGCTTAACTAAACAATGAGAACATGTCGCATTGTTCATTTGTAGAGCAGGAACGTACACAACAGGAATGTTCAATTTTCTTGCACAGGAACAATAAAATGACAAAATTGTGCACTAAATAACAGATTATGTTATTATGGACATAATAAAACACATTCAAGAAAAATATTTATTCCATGTATCATTATTAAGTATACTTTATGATACTGTCCTTGCCAATTAACACTGCAGTTAATTTCCAATATTAATTTTGTGCTGGCACTAAGGCATACAATTCAGATATTATATTTATTCCAAAGCATTAACTTTCCACTCAATCGAGGCATGCTACTTGTGAAAAGTCTGCAAATATTTTGAAACAATTTACACTAAATATTTTTCTTTGTTGTTACCAATCGTATTAAGAAATTCTCCTCATTATTATCAAAAAACAATTGGAACATTAATCAATTTTTATCGCAGAATTCCTTATTTCTCGTAAATAATTCTTATTCCAACAGCAACAGCCAAACCAAGAATGTGATGACTAGGACCCGGAAATTGATGAGCAATCGTTTTCTTTTCTCAGCATTCAAAGTAATGGTAAACATCACGTTAGTTCATTTCCCTTCATCTAGAACCAGAAAACATTATTATATTATTTTACATTTTTTGTCCCTTTTCTTTACGTGATGGTAATTTCTTAGATTATTTGCCTTTCTTCTTATATGTTTGCTAAATTTTCAAGTATTATTTTTCTCCTTCCATATTGTTTTGTGAGTTTTAAATACATTTGCTGCCATAACGTAGAGATTTAAATAAACTGATATGGTCCTTTTAGCAAGTTTGCAATTAAACTAATGTATGGTCAATGGAAAACACAACTATTGCTTTAAAGTAAAATATTTGTCAATGCATTAAATAATTAATTGCGGTGAATTTATTTTTCCTGCAGCAAACTTAAAAAAAAATTGTGTGAAGCCTACTTTGGGATTCCAATGCTTGCCTCTGTTATAGTTATAGTGATTGCACGTCGATTAATACGGCCACTCCACTGTAACTTCTCCTATTACTGCTCTTCAGTATGTCAGTATTTTAAACCACGCAACTGATGGTTGTATCGAATTATTCAACAACTAGCTTTTCATTTATTAAAAACATCAAGCTTTTAATTTCAGCACGAATGCTAATTTAGTCCATTTTCTAAAACTGTAATTTCTAGGTCATTCTATTGATCATCAACTACAAGACTAGTTCGAAATATCAATTTAAAACATAAATTTAATTTCTTAAGCGCTTTTAGTAATTCAAATTTTTCAATAATAAACTAAACTGACTTACACTTCAAATTGGACAATCAACCTTTTCTGCACACGGCACTTCTGTATGAAGAGTAAGGAAACCTCAACATTTTGGGAAATGACATTCAAACATCACATAGAGAATTCATAGACACAAGTAGACAACCTTGCAAATTACTCGTTTTGGCTCCGGAAATTGCAAAAAGAAAAGAATGCTTAGTAGTTTACCCAACCCATGTTCACAACACAGGAGGAAGAAAAGCTAAACCCTAGAGAACAAGCGGTGGTAAAAGTAGAGATTCTAATTTGCAAAACCAGCGACAGTAGCCACATTCCCAGATTTTCATTAAATAAAGGATCTTGCATCCCTACTTCCCTCATCCATGCACTCGAATCACATGACCTCATTACAAATTTTCCAATCATCCAGTTACCATCCCGACATTCACAACGATAGGGAAAGCTGATGTTGAGTCATTCCATATGAAATCAACACAGCCCACACCCTGACCAACTCCGATTTTCATGAAATTTGGGGAGTTGAAACTATGCATGGAACTTAGTAAATAAGATAATTTTGAGTCTCTTGCGTCTTGTAATTGTTAAATTATTCAAGGTCAAATTTCGCATAAATATCCCTTTTTAAGCCCGCTTAGCTATACTTAATCTGACGTAACTCCGCCCCTATTTCGTATAGAAATCTCAAATGAAGCTTATTTTACAGAGAATTGAAAACGCTTTCCAGTGATATATAACAAGCCTACTTTTGGACACACACGCCTAGGGATCTCCCTGTGTCTAACCTATTTCTTTCATGACCAATTATACCCACGATTACTCCATTACATTCTGTAGGGGGTATTAAGGGACATTTGACTCGCCATAGTTCACAATGAGTTTTTTATTAGTTACTTAGTTACACGTATTATTTTGTATCTTCTGATCCCATTGCTGTCCAAGAATGATTTTTTTTATATGTTTTAGAGTATGGTATGGGGGACCAAATATATTTTTTTTCACGGTTTTTGGTGATAACATGTTTTGAGATATTTAAGTTCAAAATCAAGGTCACGTGACAAAATTATATATTTATCCAAAAGTAGGCTTGTTATATATCACTGGAAAGCGTTTTCAATTATCTGTACAATAAGTTTATTTGAGCTTTCTAGACCAAATAGGGGCGGTGTTACATCAGATTTAGTATAGCTAAGCGGAGTTAAAAAGGGATATTTATGCGATCTTTGACCTTGAATAATTTAACAATTACAAGACGCACGAGACTCAAAATTATCTTATTTACTAAGTTCCAAGCATAGTTTCAACTCCACAAATTTCATGAAAATCGGAGATGGTCAGTTCGGAAATTGCACATATCTGTGTTGATTTGGCATGGAATGACTCTGTAGTGTACAAGTGAGAGATCCACGCCATACTTAGTAGGTATCCACTATTTCTATGTATTTAGCCTCAGTTTTATCATATTATGACGACTTTGTTGTGGATTTTATGGCGTTCGACGACGTTCCAGTACAATTTTCACCCCAACTCGCTTTTTCCTAAATTAAACATTCTAGATATGCCACAATCTTACATGATATAATTTAACCTATTCACTTTTCTACGACCCTTTACGAGCTAATTTAACCAAAAAGTGTTGTTTTTGTGTATGTCCTTTTTTCTTACAACCTTACGTGATATAACTTAACCTATTCACTTTTTTACGAGTTAGGTAACGTTCTCTTTCACTCAGTGACGAGGACCTATTTTTACGTACTAACCTAGATTAGATACGAATCGCCGGTTCCAAGTCAACTGCTAATTTTCCCTCACTAAAAACTCCCAACGAGTGAGATAAATTCCGATTCCTGGATCTAAGTTAATTAAACCGCGTGAGATATGTAGATAATTCGATGAAATGCTGTTACAGAAGTTGGGTCATAACTCATACCGCCTCATTCCGGCCTCGGATATGAGAGTTGTTGTATATGGGTAAAGGTCGAAAAATGATAGTGTGTTCCCTTTGAAGCTATTTCTAAACCTCCATGTCATGTATATAAGCGTTTCATATTTTTGTATTATTCTAAACCCTTTTCTTACCGGATTTTCTTTTTGTAATCGTCTGAAATTTGGCCCTCAACTCATCCCGGTTAGGGTTAATTTCGAAAATGATAATTTGTTCTCTTTCTAAATTTTATCTCTTGATGCGAGTGGGATCGTGAAAATGGAGAAAATAAACAACCTTTTTTCCTTTTAAACATACTCTTTCGTTTTTGCATCATCACTGTTTAAACTCTTTTCAATGCGTTAGTGAGAAAAGAGAGAGAAATAATGTGTGCAAGCATTACTCTCCCTTTCAGTGTGTGTGTCATATTTTTTAAGAAAAATGATAAAAATATGCTCTTACCATTTTAGAACTGTTCCGTGACCCTCTCGTTCTTGACGTCTTGGACGAACTCCTTCTCTACCACCAGGATTACGCTGCAAACGGTGTCGTCGGGGATTGGATTGTGAAATTCCCACACGATGTTGATGTTTGTTCTATCGTTTACAACAACCTGCTTTCTCTTCTACGTGCTGATGACGAACATGGGTCTGTGTGCCTTGAATTCGCTGGACATGTATGGGAAAAATAGAACCTATCGAGAAACAGCATATTCTTGGTTAATTAACATGGATGAATTTAATGTGCGATAACTAAAGTTTGTTTCTAGTGTGATAGTAGGGGAAAAAGTTGATTTCGGCATCAGAAAAAAAGGAAAAGAAAATTAGTGCGATCGTTCAACCACATTGAAATTGACCATCATTATTTATCCTCGTCGTTGCGATGTAAAGAGAACATTTTTCCATGAAATGCTAAAATGAGTTTTCGTATTATGAATTAAAGATGCATGTTTAAAATCAGAAGAAAATACTTGTTACGGTTTTTTGATGTTATCTTAAAAAATGCATGGACTATGACGAGAGTGCGAACCGTGTTGGAAATAAAGCTTGCCCCCTCTTCTATTCTGTTTATTGTATCCGGTAGCTTTTGAACATGTTTTCATTACACATTTTTCTCTTGCAAGATAAACTCAGTTTGGACAATATAAATAGTGAATAACTAGTCACTTTTTGATCCTAAGGTTTGTCATGTGCATTCATGTGAGGTAATAGGATTCGGACAATGTATATCTATTAGTTGGTTATATTATTGTCTCATAATTTAGATCTGTTAGGAGACACAAACGTTTTTTGATCTGTATTCCATCTGTATTTATAATATAAGAATTTTAAAATCTGCGATTTTGTACTTATATTCTCTTATTCGTTCTTCTCTTTATATTAACTAACTACCTTCCTCTCATCATGTTTCATATTCTAAATAACAATTCTACAAGCAACAACGTTGTTCTTATTTCTTTGTTCATTCCAATAGGATTTTATTATTTTTAAAACGCACTTAATGTATGTAGCTTTTCCAATGAAAGATACAAAGTTTTTTTGGATACATTGACAAAATTATCACTTTTTATATATTTTAACTTTCAGAAGACATATAAAAGTAACACACATTTTCCAAATTAATCCTGCTTATTATAATTCTTTCATTTGTTAGTACTTTAATTTGGAAACTGACACAAACTGGCATTTTACGATTGGTTTTTGTGAGTATGTGTTAAACCGCAACATTGGGACCACCACACACCTCCTTGAGCAATATTATTCCCTTGCTGCGACAAACAACAGTCGACTGCCTTTGTTGTATATTTAAAACAAGGTAGAGAACTTGTTTCTAAGAGATAGGGAATTAATTGATCAAGATAGAGATCGTTACAAAAGAGAAAATATGTAAGCGGAGGATAATGAAAATTTTACATTTTGAGTTCCTTATTGTGATAGAAACAATTTTATAAACGGATCAACTTTTGCAACATTTCATTCTTTACATTTTCCCCCTTTCAACCTTCGGTTGGAGTACAATAATGAGATTTTTTTTATAAAGTAGATTGATGAGAAAGGGCATTGAGATTTGTATCGAATTACACACTTATAACCCATAACAAAAATATATAAGACTCTTCGATACCAGGTACACGTCACTATAAAAACTGCATGTTCCGAATAAATCAATCAATTCATCAAGTTCAAGGATGCAAAACTTGTAGTTTTCACTCTCAGTCTCCATTTTTCAGCCCTCCACACCAACAATCTACTTCTTTGCCACATCACGCCAAGAGTATAATTCGATAACACACTCTTGCTAACTGTCACAAAAATTAAGAAAAATTACTTTAAACTACGGCTTGTGAAAATATATATATTTTTATCTTTTAGCCATAAAACTACAACATACCATCATCAAAAAAGTGATCTGTAAAATTGCTACATTAAAAATTGAAAACATATCTTAAAGAAGAAAATCCATTTAAAAAATAATCATTAACGAAACTATATTAAAAAAAGCAAACGATTATTGACATTTCTAATACGGAACACAAAATTTGACGGAATATTTTTTTCTGCTTTTCAGACGAACTACGGAAAAGAAAAAACTATTCACTAACCACCCTTTCAACTTTCACACACACATTTTTTTCTCTGTTGCTTCGTATGAATTGGGCGCTTTATACAAATCGATGGAAATCAAAGAAAGACGGGTCTTGAACACGGAGACCCTACTCCCTAATCAAAATTAATTGGTGACCAAATCTCATGAAACATCGAAAAAGGGATTCGCTTTCTTTTAAAATATAATTAATAAAAACATGGAATGCGTGATATTTCCGAAAAACGTAAGCCCCTTCAAGAATTCGAATCCGGTTAAAACAAAAAGAAAACATCAACATGACCACAAACTTACATCCCAAGAAGTATTATCATATGAAGTAAAGTTTTTTTAACACACCTATTTCGATTAATTAAAAAAACTTAAATTCAATATCTAAGGATAGCATATTGCACTATAAAACTATAAATAATACAATCCCTGCCATAAAATGAACTTTAAAAAAAAATAGTGACACTTATTTCCACATAATGAACCACAGCCTATACAACTGTACTTTTTTTTTATTCTGCGTACCTCCAAAAATATGAATAAAATAGTTTCGATATTTTGCAGGATTTAAAAGTAACAGACGTAAATAAGAATTGGGAGCACATACGTAATTTAATGGAATCAGTAGTCAAATAAACTATAAACCAAGAAAAGTAAGCCATGGTTCGCGTAACCAAATATAAATATACTTAGGTGGTTCAAGAATAGAATATTTAGAAGTAACAAATAAGAGATTTCTTAAAAAGTAAAATTAAAGCAATTGAAATAAAAGTATCACAGGTGCAAATGTATTTGGAACGGGGTGGCAACCTTAAATAAACTTCATTGAAAATCGGTGATTCAACCTATATTTTAAATAGATGGAAGAACTAAGTTAATGACAATTTAAATGTGCATGTACAAGATAAATCAGAAATAAATGAAGTACGCACAGCAGAACTTTTAATTCAAGAACGTAACTTGATTGAAGTTAAAGATGCTAAAGAGATAAATTATTCGAATTAGGAATAGCTAATAATCTTGTTAATATGTCTGACAAATTTGCAATTCATTATGTGTTTAAAAAAAGAAGATGCATTATCTCCATTGATCTTTAATTTTGCCTTAGAATATGCTGTCAGGAAGGTAAAAGAAACTAACGAAGTAATGTGCCTCAACTGTTAGCATATGCAGATGATGTAAATACGATTAAGAATAATGCTAAAATATTTTTCAAAAGAGATAATTGCAAAGAGAAAACTAAAAATAGGCCGAAACCAAGTTATAACATCTCTTTTGAACCAGTTTCCAAATTCAAATACTTAGGAGTAAAACTAACAAATGAAAATGATATTAAAGAGGAAATGAAAAGAAGGCTGAATTCACGTTACCTTTTTTCTGTCTTCTCGTTTAATAGCTAAGAAACTAAAAACAATAATTTCACCTATGATGCAAAAACTTGATCCCTTACATTGAAATTGAAAGTATTTGAATATAAGATCCCTAGGAAAATATTTTGGCCTAAAAGGGATGAGGAAACAGGTGAATGGAAAAGGTTACATAATTTAGAAGTACATAATTTTTATTAATGTCCAAATATTATTAGAATGATTAAATGGCATAAAGTTTACGTTGGCAGGAATGGGAAAGGAAAGAAAAATTTACAAGATTCTTATTGTAAAACCTGATGATAAGAAACCAATAGGAAAACCAAGACGAAGATGGAGGGATAATATTGAGATGGACCTAAAGGAAATCGATAGGTATAGGAAAAAATATATATACATCTTACTCAGGATAGGGACAGATTGAACTGCAAAAATGAAACTTTGGTTTCAATAAGGCTAGAGAATTAATTAAGTAATAAATTAATGTTCACTATGATATAATTTCACAAATTTCAAAAACCGAAAGAAACAACATAATATTCATATTGACAAAATAATTCCTACAAACTCATTTTCCTCGTAAATTTACCAGAAACAAATATATCATATTTTGCTTCACATCTTCAATTATGCGATGTATAAATATGTGATGAATTTCCATAACTTGATAACATGAATTTGTGCGTTGAAAGAAAAAAATGGAAATGTGAATTAAAGAGCTGTGCTCAAAGACCAGAAAGACGCTTGATTCTGACGAGCGGGAGCAGTGTTGCAAATGATGGGGAAAACCTAACGGAAAATATAAACAGAGAATGCATGGTTTAGAGGAGAGGGGATATTCAAAAGGAGTTGGAACACGGAAAGGCTCTTCCAAGATAGTTTTTGTTTTCTGAAACCGAACAAATTCACGAACATTGTTATTGATATTATTATTATTATTATTATTATTATTATTATTTTTATTATTATCATCATCATCATCATCATCGAATGTTTGGTTAGGTGCTCGGTTTACGTTATCCTTCGAGACGAGAGATGTGGATAGTAATGCCATCGCAGCATCGTTTATCGGAAAGTTGAAACGTTTATATAGGAACGATGGAACGTACTATCATCCTCATCTTCACGATTAGTCAAACGTTACATGAAAATCGGATAAATAAGAGAGAACGAAAAAAAATAACCTATAGGGTGACGTTTTTAACTGCCATGTCTCCGGAATGGTACATAAAATTTTAAAAAATTGTAACAAACGAAGATGACAACATCCATTGAATGATCGCGATGCTGAAATTTCTCCGGTGTTAGCTAGATGATCATGAAAAGTTACCGTTATAAAATTGTAGGTAGAAATATTGATAATTCTAAATCCCGATTGTGATAACGGGAGAGATGGACGCGATTCTGGACGAATATGATAAGACTAAGAAGAACGTAAGGAGATTTACTGATGAAGGTATCATGCGAACAAGATAATAGATGATCTGATTTAATAATTTTGCTGCTGTCGCTATTGTACTGGAACGTCGTCGAACGCCATAAAATCAACAAAAAGATTGTCATAATGTGATACAACTGAGGCTAAATCCATAAAAATAGAAGACACGTACTAAGTATGGCGTGGATTTCTCACTGTTACACCACTGATGTTGTTTTGGAAATAATTGACCAGCAGGAAACAGGATACATAAATTGTCCTGCCGGGGCAAGGACGGAACAAATCTGGAACCCAATAAAGGGAAATAACAGCGACGATGGGAAGCAACATCAAATTTTTTAAGAACATTTCTGAAGAACTCTAAAAATGTATTTTTGAATCTCAGAAAAACTTCGACAAAACGAAGATCGACATCAATCCCAAAGACTGTGAAGAAGACCAAGATAAACGAGTTCGTCGCTGTCCTTAGTTGGAAAGATTTCGACATGGGTAGTTGCACCTTGTATGAACTGGATATCATTACAGGAGACTTTCCTCCAGTGTATACTAGACCCCACAGGATACCACCTCATACACTTCCAATCATACAAGAAGAAATCAAGAAACTGCTACAACATGTAGTCGTTTCTTCCAATCTAGTGCCTCACTGGAACTCTCCTATCCTCCTTGTAAAGAAACCAAATAACACTTACCGTGTCTGTTACGACGCTCGTCGTATCAACGCCGTCGCCAAGAAGTTAAGTTTTCCGTCACCTCATTTCATAGACATAGCAGGTTACAAATATTACTCACCCATGGACATCCTCTCGGCTTATTTTCAGATAAGCCTTGCACTAAGAAGCCGTAAAAATTGAATTTTCAAGTGCCGCAGATGGGAACTTAGGCTTTAAATATGCCCCACAAGGATTTGTCACGTCGGCAATAGCGTTAGCGATAGCGCTGAATTTAGCCCTCGACGTCGTTGACAACCGCCATTTGTTCTTCCATGCAGATGACCTCCTGGCAGTCTCTGACGACATACCACTTACTTGAAGATATTGCGTCACACTTTTGAAAGACTTAGGCTCGCTGGATTAAAATTGGCTTCTATAAAGGGCAAATTCCTTTAACATGATATTGATCTTGGACACCGTTTATCGCTAAAGGAATGCGCAATTTCACTTGCTATATGCCAGAAACTGTTAAGTCGTATCCGACACCTACAAGCAAGAAGACTTTGCGTTCCAAACACTCATAACTTCATAGACAACTTCTGAAGGAAGAGAGAAAATTTCGATTGACAGAAGCTCAAAAAAAAGCAATCAATGCTTTAAAACATTCACTAATCACAAGCCCAGTACTACAGATATAAATCCCTCCCTTCCTATTCACATATACACGGACAGTAGCAAACTTGCCTAGGGGCTGTCATCGCTCATGACGATCCCCAAGGAAATATCAAGCCGATTGCATATGCAAGCAGGATACTGAATGATTAGGAAAGGGAACATGACATAACCAAGTTAGAACTCTATGGCATAATTTTTGCTATACAAGCATTTCGACACTACATCGTTTTCAAAATATTTATATTACACACCGATTCAAAATGTATTCAAAATTTACGACAATCAACTACCCTAACATTTCACAATTTCTGTCAGACTACGATTTCATTATTCAGCATCTAAACGGAAAGAACAGCAGTGCCTCGGACGCGATTAGCAATACCACGAGGATCCAAGATTAAAAGATCTCTCCTAGAAGATGAAATTGTATCTGGTTTGAGAATACTTGAATTTGACCTTGCCAAAGGAACAGCAAACAGACCCATTTCTCCAAAGTATTTACCTTTATTAAATTGGAAGTCAAGAAGCCAACCCTAAATATGATAGAACCAGTCAGTATTCGTCTCATAGATGACATTATTTACGGTAGGACACGAACTTCGTACAAACAGGGAAGATTGCTCACATGCAACCCTCAGTCATTACAAGATATATGGTTTGAACAAGTGCAATCTTCTCCACATGTATTAAATCACTTTGGCTATTATAAAACCTATGCCTATTCGAAGGACCGTTATAATTTTCGTTCTCAGAAATCCTTCATATACAAGAAATGCAAGGAATATGAACAATGTGTACGACTTAAGCAGTCCCGCCAACCAAAGCACTTCGAACTACAAAGAAGGACTACTTGGACACCTTTTTAAAATTTCGCCATGCATCAATTAGGTCCATACGTCACATCAGGACCAGAGGGATATCGCTACGTGATCACGTGCACTGACGCAGCCACGCGTTACATAGTAGCCGCACCAACACATTCGCTCACTGCTGAAGTTATAGCGGATTTTCTGTACACAAAAATGATGTTAGCATTTGCTTTTAAGAGAAAATCATTGTCGACCAACTTCCAGGTCCAACTTAAGATTTATTCAAAGAATTGGCCAACAAATTTCAAATTGAACTAAGGTTTGTCAGCCCAGGATTTTATAAGAGAATTGGCTTAGTTGAAAAAACGCAACAAACGCAGGAAGAAATGATCAAATTCCACTTCAAAACCACACACAGTATTTGATCCGATTTCTTACCAACAACGGCTCAGCTACCAACAACACGCCTCATTCATCTGCACGGTATTCATCTACCAATTTACTGATTTACCGATGGGTTATCATCCCCGCACCTTACAGGATAAGATTTTTCAAGAGACCCTGCCGCAGCATGTGAGCAATTATGAACGGCTGGATAATATGAAGCTTTCGTGCCGATTGGCACAATTAAATCTCCTCAAACGCTACAGAACGGATCCTCACTATTCTTAAGTAGTGTTTAAACCAAAAAACTTTTGTGGAACAATCTACGCTTATCAAACGCGTCCAAAGCGTTTTCAGGTAAGTATTCAGGTTGTCAGGTATCGAGCACCTTGACAAAAACCGTTACAGAATTGAAGGGATTAAACAAGCAAAACGGTTTGAACCCAAAGTACTGTTGGTCAGGATGAAACATTACACACCACAAACAATAACTCTTGATCGACCAAGTACAGAGGAAGATAACGTGAACGCCTTAAATTTTCATTCAGGAATGCAAACGGAAATCCCTCATACTCTAGGGGGGGAGGGCTTTATTTGGAAGAATTCACAACTAGTGAACCTTATACATCAGAAGTCGACAACACTGCGAGAAAAATTGAAACATTTGCATCAAAAAATAACTCCTTTCAAACGCAGACTATCATCATCATCATCCTTCATAGCCTCGCTGCAACCAAATTTCGGGCAGGGATAGTAACAACTCATGAACTACATAATTTACCAAGCTGAATATCACGTACAAACTATGCTTCTTCTTATAACTTCTGTAGTTTTTTTTCTTCTTACGGAGGAAAATCTGCACCACTAGCTCACAGAGCACGAAGAAAATTTTAAAAAAATTTCATACACCTTACAACACTCGCCAAAACATTTTTTGTCTTCTTCCTCATTCACGATTGTGCCGACCGTTTGTCCCCACTTTATGATGGGATTCCACACAGACTCGGATGACTTTCGGATGACGAAACAGCACGACCTTCTGCTTCGCTAACATTTTATGTACGTAAACAAAAAAGCACGAACTAGGGCTCACGTATTCTCACGTTTGGCGAGGAGAATAAACTATCTATTTCATTCGGTGCAAAATTATATTTCTGTGACTTTTCAAAAATTCATAACTACCTTCAAAATGCCTTTGCAGAGCATGTATCAACGTCTTATCTACTATATATCTTCATTATTCTTCAATTAATATAACTTCTTACATATCAACGGTTAATTTATCAATTTAATTAATATATGACTGCATGTTACCTTCTAAATTATTTTAGTGCAGATGTATCCCAGCTATCGATGAAGGAAATTGAGAGCGCTGCATTAAAAAAACAACCAAACTCTCACACAGAAACAAATTTTATTTTTACTCATACCGAACACAACTCACACTATTTGGACAGAAATACCAAACCAAATCCCACATTATTCCTTATCACATGTGCCATTTATCTGACATCATGGAATATGGCCATTTCCATCTATTTACATCAAGTATTATCACATATCATAAACTCCCATTCCATTTAATAGTGAGTTATATTTATTGGTTCTACTAAAATAGAGTGCATATTTAAAAAACTAATCTTGTAATTAATTTATTTTGACATACTAAACGCTTATAATATATCAGGAATTGCAGTATCATCACTAATGTACCTTGTAGTAGAAATAAGATACAGCCATTATTTCAGATTCCATCCAGATGTCATCCAGAGTTGCAGAAAAATCCGCTTCAAATTAATATTATTCCAGGAACTTTCCCCTGTTGGTGAACTTTCTTCGTGAATAGTGCAATTTAATTTGACATTTCGTAAACCTTACTATTCTGCGGTTACATCTGAATATGCGCCGACTTTCACTCATAGACACAGTTTGCGGCGAGACGCAACATATACGAGGTGAATTCATTTATTTGTGTATAAGGTCATTTTACAACATATATTTAATTCTATATTTAAATCATAGCCTCTTTTGTTAATAAAGAAGTGGAATTTTCTGCTGGTCAACCCCATTTCTATTGAGGGTGAGGTGCATGTCACGAGCCGGCATTAAATGCTAAATCAGCAAACACAAGCCATGTCCCCGGTCAAGAGAGGTCGCCGGGACAGTAAGAAGTTAGCGGCCGAAAGAGTCGGAAGCTAGTAGCCTGAGTGGTGCGACTCGTGGACTGTGTCCGTGCAAAGGTTGGGCAGTGTCAAAAGTACACACCGTCAACGGACCACACGGCACCGAGGCGACCAAGCCTAAGGATCAGATCAGGTACAGTGATGACTCTAGTATTTTCAGTATCAGTGTTTAGTAGTGCAATCCTGGCTCAGGCGTGTTCACCCCCTACCCGTTCGGCCTGTACATACGAAATAGGTGAAGGAGAAAGGAAAATTAATTATTCCGTCTTCTCACGTTTAAACCCCTCTCGTAACCAATCAGTTTTGGCCGCGAACGACCTAAGGTAACACTTCGTACAGCTTGAGGTAGTCGTCTTGGGCGATGTCGAGGTTGTAGTTCTCGTGCGAAAAAAAATCGTTGCGACTGTTGTTGAAGTAAGCGTTCTTGATCTTGCAGTTGCTAAATTTGTAGGAATCTTTTCCCTGGTTGTTATCACGTCCTGTCTGAAAAAGCACAACTACGAAATCTGGCATGTCGTACTATATGCTGTTGAACTGTGCGGTCACATCGAACTCGTAATGGTTGCCCGAAGCGGGTTTCTGGATGCACGGGTAAGTTTAAAACGGAATAGGCAGTTGCGGATTTTGCAAAATGTTCGCTTTGTACTTGAGACCATAGACTCGTACTCCACGACGGGCATCCCAGCTCCATGATTCGGATGACGCACTTGCCGTGTTCGGGTAAGGTATTGGGTAGTGCTATGTCGTCCGCGTTCACGTTACTGTAGTGCATTGGCACGTTTTTGTTCATACTCAAACCTCCCTTCCACATCATGTCCTTGCAGTCGTAGAATAAACCCAGCAGCAGACGAATGGAAAAAAGCACCGTTTGACTCTTCGTCAATATTTTACATCGTGCTTCCATACCACCTGCCTGGTAGTAAGCGACGTCGATCGTCGAAGTTTCAGCGTACCTTACGCCCTGGACGTGATGCCCGGAAGTTCGATGCAGTCGATGACCGTGCCGTGCTACCTGACTTCCTCCTGCGAGAACAGGTACGGCACATATTTGTCCACGGGCCTCAGGTTCGTGATGGTGGGGAAAACTTCGCCGTTCTCATTCTTCACAACGTCGAACTTGACGTACAGGTCGGCTGTGTGCGGATTCACGAAGCCGTCCGCGACGTCCACAGCGAACTCGATTTCTCGGATCGGTTAGTTGAGGTTTGCGAACGTGCGACGGTTGGGAGGGAAAAACTGTAACTCGTAACTTTCGATTTGTTCCACGATGGTTATTTATTACACATTGATCTCCACGACGGCGGTGGTTGTGGCTCCGGCGAAATACAGGACCTTTCCCTTCTTGTTGGTCACCGCCAATTTGATTTGGTCTGTGCG
Source organism: Lepisma saccharinum (assembly GCF_977018435.1). NCBI lineage: Eukaryota > Metazoa > Arthropoda > Insecta > Zygentoma > Lepismatidae > Lepisma > Lepisma saccharinum. The sequence goes on along the minus strand of NC_139252.1, from coordinate 7,068,165 downwards.
GTTGCGTCACACGGGAAAATATATCTGCAAAATTGAATCGGTCATTGTACAAGGGTTGGATAAAAAGTAATGGCAACACTGCTGTCCCGTGAAAGGGGTTAGTCACAGGGCCACAAGCGTTTCGTGGCTGATAAAGGAATGTCAGACGAGGAAGTATAGTGAGTGGGAGCGATTGTATGTTATTATGTCAAAAACAGCAGTGCTCTGAAGCAGAGGACGAGAGTGCAAGCGCCCTAACAATATGTTTAGGCAAGAAGAACAACGTCTCTCAGGCAGAAGGTCAACGCTGCCTACTTCTGCACCTTCTTGCAACACCACCTTCGTCTCGCATTAAGAAGGAAGCGACGGCACGGTGTCCCATCATCCTGCTTGACAATGCAAGGTGTCACACTGCGAACAATGTAACGGCGCTCCTGCATAACTGGTAGGGGGAGGTACTGGAGCATCCGCCGTATTCACCGGTATGAGGCCGTGTGCTTATGACCGTTTTGTCAAAATGAAGGAACCACTGGACGGGAAGAACTACGACACGCGCGAAGCCATCATACGTGCTATAGGGCGGTCACTGCGGGACATCGACAGAGATGGACACGCTGACGGTTTACGACGCCTTCCATACGTGTGACAGAAGGTCGTAGAGATGAGGGGCGATTACTTTGAAGGAATGTAACACGTGCTCCTCTGCCAATACAGTCAATTACCAATTATACCAGTGTTGCAGTAGATAGTAAATGTACCTTTGACTGCAACCCTGATTTTTTGACCTCTAAGAAAATCGCACCAAAACCTCAAAAACTCACTTTCTCTCCACGTTCCGCGCCTCATTTATCGCGCTGACGATGTTTCACAGCGCAGAAAAGCCGGTACGAGAAAATACACTTTCTCATCCTTGAAGTACGAATGCGCCTTATCGTAATTTTTCTAAGTCCCGGCCAAAGTTTATATATCGTGACCTTTGTAAACCTCTCGGGAACGATGTGATATTTCTGCCACACACACATGCGCGTGCCTCTCATTATTTCTGTATTGTGACGCAAGCAAACAAACAAATAATAATTGTTTTTTAGGATTCCTGGCCCCTATAACCCCGCCAGGGTGCGTGGTGTCCAAACCAAAAAGGTTCTCTAACGGCTGCGGTTATAGATAACCACACCTCTGTAGAGTTTCACGTGTTTTTTTTTCTCAAACTTCCATGAAACTCTACAGAGGACCTCCGTAATGCATGCAACGTGTACTAACGACTCTAGTGTTATTTGATGTTGTATTTTGGATATAGAGTTTTATTGTGAGATAGATAAAAAATTATGTTTATTATAATATTTTCTTGTTGAAGATGGAGAATGTGTGTTACAAATAAAGTTGCATGCTTTTTGTTTCTAGTGTGTGTATGTGTATGTGTTTTGATGTTCGACAGCATCTGAAACGATAAAGTAAAAAAAAAATTCAATGTTAATTTTCTCATGTACAAAAAAAGCAACAAATTTTGTGCAAATTCTGATTGTAACTGATTGTCTCGTGCTATAGTGCAAAAACACTGATGAAAAAAAATACATTGTAACTGATAGGATGAAAAATATATTGTAACTGATAACTGGTGAAATTCTTATTGTGCATATTATCATTGTGCTAGTACAAAATTCTTATTGTAACTGATTGTGCAAGAAAAAATGTTAAACCTGTTAAAACTGCTCCGTGACCCTCTCGATCTTCACGTCGTACGCGAAGGACTTCTCGGCGACCAGGATGACGCTGCATAGAGTATCGGCAGGCAGCGCGTCGTGGAACTCGCAGACGACCTTGATTTTGGTGCGATCATTGACCACGACCTGCTTCCTCTTCGTCGTGTTGATGACGAACATCGGCCTGTGGGTTTTGAATTCGCTGGGCGTGTAGTACATGTCCACGCTTCCCTCGGTCACGCGCTTGTAAGCAGAGAACGCTTCGTATAGTTTTAGGTTATCATCTTTGGTCATGTCGAGGTTGTAATTTCGCCCGGGAACACTTCGTTCCTACCACTCTTGAGATAAACGTTCTTGATCTTGCAATCGTCGAATTTGCTGGAATCTTTTTCCTGATTGTTGTCCCTCCCGGTCTGAAAGAGTACAATGACGAAATCTGGCATGTTGAACTGTATGTTGTTGAACTGCGTTGTCACGTCGAATTTCATGTGACTTCCGGACGCTAATTTTTGCACGCACTGGTAACCGTGAAAGTGAATCGGCACCTGTGGACTTTTCAAGATCTCTGCTTTGTACTTGAGGGCGTAATTCGTTTCGTATTCCACCACCGGCATTCTCAATTCCATGCTCCAGATGACGCACTTGGCTGCTTCGGGTAAAGTGTTGGGCAGCGGCGTGGTGCCGTCCGGACCCAAAGTAGCGTATCGCATCAGTGCGTCGTTATCGTTGGTCGCTCTTCGAAATGTGATTCTCAGTCCTCCCTTCCACATGATCTCCTTGTAGTCCGAGAAGAATCCCGGAAGCGGACGCATGGGAAAGAGTACCGTGTGACTTCTCGTCGATATTTTCGTCCCCGCTTCGAAACCTCCCGCCTGATAGTATGCTGCGTCCGTTTTGGATAATTTCAATGTTCCCACTGCCGTCGACGTGATGCCTGGATAATCGATTCTGTCGATGACGGTGTTGTGTTTCCTCACCTCCACCTGCGAGAACAGGTGAGGCACGAAGTTGTCCACGAGTATCAAATTTGCTGCTGCGGGGAACGCGTCTCCGCTTTCCTTCTTCCCCACGTCGAATTGAAGGTAAAGGTCCGCTCTGTGAGGATGAACGAACCCGTCGCCTACGTCCACGTCGTATTCGATCTCCCGGTTCGCTTCGTTCAAATTTGCGAACGTGCGACGGTTCGGAGGAAAAGATTGCAATCAGTAACTTTCGATTTGCTCCATTTTTTTTCATTATGTGTGTTATTTATTATACGTTGATCTCCAGGACGGCCGTGGTCGTGGCACCTGCAAAATCCACCACGTCTCCTTTCTCGTTTCTCGTTCGTCACCACCAACTCTATGTTGTCTATGCGGTTGCGACATACTGGAAAATAGATCGGCGAAGAGGGTGTGTAGATGATCGGTTCCATGAATTCGGAACTGGGTTTGAATGTGGCGATGATACCCGTCTGCTTGTGACTTCCTAACAATCCGTCGGATTTCGTGATCATGCCTTCCGCCACGTTGCAGTGAACGTTCAAAGTTTCGATGGCCAAGAATTTAGGAATATTGGTTGCTACGTGCTTGATGCCAGCTTCGAGTTTTGGGTGATTGTTCTCGAAACCTAAAAGTTCTATGGTGCCCAGGTCCACCGTCTCCGTCGCCGATACGATTTCCACTCTGTGCGTGACCGAATTTTGAGAAAGGTACGTGCCTTTAGGTAATTTAGCTTGCAAAGTAGAAAGATTGTATTGACCTGGCGTTTGGACGATATGTTCGCTTCCGACGCTAATTTTGTTGTTGTGCTGCGTGACGTTAGGTATGAGGTACATGCTGTAGAATGCACGCAGGGCTATGGATTTAGGATAGACGATGTCGTTGTGCAGCGTGAGTTTCAAGATCTAAGATTCACTCGTGAGATGGAACACGCCCATCGTGATGCTGTGTCAGGTTCCACAATGGTTTCTGGAAATCTTCCACCTTTGGCTTATTTATTTTAGAGAGAAACGTGAGCATGGAGAGACAGAGATGACCGCAGTTCACGTCTCCGAAATTTTGAATGCGTTCGTCGTTGTAGTATATAGGATTGTTCGTTTTCAGATAATGAACTAAATTTGTAGGTGGAACACCTCCGAAAGAATCGAAATCGAATGCTTTATCATTTTTGTGGTAACATATCCAATGCGTGTCTGGATTTTTTTGACTGTCCAAGTTGACTACGCCGCATTCTCTATTTTTAACGGTTGAAGGTAACGAGTCGGACATGAAAACCCCTCTGAAGTGTTTGATTTGTAATGGTATGATCAGAGATTCAATGTCTCGGTTGGTGAGTGCTGTTTCTTTTTTTTAAACTTCCTCATGACGCCCTTCCCTTTCTTCTCTATGGCCAGATTGTGACGTTTCTGTTCTTCCAATTCCGCCTTGTTCTTCTTCGAGTCGATCACGGTTTTCGCGATGGCGGCGCTACCCCCAACCAAACTTCCAACGGCCCCCAATGCTGCCAGGATGGCCGGGATGCTGAATATGAAACCTCCGATCTTTTTCTGTTTCCGCGAACGCTGCAATCTTTTCAATTGTGGTGTGCTGAGAAGCAATTTAATTCCGTGTCCTTTCTTCAAGCAAGAACGTTTCTTCTCTCGTTGTTTCTTGGTGAGTAACCCATCCAGGGTTCCTAGATTTTTTAGATTGGAGTATGTTATTCGGTACACGACACCCTTGGGCTTCATGTTTTTTTTTTCACGGTATGTTATAGTAGTGGGATTTACGATATTATAAACTCAAGAAAGTATGAACCCCCCTCAAGCAGAATTGTATATACTTAAACCTAGCTCAACATGCCCATATGAGGTTTTTGCTCAAGTGTGGAACCCCCTCTAATCCAAGATTTTTGTAAGAAAGCCCTCATGGATTCCATGAGAAAGTATGACCCCCCTCAGATTGATGTGCCTATACTTACAAAAGGCACTTCTGTGAGATTGTTGTCCATAATCCTGTCAAAAATATGCCCCTCTTGATATTTTTTTTGGCCACACTTAAAACTAGGCCAAGACACACCCACCCACACCCACACCCACCCACACATATTCCGGTTTAAGTTCAATTGGATACCAGGTTCAAATTGTATATTAAAACAATGCAATATGCAGAGCTCCTCTAGAATTGCTCCGTGACCCTCTCATTTCTTACATCATAAACATATGATTTTTCACCTATGAGAATAACACTACATATGGTGTCATCAGGTAATGCCTCATGGAATTCACAGATAATTTTAATATTTGTTCTGTCATTCACCACAACTTGTTTTCTTTTTGAAGTGTTAATTACAAACATGGGTCTCTGTGCCTTGAATTCATCTGGTGTGTAATACATATTCGTATTGCCAGTAGTGACTCTTTTGAAGGAAGAAAAAGCCTCATATAATTTAAGGAAATCATTCTAGGACATGTCTAAATTGTAATTTTCTCTAGGAAATACCTCATTTCTGCCATTTTTAAGATATATGTTCTTGATGTTGCAGCTATCAAATTTACTTGAATTTTTTTCCTGATTGTTGTGTCTTCCAGTCTGAAACAGTACCACCACAAAATCAGGCATGTCAAATTGAATACTGGAGAATGAATTTGTAGCATCAAACTCATAATATGAACCAGTTGCGGGCTTCTGTACACATTGATATGTATAAAATTGCAGAGGAACCTGTGGATTTTTTATTATATCAGCTTTGTATTTAAGAGCATAGCTGGCCTCGTATTCAACAACAGGGATTCTTAACTCCATAGTCTGAATAATGCATTTGCCTGCATCAGGTAGGGTATTGGGCAGAGCTTACCCTGCAGGGTTTATTGCACTGTACCTCATCAAAGCATTGTTATCATTGGCAGCTCTTCTAAATGTGATTCCTAAACCACCCTTCCACATAATATCTTTGTAATCTGAGAAGAATCCTGGCAATAGGCGCATGGGGAACAGCACAGTGTGGTTCTTAGATAATATCTTATCACCAGCCTCAAATCCAAAGATTTTGTAGTATGAAGCCTCGGTTTTGGATAATTTTAATGTGGCCAAAGCTGTGGAGGTAATGCCGGGATAATCCACTCTCTTTATAACAACGCCATGCTTTCTGATCTCAATTTCAGAGAATAGATGTGGCACAAAATTATCTACAAGTCTTATATTAGAATTTGCCGGATAATCGGTACCATCGAGCTTTACAACATCACATTTGATGTATAGATCTGCTCTGTGAGGGTGTATAAATCCATCCCCTACATCAAGATCAACCTCAATCTCTGTGTTGGGTTGATTTAAATTTGCAAAGGTCCTCCTGTTTGGGGGGAATGATTGTAGCTCATAACTCTCAATATTTTCCATTTTCTTCTTGTATGTATTTTTATTTAAATGTTAATCTCTATGATAGCAGTTGTTGTGGCTCCAGCAAAATCAACTAATTCTTCTTTTTCATTAGTGACCATCAATTCAATATTATCTATTCTGTTATGACACACAGGAAAATATAATGTTGGGGATGGATTGTAGATGATGGGCTCCATAAATTCAGAATTAGGTTTGAATGTTGCAATGATGCCAGTTTGTTTGTGAGTGCCTATGCCATTTGATTTGGTGATCATACCCTCAGCCACATTACAGTGAATATTCAGAGTTTCTATGGCCAAGAATTTAGGTATATTCATAGCAGTGTGTTTGATGCCTGGTTCAAGTTTTGTGTTGTTCTCAAATCCTAACAGCTCTCCTATAGTAGCCAGATCCACTGTTTCTGTGGCAGATACAATCTCTACTCTGTGAGTGACAGAATTTTGAGTTAATACTATACCTCTGGGTAATTGAGCATTTAGAGTGGACAGATTATATTGCCCTGGAGTAATGACAATTTTTTCATCCCCTACTGCAATTGTGTTGTTGTGGTGTGTAATATTAGGGATTAAGTACATGCCATAAAATGCTCTGAGAGCTATTGTTTTGGGATACACTATGTCATCATGCGATTTGAGTTTCAATATTGAATTTTGGCTGGTGAGATGAAATACCCCCATGATGTTTCAGATACCACAAGGCTTTTTGAAAATCTTCAATTGATGGTTTATTTATTTGAGACATATATCTAAGAACTGATAAACACAAATGTCCGCAATTAACATCTTTGAAGTTTTGAACACGGGCATTATTGTAATAAAGATTAGCTGAATTTAGATATTTTATTAAATTTTCAGGTGGAACACCTCCAAATGAATCAAACACAAATGCCTTATTGTTTAAATATTTAAGATAACAGATCCAGTGAGTGCCCTGATTTTTGTACTTATCCAAATTAACAATGCCACACTCTTTGTTGAGTGGTTGTTCTGGTAAAGAATCAGACATGTACACACCTCTAAAATGTTTGATGCCCAGTGGCTTGATTAAAGCTTCAATATCTTGGTTTGTAAGCGGCTCTTGTTTTTTTTAAACTTATTCATGGCTCTCTTAACACCTTTGCCTTGTTTCTCCATTGCCAGGTTATGGCGCTTCTGCTCATCTAATTCTGCCCTATTCTTCTTGGCATCTATTACTGTTTTTGCTATGGCAGCTGATCCCCCGGCCAAGCTCCCAACAGCCCCGAGAGCAGCTAAGATGGCAGGGATGGTAAATATAAATCCCCCCACATGTGATTTTTTTCTTGATTGCTGTAATTTTTTTAATTGGGGGGTACTAAGCAACAATTTCATACCATGCACCTTTGCAATACAAGAATTTTTTTTCTTGCGCTGCTTTTTGGTCAAAAGGCTGTCAATAGTTTTAAGAGATTTGAGACCTGCATAAGGTATTTGATACATAACACCCTTGGCCTTCATTGTAGGTTTATTATATACATATTCACAACCCCCACCCCAATTTTTGTTTGGTGCTCATAGCTATGGTGGTTCCCAATGCTGCTATTTTTTCACTCAAAGAAGCATCTTTGCTTACAAATCTGCCAAATGCAGCCTCTTCTAATTTCTTGTCTGCAACATGTCTCTTGTCAAGATCGGAATGTGTGTTGTATGCAATATCATGGTCTCTACAAGCAGCATCTAAGGGATTAACCCCAGGATCCCCTCTGTTTAATCTATGATCCAGTTTTGTGCCTGGACCACAATACTGATAGCCTGATAGCCTGGAATATGTAGTTCAAATGGCAGCTTGTTTATAATGTCATTAACAAGGCCCCGACCCTCAGAAATATTCCAAAATTTAGGTGGTAGAGTATTAATAATTTTTATGAGATATCCAATCCCCTTAGTATCATTCACTATAAAATTAGACAATTTTGTGCTTATCATGTCCAAATTGTGGTTCCCAGCATTTTCCTCCCCAGCTATCACCAATAACCTATCTACAAGTTTCCTGACATCATCAACCCACACAAATTCTTTGGGCAGGGTGTTGTATTTTTTGATTCCACTGCCAGTCTTGATCTGTGACCATATGGGCTTGATTAAATTATTGTATTTTGCCCCACTGCTAGACTTGACTCTTTTATGTGTGGGATCATTGTTCTGGTATAGAGCATCTGATTTTATTAATATTTCTTTGTAATCCTCATAATCCTGATCTGTATAGCTGCCAGGCCTTTTCCTAGTCATCAGTTCCCATAATCCAGGTGTTCCGGAGTACTTAACAAAAGCACCTTTTTCTCCAAGTCGAGATTCTGAATATACAATTATATCATCCCCCATAAATGTTACTCTGAAATTGCCAATTCTATGTATGATGCTGCCATCAAGCTCTGTATCAGCATATAAGCCAAACACCTCATCTTTATTGTCTTTAGGAGTGGTTAAATATTTTTGAGCAAGAAGACCCAATTCAATAGGATCCTGACTAGCCTCAATTCTTCTAGGAGCAATAGGACTAGGTGTATGAATACTGGAAAGTGGGGTGAATGGATAATCTAATATGTTCCTAGCAGCTACAGGTACAAGTTCTGTGAGCAAATTTTGATTCTGTTCTGTAACAGTTTTGATATTCTTACCTAAATTATTAATAGCATCAATTACAGGCTGTTCTGTTTGTTTGTGTTTTTCATAAATTCCTCGGTTCTCTGATTTCCATCCCTTAAATCTTTTTACAAGATAATCTCTTAACTTAAGATCATCAATGATTGGCCTTTTCATGGTTATTTATTTATGTTTCAATGTCTAGAAAATTGTTGATTTTATTTCTATATTTACCACTATTAGGTGTTCTTTTCATATCAATTGTGACAAAGCCATAACTGTCCTGGTTCCAGCACTTGCTGCAAATCTTGGAAAAATCATTGTAGCTCAGGTCCCCACCTACATATTCATCATGTATGTGTTTGAGGTTGGTATGGTCTTGATGAAATACACATATAAAATTGCTGTTGTCCCGGATCAGTTGCTTGGGTATTTTTGAAAAAGTCTGTGCCAGGTAGAAGCAATCAATGTTTTTGTGCCGGCCCTGTGTAAAAAAATTCCTAACCTTGTTTTGATTATCCAGTATAATGTCATCAAAAACAACAACAGAATTATCGAGACATTCATGAAGTGGCTTAACATCTGGTTCAAAAGTGGCAATATCCAATCCATCATATAGCTTCATCAGCTGCTGATATTTTAATTGTTCCAAGCTCTTAGAGAAGATATACAAGTGCCTGTTTTTCCAGTCTAACCAGTTGGGTGCCAATAAAAAATTATCAACCATTAGTGTAGTTTTACCACAAGCAGATGGCCCAACAATAAGACACCTAATATTATCAGGTAGCAAATTGCCATTTCTCTTATTTTGTTGTTCAGGTTCTGGCAGCCTCTTTATAACATCCCAGGTGTTCATATTATCACATTGTTTGCCTCGATCCAGCTGTGTTCTGGAAGTCCTAGCCATTTGACAAGTAACTTGTTGCCTTTTCTGCGGATGATTTTTTCTATGAGATATGTGTCAGGCTGTTTAGTTTTGCTGAGCTCTTGTTCATAGAACCTGCATTTGAGAATTTCTCCTCGGTGATCCTTTATTATATATGTGTTAAGGGTCCCAGGTTTAACTTGAACCACTGTAAATAATTCAGTGCTCCAGTTTCTTGTAAAGCCTCTCTTGAATAAGTGCTTATATTTGCTGATTCTTACTTGATCCCCCACCTTGTATTTGGCCTTTCTTATTGTTGGCTGATATTTAGGATAATAAACAGTGCTGATCAATTTTTGCTCATCAGATGAAGTTACTTCAGAGGGTTTCATGTTGATTGTGGAATGGACCGAGTTGTTATATTTATGTAGAAGTTCTGGAAGAATATTAATCCATTTATAATTACCCTGCAGTGTAAATTGTTTATACATAAGATTTTTTAAGGTTCTGTTGAATCTCTCTACAATTGAGGCCTTGAGGTCACTGTAACTCGAATAATGTTGTATTGCCTGGCTTTTAATAAATTGTTGAAACACTGAATTATAAAATTCTTTGCCATTATCTGTTTGCAAATAGCGCGGGGATCTTCCACTCTGATTGATAATTGTTCTGATGGCTTCTGTAACACATGCCCCAGTCTTGGATTTGAGTGGCACAGCCCAGGCAAATTTTGAAAATGTGTCTATTACAGTGAGTAAATACTTGTAGCCCTTGTTGATTTTGTCTAAGTTTTTCAACTGTCCACTTGCCATTTCAATCAAGTCGCTTTGCCATAAATCATCTATGCCCTTTGTGACTACTGGGAGTCTCTTAAAATTATGTCGGGCCTGTCTGTGTAATTCATCAACAATAATTTCTCTAGACATAATATGTAAACAAGAATATTGCAACTATGGGGTGTTCAGCAGCTGATACTGCAGGATTTTCTAAATACAATTTGTCCCCTATTTGTATTTTAAATTCCAAAGAGCCATCATCTTCAGTATAGGCTGTTTCCAATGTATTGGGATCTGTAAAATCCTCCAATTCTACTCTGGTGATTTTCACTTTGTTCTCAGCATTTGTTATTGATAAGGTAGGGTAGTGGTGTGCCTGTGGCTGAAGCCAATATTTGATCTTGATTGGTCTCAATGTGCCCCCAACAAAAAATTGGTAATAAAATTGTGCAGGGGACAGCATATATATTTTGCCACCTGGTGTAAATGGAGAATCATATTCTTTGTTGGGGATGCTGTACAATTCAAGAATTACTGAATGTTTTGGATTCTCGATTATGCCTGTTATTTCTTTTTCTGCTGTGAGCAATCTGCTTGTTACAGATTCAAGGTGTTCATTGATAGTCCTAACAACATCATCATGGCCTGGCTTTATTTTTATGTCCACAACAAGTTTTTTGTATTGTTGGACAATTTCTTGTAGCTGGGTGGCAAAAACAGACAGAGCATTTGCTTGATTGGATTCCATGGTCCCTAGCTGTTGCTTGATATTAGCTACAATTTGTTGCAAATTTTCAACAATTGCCAATTTTGAATTTTGAGCTGTAAGATCATGGACCTGCCTTCTGATATCCTCAAACAGGGCATGCATTTCTTTAATATGTTGATTAGTTGGAAGAGTGGCAACTGTCTGTGTGAGATGTTTGATCTCTGCTTGGATATTCTTGATATCTTCTGATTTCAATATCCTATTCACTGCTCTCTTAATATTTTTAAGTTCCTGTGATGTAGGAAGATTTGATACTGTATTTTGCAAAAATTCAAGTGCCAATTTCACATTGTTTAATTCAGAAGCATCAGCCACATTTTGCATAGCATTTTGGAGCAGGGCTATATCTGCCTGAGAGGGTGTGGATTGTTGTAAAATTTCAAGTTTTGTTTGAATATCATCTATCAAGTGATGAAAATGAGATAGTTCAGATTCAGTGTTGAGGTTTTCAAGCTTTGTGATTTGGTGCTGGACACTGACAAGTGTATCTACAATCCCAGGCAATCTGGATTCTAGAACATTTGCCAAATCACTTTGCAATGCTGCTATTGTACCTTCAAGATGGGTTATGGAACTTTGAATTTTTCCAAAATCTTCATATGTTTCAAGTTGCAGCTTAATATTTGCTACACTCCGAGGTATTGCATTCAAAGCATCAGAAGAGGGCAAATTGTTCATAAAATTTTCAAGTGTCTCAATTTTTTCTTTAACCTCGGCTATGGCATTGTTCAAGGGGTCCAGATTAGGTATTTGGAGTGACTGAATCTGTTCTTTTAGAGTGGAAATCACTAGATCAAAATCTTCTTGTGATTTTATGCTTTTGACAATTGTTTGGAGCTGTGCCTGGACATTATTTATCTGCTCTTCTAATTGCTGTTTCAATTGCTCAGAGTTGTTAGCCTGGGTCTTAAATTTGGCTTGAAGAGCTGCTACAGCTTCTTCTAAACTTTGAAAATTATCCAATGTAGCCAGGTCAGTATATTTCTGAAGCAATAATTTGAGTTCAGAATCAATTTTAAGAAGAGGGTCCATGCATTGTGATTGTAAATTTGTAATTTCTAATTGAAGACTGGCATTGAGTGTTGTTTGTAAAGCTTGTAAATCACTTCTTAATTTCTTGACTCTGACATCAAGCATCAAAATCTCATCACTGTGATCTTCATGCCTTGTATGGCCAAAAATATCATTAGGCATTTTGTTTAGTGGTTCTTTATTATAGAGTATCTGATTCTTAATTCTATAAAAAAAGGTATAAGCTTATCATAAGATCCAGGGACCTCAATATATAAGCAGTCACCAGCAGAAACAGTATAAACAGTGCCAGAAACCATGTTTGAGTGCTTAATTCTATAAATATTTCTCCCTACTGAAATGTTAACATCACCCTTAGGGGTTGTAATAAATTGCAATTGCCCACCTACAGGTAATTGGTAATAATTTAAATTATTGTTAAATGTGTACAATGTTTTGCCTGTTTCTTCATCAACATCTGTAAATATGCTGTTCAGATGAATAATTAACAAGCCACTCAGTTTAGATATCATATCAGAAGAGGGTTATGGTGTTGGCAGGTCCATAATACCTTGTTTTTTAAACCGAAATAAGTTCATAGGCATGTTTATTTATTTCAAATCATGCTCTGTAATTGGGCATTGATTCCCATTTTTCAAATCACAATGACCCCATGGTAAAGTATGAATGCCACATGATAAAATGCATCTCTTATCATCATGTGGGTCCAGAGCCACTTTTCTTACAATATTGCTAGTCAATAAGTGATCCACACTCTGAATTCTGGATTCTGATGTTTTGATTAAACTCTGGGATTTGAGGCAATTTTTATAATCTTCAAATTGGAGCTCTTTTTCAACAGACACTCTGCCAATACCCTTGGCTTTTTTGACAACAGCACTACATGTTTTAAAACTGTACATCTTGGCACTTAACCCAGCAAATTCCACAATAACATCACCAAGTGTCTCATCTTTTAACTTGCCAGGCACTTTTTTGTTGTGTTGTTGTTGAATCTCTTTATGTTCACTGGTATCAAAATATTGAAACAATTCAGGCTGTGCCATATCTTGATAAACATCTTCTGTTTTAATATCAAGAATAAAACTATCCGTGTCCATGTACATCAATTTTATATTATCACCATAAAAAGGTTTCAACACATCATAATACAATGTTAACATATGTGATTTGGCCAATTCCAATATTGCAGCCCCTACATAAATAGGTTTATCAAACTTAATTTTTGTTTTTTTCATGTTGAAAAGTGCCATATTTTCATCATAAATTTTTCTGTAATTGAAATTAGGCTTTGCAACCAATTTTTTGCTCAGGCTGGGGTCAGTAATTATTTTAACGTCGGTATGTTTTCTGACATTTTCAATTGTTTTGCCATATACTGAATTCACCATCAATTTAAACAAAGATTTATCAAATTGGCTCTTTGCAGATGTTCGAAGCTCTGTATTTGTATTAATGTATGGTTTCAACCATTCTGAGTGCCTGAACCTCAAAACTTTGCCAATTTTGGTCACTTGAACACCATGTTTCATCAGGAACTGGGGGTTTTTGTAATATATGACATAGCCTTGTTTTGGCTCCAGAGTCATCATCTGTTTAGAGCCAGGTGAGCACTGAACCTCAGGAATTGGGGGCAGATCAGAAAATTTATTGTGCAAATCATCAGGAATTGTCAGATCAACCTCTAAGAAGAGGTCATAGTTACTGTCATCAAAGTCCTTAAGATCCTCAATATTGAAATATTGAAATCTTCAACCCATTCAAGCCCTGCATATATGCATCATGGCATCTACATACAGTATATAATTTGATGGCCGTGCTGGATCATAATTGGGAATATGCTTGTTATTTGCTCTGGCATATCTCTGAGAACATTGCACCATGCCCCTCTTATACCTTCCTCCATAAACAGATACATATTTTGATCTTGGATCAGATCCAATGGCATTTTAGTGTTTAAAAACATTGCTTCCCATGCTAGGCCCGGGGCACTGTAAAAATATATTGGATCCAGTTTATAATTTTGCATAGAAGATTTTCTGAATGTCTGCATTATATCTGCTAAGATGGTCACATCAAGTTTCAAATATGCCATGTGATAATCACCAAATGTCCGGCATTTTAAATTGTTCCACACCAATTGGGCATGGTGATAATCTTCATCTGTGATTCCAGAACCTCTGATTTTGCTGTAAAACTCTTCTTGTGGAGGCAGGGAACATTCATCAAATTTAGAAAAATCTGTAACATAATCATATGGATATACACCCTTCCGCCTAATTAATTTCAGATCCTGATTTGGAAACAAGGCACGTGTGATTTTGAATTGATCATCAGATAATTGAGTGGCCAGTGTATCCAGGCTAGCAGATAAAAATCTGTAAGAATCAAGAAATCTTATGTGAATAGGAACACCATTAACTTTAATTGTTTTGCTAATAGATATATATTTTTCATCATTTTCAGCTAAAATATTTAAATTCTGCTTCTCAAACCCCTCGTACCTGATTAGATGATGGAAATCATAATTGGATGCTCCATGGCAAAATATGGGGACAAATCTTGGTCTCTTGATCTTAATATTACAGCTATTACACAGGGCCATTAAAAATTTACCATCTGTATGAGAATGGTGTTTCACCTTAATATTTGTATCTGAAAATTCAGAATCACATACCGGGCATTTTTCTGCATTGTTGAAATCTTCAATCTGTTTCTCTGTTAAAGGCAACATGGGTTTTGATTTTAATAAGATGTTAGATGCTATGTCACGGCACTCATTTTCTATTTTATGTGCAAATATTTTGATGGCATCTGGTCCCATGTATGAATATTCTTTAGTAACAACACCATCCTGTACAACCACATAACAAAAGCTGGAAGGTTCATGTAGCTGGTATGGTGTAATTGAAGATTCTTCAGGATCTGGATTGCAGGATGCAAGAGATTTGAGGATTGATTCAAAATCACAGACAATATATGCTGGGTGTTCCAACAAGGCTTCAAACTTTTTGAATTTGCAATTTTCACTTGGCATTGGCATCACCATATGAACAGGTTTATGATTGCCACAATATTTCAGATGCTCAATTAACTTGTTTTTAGCAATTTCTGCATTCTCTTCAGGAACCCTCTTCACCATTTTTTGACCTTCAAATACAGTTAAACATCTTCTGCACAACTTGAATATTCTATTGGATTTGTCTAGTTGTGTTCTCACTAAAGCTTCAAGATTATGTATCAGAGTGTAATGATATGTGCCATCCCTTTCAATTAAGAGCAAATCAATTGGAATAGCAGATTCATCATCAAATATACTGATTCTGAGAGGTTCTATTGAGCAATTGCCAGTGGAACAAGTAAATACATTAATAGATAATTGTTTGCCATTGATATGCCTGGCCTTTTTTTTCAAATTTATCAATATTCTGAACTAACATTGGATATTCTAAACCCTCCATTGCTTCATCAAAATCATGTTCATGCTGTTTGTAATAACTTATTCTCTGAGGATTCCTTGAAACTGGATACAAAACAGCTAATATACACCACAAAAAGCATTTCTCATCATTATTTTCAATATTAACCACGGCTCTTCTGTTTTTAATATTATCAGGTAATGGCAGATATGTAGATCCTTGTAATGGAGTGAATTCAGAAATATTAACATATAACTTGTGTGGAGAGCCGCATAGGCTCCATCCAGACTCTTTTGCCGCAAATTCAGAGTGTTTAATGTTCAATTGATCTATTAAACTGCTTATTATTGTGTCTGAATTTGCATTTGAATATACCGGTACAGTTTCTGTTCTGTGGGGCTGTGTAAATTTTGTGCCATTTGGCTTCTTATATTGTGTATACAATTTGAGGGACAGCTTATAAGAACCATTTTGTGCATTAAGAATTGCCTGCAGATCAGAATTTATACTGTTCAAAAAATTGTTAATACCACATCTTGGCTCTGATACAAACCGGTAATCCCTAAGTTGGGCATTAAAACTGCTATGAATGGGCTCATAGCGTGGCTGCTTTGCTGCTCTGGCATTAAGAGGTGCTTCATGCTTCCTTTTCAGACCAGATGTAGATGGTTGTGGGGGCAATGTTGATGACTGTGCAGAACAAGTATCTTTATGTTTATATGTGAAATATTGCATGTTATATTTTCTATGGCATTTGGGGCAAATTTTTGTGGGAGTTCTGTATTTGTCCGGATTACAAATTTTTTTGTGCTTGGCCCAATTGGGGCTGGATATATTCTTATTGCATTGATTACAATATTTTTGACTTGGCATTTTAGTTGTTGTTTATTATATACAATTTTCTGGGATACAAATCAAAATTCTATACTGGATAAAAATATCAGTTGGGTTCAGTACTGTGCTTTGTGTGTGTGTGTGTGTTAATATTTTTGGCTTTGGTATTTATATAAAATTTCTTGGGAATCAGATCAAAAATTGGCTTTTATTGTATTAGTGTATATTGTTTCTATGACCTTACTTGGGTTATTCCGCCAAATTATATGCTTCAATTCTCCTATACTTTGGTGGAGCCTGTTCAGGTTCTGCCCCCCACTTGTGGGTTCCACTGCCGATCCAGCAATGGTGAAGAATCTGCACTGTGCCCTGGCTTATATAGATTTACAGAGCCAATAGGAGCCCTGCTTATTTAAACCAATCAGAAAACACCACATCATCACATTATGTCATAAGCACCCAATCAGAAAACAACACGTATCTAATAATTTAATAGATAATAATTTGTTGCACAGCATGATGCAATATAAATAAACCAGAAATGGGCCACAACTTGGCCACAAGTGGACCGGAAGTAGTCAAACCGGAAGTGGACCGGAAGTGGACCGGAAGTGGACCGGAAGTGGGCAGAAATGGGTAGAAATAGCCAAAAATAGACCGGAAATGGACCGGAAGTGGGCAGAAATAGGTAGAAATGGCCAAAAATAGACCGGAAGTAAATATGGGTGGGTATGGATGGGTGTATATATGTGTGTATGTGTGTGTCTTGGCCTAGTTTTAAGTGTGGCCAAAAAAATATCAAGAGGGGCATATTTTTGACAGGATTATGGACAACAATCTCACAGAAGTGCCTTTTGTAAGTATA
Source organism: Lepisma saccharinum (assembly GCF_977018435.1). Taxonomy (NCBI): domain Eukaryota; kingdom Metazoa; phylum Arthropoda; class Insecta; order Zygentoma; family Lepismatidae; genus Lepisma; species Lepisma saccharinum. The sequence continues at coordinate 7,050,965 of NC_139252.1, read as the reverse complement.
GGCACATCAATCTGAGGGGGGTCATACTTTCTCATGGAATCCATGAGGGCTTTTTTACAAAAATCTTGGATTAGAGGGGGTTCCACACTTGAGCAAAAAGCTCATATGGGCATGTTGAGCTAGGTTTAAGTATATACAATTCTGCTTGAGGGGGTTTATACTTTCTTGAGTTTATAATATCGTAAATCCCACTACTTGTTATTTATATATATATTTATGTTCTGAAATTTTTTTTTGTTTCCCTCTCTCGTGTAATTTTTGTTTCCATGTATGTTATTTTATATACTCCGCGCAGCCCGTTACACAAATTCTATTATGTGCTTTGTTTTCTTACCAAGAAGTTCCTTTGTCCCCTTGTACTCGATTTGAGTTTTGTTCTCGATTAAAATAGCTAGCTTCTCATCGGATAACATGTTAGCGTATCGATCCGTTAAATATAGACTGTAGTGTCCGTTGAGCAACAGACGCACCTTCGGACCATACTGGGTAGAAACAATTGAACCGGAAGTTATCGTGTAAGGTTTGCCGACTTCCAATTCCTGAATTTTTACATACTCGACTGACAAATTTAGCATTTGTTTTAATGCTTGGAGAACACTCATTTTTTCAGTCATATCGAAGAGAAATTCAGAGTGTTATAGAATTTTTTTTCACAATGTGTTTTTTATATATACCGAAGATTATTTTTTCACGATGTGTGTTATTTATATATCAAGTTTTGACATGTATATATTATTATTATTTTTCACAGAGGAAGAAAGTTCGTTCTTCGGAAAACGCGATGATGTGCGTGATGATTTCTTCGGTCTCCTGTTTAGACTTATGCCAATCATCCGTGTATCGTCTTCTCCCCTGCCTCGCCTCGTGCAGTTCGTCCATTCTCTCGTTTAATTTTTCCCCTGCGGCCGAAAAAAGAATGTCGAGATCACCGCACCTCATGCCACTGATCTCCCGAAGATAATCCTTGACAACCATTTCACAAGGGATACGAAATTCCGGCGTTGTTCTTGCTATGATTGAAAGTTTCCCTACATCTCCGTTTACTGCGTGTTTGAATATTTTACATAGTAGTTCGGGCGCTAAGTCGGTTATATAAGACATGTTGTTTTTTATTATTATTTTTTTTACTGTATGTTATTTATATACCCCACCCAAATTCTTGTTTCGTGTTCATGGCGATGGTGGTGCCCAATGCTGCAACTCTTTCTCCCAAAGAAGCGTCTCTGCTGACGAATCTTTCGAAAGCGGCATGTTCCAATTTCTTGTCTGCTTCGGAACGTGCATCCAGATCGTTGCGAGTTTTGTAGGCGATGTCGTGATCTTTGCATGCCGCGTCCAACGGATTCACACCCTTGTCTCCTCTCTCCAATCTTTTCTCGAGTTTGGTACCGGTCCGCAGTACTTGTAGCCAGGTAATTGCATCTCGAAAGGTAACTTGTTGATGATGTCGTTCACGAGTCCCTTTCCTTCGGCCACGTTCCAGAATCTCGGAGCCAGCCTGTTGATAATTTTGATCAGGTAACATATGCCCTTGTCGTCGTTCACGATGAAGTTGGAAAGTTTGGTGCTGGTCATGTCCACGATGCCAACCTTCTCGTTGTAGAAATTACGATTGCTGCATTCTCTTCACCGGCTATCACTAACAATCGGTCGATGAGTTTCCTCACGTCGTCCACCCAAACGAATTCTTTGAGTAACGTGTTGTAGCGTTTGACGCCGCTTCCACTTTTCACCTCGTTCCATACCGGTTTCATGAGATTCCTGTACTTCTCACCGCTGCTCGATTTCACCCTATTCTGCGAGGCATCGTTGTTCTGGTACATGGCATCCGTCATGATTAGAATTTCCCTGTAACTCTGGTAATCTTCGTCCGTGTAATCTTTCGGCTGCTTTTTGGCAACGAGTTCCCACAGTCCCACCGTACCCGGATACCTGGTCCAACTGTTCTTCTCGCCTAAATTTACTTTAATGTCGTTGCCTTCGAAGGTGACTTTCGATTTCCCAATCTTCCAAATCACACCCTCGTTGGTTTCCATGCTCGGATACAATCCGAACACTTCATCCTTGTCGAATTTCCCCTGCTCAGGTAGTCTCGTGCCAAAGGTCCCAACTCGATATTATCCGAAGACGACGACGTGCTACCTATGGCTTGACGTCGTGCCGGTACTTCCTTCAGTTCGAACGGCGTCGAAGGAATGCTTGAAATGGGCGTGGGTACAGCGTAACGTTTAGCTGCGAGTGGTACGAGTTCGTTGATCAGATTTTTATTTTGTTCCGTGACACTTTTAATTTCTTTACCTAGACCGTTGATGGTGTCGATCACAGGTTGATCTTGACGTTTCTTCTCTTCGTAGAATCCACGATTCTCGGATTTCCAACCTTTGACACGTTTCACTAGATATTCCCGCAACTTGAGATTTTCGTCTTCTTGAAATTGACGTTTTGACATTTTTCTATATACGTCGAAACGTTTCTGAAACGTTGAATTCTCAGCCTATACGTTCGGTTCTCGTAGTTTTCTTGCCGTCACCCGCTTGAGACTATCCACTTTTCTAACACTCACTTTTTTGTTGTAATGGCTATTTTATATATGCTTGTCAGACGTTTGAAAAAAAGAACGTTTTTTTCAAATTTTATTTTTTAGATTCTCGACCGTTGATTTTTTTTTGGATTTTTTTCTTCTTGTTGCAAATTTGAAATTTTCCTCTTGTTAGCCTCTGAGACGTCTAGATAGACGTTTATTTTATTCCTATATTTTCCATGGTTTGCTTTTCGAGTCATATCAATGGTCACGAATCCGAAATCACCTTGGTTCCAACAGTGGGAGCAGAATTTACAAAATAGATTGTAATTCATGTCAGCCCCTACGTAATCATCATGTGCGTGTTTTAAATTGGTGTGGTCTTGTCGAAACAAGCAAATAAAATTAGCATTATCGCGTAGCAGTTGTTTCGGAACCTTGGAAAAAGTTTGTGCCAGGTAGAAACATTCTAATCCTTTGTGACGACCTCGAGTGAAAAAATTACGAATCTCGTTTTGATTTTCCAAGATCATGTCGTCACCACAACGGAATTCTCGAGACAATCGTCCAGTGGAATGATTTCAGATGCGAAAGTTGCAATGCCCAGTCCCTCGTACATTTTCATAAGTTACTGGTATTTCGGTTGTTCGAGACTTTTCGAAAATACGTAGAGGTGTCTGTTTTCGCAGTCTAACCAATTGGGTGCGAGGATAAATTATCAATGAACAGTGTCGTCTTTCCGCACCGTGAAAGTCCTACGATCATACACCGTATGCTGTCGGGGAGCAATTCACCGTTCCTTTTTTTCGTTTGACTTTCCGAATCAGGTAGACGTTTCACAACATTCCACGTACTCATAGAATCACTTCGTTCGAGTCGATCCAACTTGTTCCCGTATGTCCCAGTAACCAAGGTAGCACTGGATGCCAGAGACAACAAGTTACGTGTTCTCGATTGTCAAATCCACGCGAGAGAGTGGGGTCACTGCAATGGAAGCGACAAATGTGACGTGTGCCCCACTCTAACCGCATAGCCATGAAGTTCGCTGTCTTTTCCCATTCTCCAAAAACATACAGAAGAAAAGAGGAAGCCCTCAGGCGATGAAAAGTTGGATGTCGTTATTATGTCATTACGCTCGCTCTAAACGAGACTCATTAAATTCAACTCTTACTTTTTTCCTTCATCGTGATCTAATGACATAATTATATGTTCGAGTCTTTTCGAATTGCATCGCTGCAGATACAATCTTCTCTTGTCTTTTATTTGATCTACAAGGGGCACACCATAGAAATTTAATTTAAATAACTACCAAGGGACAATGAATCTTTTTGACTTCCGAAACCAAACCAACATGGAGACTGTACACCGCACGACAGATCTACCTTCCGTGTTAACTAAACTCAACGGTCTGTTGATCGTTCACCTTAACAGCATTTGGACAAAATTGGATGATGAAGTCGGCAAGATGTTTTACGTCTTCAATAACAATTTACATTTCTACGAAATTCCGATCGGAGGGAAACTTCGGATCACCGTGAATCCGGAGAACGAAGGGCGATAAATCAAAATTTCTAGCGGCAAGAATATTTTTCGAATAAAGCACGACAAGGTACTTTCTAACATGTCGTACTATGTTTCAGCAGGCGATTGTTTATACGTGGAACTCCTCGGAGATTACGACAAATTCATTCCTCTCTTCGTAGAATTACGAATCACCTATCCTATTATAAATAACGGTTAACAAAATGCCTAACGACATTTTCGGCCACACCAAGCGTGTAGACCACGCAGAAGAGATTCTCATGCTGGATATTCGAGTTAAAAGGTTGAGGAGCGATTTGATCGCTTTGCAGGAGACCTTAAACAAAAGTTTAGAGTCGGAGATCGCTACGCTCCAAACGCAATGTCTCGATCCTCTTCTGAAAATCGATTCCGAACTGAAAACACTCATACAAAATTATGTTGATGTACCTTCTTACGACAACGTTCAAAATATACAGTTGAGCGTGGATTCGCTTCAAAATGATTTGACCAAATTACAGCAATTTCAATCGAAAGATTTGGAAAAATTGAAACTCGTAATCGAAGAACGAACTTCCGCAATTGAAAAGAATTTCTCTGAACTTCAAACCGTCGTGAATGATATCGATGTAGAACGCTTGCATGTCGTCGTTTCTAAATTACAAGAAGAATTCACCAGCACGTTGGAAGAAATTAAATCCAAGTTACAGACTTTGGAAGATACCATGACAAACCTACCATCGTCAGACGAAATGCAGGTCATCCGTAAAAGCGTTGCGAACATAAAAATTCAATTGGCGGCTTATCAAGATTTCGAACACATTCAAACCACCATCGCTAAGCTTCAGGCGCCTTTGGAGTTGATCAACGAAGAAATTAAAAATATTCACGCTGAAGCGAGCACGTTGACGAGTATTCAAGACACGTTAAGCACGGTTCAGCAGAAGATCGAATATTTAGAAAATTTGAACGTCGAATCGAATCTTGCTCATTTTCATCACGTACTGGACAACATACAGGGTGACTTATAATCGTTACAGACGAGCGTGCCTTCGAAGGAAGATTTGGAAAAATTGAAAACGGCGGTGACGGCATTATCCGATTCGAGCGACATCAAAAGTTCATTGAGCGATCTCGAAAGTACGGTGGCCAATCTCCCCACCTCCAAAGAATTACGCGCTTTGAAAAGGAATATATCTCGAATGCTGAAACGACTAGAAACGGAAACGGCAAACGTGGAACAGATTCGAGATGAAATTACTTCGCTGGTGTCGACGTTGCCCACTTCGCAGAGCGTCACGGATCTTCACACGCAGTTTACCGAGATGCGAAGCATCGTGAACGATCTTACCGAGTAAAGTTCGAAATTGAATCTTCAGAACATTGTCGTCAACATCAGAGATCAAGTTGGAGTGCTGGAATCCACGCAGGAATCGACGCTGGCCTCTTTCGGTGTCAAGTTGCAAGAACTGAACGAAAACTACAAGCAGTTGAACGTGGAAGTGAAAATCAAACCGTCATTTTCTGCCGTAACGGATACCATAGTCGAGCATTTGTTGCCCATTGAAAATAAACTTGGACACGTTAACAATAATTTGTTCAGCGTCGACACTAAAATCGCCAAATTGTTCACCTTGCAAGCCATCGAAATCAACAGTGTACCCAATCAACAGAGAATCTCCACGTTCGTCGAAGGTAACAAACTGTACATGTTACATCCTTATCATCCGTATTTCAAGTTTCTCCTCGATGGCACGATTCAGATAAACGAATTTTCGTACTGGTCTCACGGCAGAAAAGCTAGCGTTCCCAACATGCCGTTGAGATCGAATCGTGGTGTCCAGAAAGCAGGAAACATTCCTCTGGTACGTTGGAACGAAACGCACAACATATATGAAATACGCGAAGACGAAGATATTACCGTTTTCGACGTGAGTGCCGGCGATAAGCTGATCATTCAAAACACGAGCGAGGTGCCACCCTCTTTGAATCCCATCACGCTCGTGCTTCTCTTCAAACGTAATCTCTAAAGATGTCTAGGCAAGCCATCGTCGAAGAATTGCATAAACCTGCACGCCGCAACTACGAACGTTTGGCGGTGGTAACTAAGGGCATCGAAGACCTCTGGGAAAGTGACCTCGTGGAAATGAGTAGCGGCAATTTAAAAACGTACATAAATTGAACAAGGGCAACAAATACCTCCTCAGCGTCATAGACACATTTTCGAAATTCGCATGGGCTCTACATTTGAAAGCCAAAACGGGAACATGTGTCACGGAAGCATTCAAATTAATTTTTCGCGAAAGCGGCAGACGACCTCGATTTCTGCACACGGACAAGGGGAAGGAATTCTACAATGCCACGTTCAGGCAGTTTATTCGGAAACACGACGTTCAACATTACTCGACCTTCAGTGACGTCAAAGCAAGCATCGTGGAAAGATTCAATCGGACTCTGAAATCGCGCATGTGTTCACGCTTTACGCTTCAGGGAAGCTACAAGTGGGTCACCATTTTTCCGGAACTCGTTAACGACTATAATCACACACGGCACAGAACGATAGGCATGAAGCCAGCTGACGTTACTAAGTCCGACGAGCAGCGTTTAATTTCTAGCGTTTACTGTCCAAAGTACACACCAACGACAAAAAGACCTAAATACAAAATTGGAGACCAGGTGAGGATCAGTAAATTGAAGCTAACGTTCGACAGGGGTTTCACACGAAACTGGAGCACGGAACTTTTTACCGTGGTTCGAGTTTTACCCGGGAACCGTCACACGTATATAATAAAGGACAGTGGCGGTGAAATTTTATTGGGGCGCTTCTACGAGGAGGAACTCTCTAAAACTAAATACCCCGACACGTACCTTATCGAAAAAGTTTTGCGTAAGAGAGGTGACAAACTTTTGGGCGTCGTGTACAGTTCGTGTAATTTATTTGCAATGCGATGATCGGTGCTAAGTTTTCTTTTACCTTGAAACAGGCATTCTTTGTAATCTTGCAGGGTGAATTTGCTGGTACTTATTTTTCCCACACCCTTCGCTTTCTTGATCTCTATTTCTTTTGCAATCTTGACGCAGTACATTTTGGCACGAAGCCCCGCAAATTCGCTGATGTACTTCCCGCCAACTTCATCTTTGTATTTTCCAATCGTCATTTTATTTTCTGTCGAATGCAAGTGACTGCCCGATGGTAAGTTGCTAAAATCAAAAAGATGCTTCATCGAACTCAGATCATGTTCGAGGCTTGGTGTTTGGATTAGAAAAACGAAGCTATCAGTGTCAATGTAACATATTTCAATGTTATCTCCATAAAAGGGTTGAAACTGATCGTAGTAGGATTGGTACATGTGCAATTTAGAGAGTTCAAGGACGGTGGCACCTATGGCAATCGGCTTGTTGAGCATCACTTGCTTCTTGTTCTTCTCGACGAATATCAGATTCTCGTCGAAAATGGTGAAGTTTTTGAAGTAGGGGGACGCGACAATCTTCTCGAATTTCTTTTCGTACGTGACCAACGTTGCGTCGATGTAATTGCGCACGTTCTCCATCGTCTTGCCGTAGATGGCGTTGTTGAATAGTTTGTACAGATCCTTGTCTGCAGGCGATGTTGATTGCGCTCTGCGTTGGGTGTTTTCGGCTATGTACGGTTCCAGCCACTTGCTCTGTCGGAACTTCAATCCTCTATGTACTTTCTTCAGCTGCAAACCGTGTCTCACGTAAAATTGGAGGAGTCGGTAGTGTAAAACGTAATTCCGCTTGTTCTCCATGCTTAGTATCAGTTTTGGCTCCGATCCTCCTCCAGGTGGCTTCTCTTTGGTGGGGGCCAGGGCCAATCCGTGATGTTTCTCGTGAAGCGTTTCGGGATAATCGAGATCCACTTCCAAGAAACAGCCCCATTCGTTATTTTCGGTCCAGTTGAGAAAATCCTCGCAGGAGAGTTCCTCTTCGCTCATCCATTCGTAGTCGCTGATGGGAAGACATTGGGACATGCAATGGCAGTACAAGTTGTTGACATCCCAGTAGACAATGTAGGTGTTGGGCTTCGATGCATCGTAACCAGGCGTATGAGGATTGTTTGCGAGAGCATGGCGTCGGGGACATTGTACGATGCCACCGCGTATCGCACTCTCCATGAAGGCATACTGTTCTTTCTCTGCGATGAGTCCCAGTACCACGTTGGTGTATTTCATCATAGATTCCCAAGTCAATCCCGGCGTCGTGAAGAAATACGCAGGATCCAATTTGTAGATCGAGATGCATCTCTTGCGAAACGACTCGAAAATGTCCATGAGAAGTGTCACGTCCAATTTAAGATACAGATTGTGATAGTGGCGAAAAGTTTGGCAATTGAAAGCTGTCCACACACTACGAGCGTGTTCGTAGTCCTCTTCGGAACAGACGTCCTCCGTGAGATGAGAATAAAATGCCTCCCGGGGTGGAAGCTCTGTCTCGTCAAATTTGTCGAAATCATTGACGTACTCGTACGGGTAGACGCCCTTGCGACGCAACAGATTCAAATTCTCATCTCCCGAAATCATTTGCTTGGTGGCCACAAGCTCTTCGTCGCCAAGTTGAGTTGCAAGGGTGGCGAGGCTGGAGGACAGGAAATTGTAAGAGTACAGGATTCTAACTTCCACACTTCCTCCTTCTTCGAGAGGGATCCACACTCTTACTGCAATATACTTCTCGTTCGTTCTGGGGATGATGCTGATTCGAGTCGTGATATTGTACAACTCTTTGATGAACAGATGCGTATCATATTTTTTCGTGTAATGCAGAAACATGGCAACAAAATGCGACTCCTTAATTTTAAGATTGCAGGAATTACAGATGGTGTTCAGGAATAATCCATTCTGATGGTTGTGGTGTACGACCTTGTGATTTTCGGGGGTGAAAGCCTAGTTACACTCCGCACATCTTGTTGCAGTGTCATGTCTCCGTTGTTGTTCCGTTGTGAGAGCAGGTGGAGAAACGTAAGAGCCTTTCAGTCTGGGTGCAAGTTCTCTTGCGCATTCCTCTATCTTCTTAACAAAATTTTTTGCCGCATCGGGTCCGCAATACAAGATGACACCATTTAATTTTTCTCCGTAGATGGAGAAACTGCAAGGTTCGTGGTGAAAAATTTGCATTGTGCTTGAGGTAGAGGGATAAGGGTTGCAAGACGTCATGGGAACTTGGAAGCTTTCAAAGTCGGCATAAAGGACGACGGGATGGTGGAGAAGAGCCTGGTGTTTCTGAAATTTCATCTTGGTTCCGGGTTCCGGCATGGCATCTTCGGGTTCTGCATTCACGGAGCCAAAACACTTGTGCTGTTTTTTCATCTTCTTTCCCCCGCGAAAATTTCTCAAACACCGATCGCAAATTTCAATCTTATCGTGACGCTTGCTGATCTGTCTTCCGACTAGGCGAGAAAAATTGCGAATCAAACTGTAACGGCCATCTACAAGCAAGAGTCGAATTACATTATTCTGGCTTCTCGCAGGTATTAACACACAAATGTCGCCGCAATCGTCAACCCCGAATACAGAAATATCAATATTTTCTCCTTTTTTTCTCGATATTGTTTTATAAAATGATCTATGTTGTTCAGGTCCACAGGATAGGAAATTCCTTTCATCACATTTTTATAACTCCGCTCGTATCGGGTGTAGTTGGACAAGCGTTCGGGGTTATCATTATTAGCTGGGTGTAATGCGGCGATGATAGACCAGAATAGACTCTTCTGATCTTTACTTTGTAAGTTTAACACTGCATTTTGCTTTTTTTTAATGTCTGGTGCAGCATTTTTTGTTTTTGTTTTTTGTGTTCTCCGTAAGGCTTTGAACTTGCACACTCGAAGTTGTAACATGTGGCTGCGACCGCAAAGACTCCATCCACTTCCGCGTCCTTCAAAATCTTCTTGTTTTTGTCCCAGATGCTCAAATAGCCGTGTTACAGTCTCGTCAAGATCGTCGTGATTGCCCTCATGTAAGCCTTCGCACCCTACGTAAAAGCTGAAAGTGCTTGTCTCGGACGAGACAACTTTCTCATAGAGCAGGGTCAAGACGAGATGAATTTTAACTGCAACATTAATGAGGCAATTCCGTAATTCATCAACTACCAGAGATTTCACATTGTCGAGGAACGTGGTCGAGTCACACTTTTCGTCACTTCCAGATTTATACGTCATGATGCGTGCATTTTTATTCAGAGCACCGCCTTCATGCGCATCAATGCGAGATTTCTTTGCCGGGGGGACATCATGTTCCGGTAGACGACATTTTTTCAAATGCTTCGAGATGTTCGATTTGGAAATCAATTTCTCACAGTTGGGACATGCCATCATTTTCCCGCAAAGACCGGAGGGGCCTGCTTGCGGTTCCATTTCTCTGTATATATACTCTGTTATTTATATACGTGAAATTTTTTTGGGCTGTGTGGTGGTAGGGGAAAGCGCACTGAAACAGAAGGAAAAAAAATAGATAAAAAAAGTGCTAGACATTTTTCCTTCCACAAGTGCATATATATATTAGACGCGTGTGTGTGCACTGTTGTAGGAGGTGTGTGTCAATTTTTATGACTCCTCTGAATATGTGTGTGTGTCAGACGCAAAACAAAATAAATATATATCGTGAAAAAAATAAAACACACTTGAAAAAAAAAACTTACCTTTCAAGAGAGATAGAGAGACTTTTAAAAAAACTTGTAGCTCACTGAACTTCCACGATGATATATATGTATACTGCCAGACAAACAATTAAGGATACTGAACTGCAACGATTAACGTTCACTATGATAATGATGTACAAAAGGAGAAACTGGTACGTTATATAGGAACCCAACCCACGCGACCTCTTGGTTAAAACACAATGAGCCAAATGTCCTAGCAATGAACCCCGTTGACCGATTCACTCATGCGTTTGGTACAACGAACAATGCTATACTTCCTATTTCTTTTTTTCAGCAAGACCTTTTGATGCGCATGTCCTGGGGACAAATGGCAATGAACGGGTAAGTACCCCCGTTGACAGTTCCACCCATGCATGTTGTCATGGTATTCGATCATTTTTCCTCGGCCTCTTCCACGCCCGTCAGGGTGGTGTGGTTTAAAATCCTGAACAGCAAGTTGACGAGCGTTTTTTTGTTTCGATCCAAGGTTTAGCCAAACTAATTGCAAAAAACGGGTGTCCCCGCTCTGCGAGAACCAGCACAAAACTCAACCATGCCTGAAACGAAGCATCCACCTGTTTCGTGTTTGTGATTCCATAAAAAAAAAAAATCGTGGTACCAGTACGCAAAAAGGTTAGAAAATTCCACATGCAACAATGCAGCTTTTTTGGTCGAGCATAATGTGGATAGGTAATCTTCCAAAGCGGATGTTGTGCTCGCTTCCACCGCCTCTTCTGATTCGATCGTTATCGGGGATGTGGATTCTTCGTTCATGACCGTGGAGGTGGAAGAAAATAGATTCGCTTCGGGTGGAAGAGAATGCAAGCTGAATGGGTTCGGGGAGCTGCCGTTGTTGTAGCGGCGGGGTTGCCGAAGCGGGGGTTGTTTACCGCAGAAGCGGGCAGCATGGGCAATGCGGGCGAAACGATTATTTCTTGCGCCCTCGAAAAAATAACATTATTCTCCAATCGATCACACACGCCTGCAAGAAAGACAAAAAGCTTGCGAGCGAAACTGCGAATCGTTCCAGTATGCAGGTGCGGAGCAGAAAAAGCGAGTGATGTTTCGAAGCCACGAACGTTCGATTTCAACATCACCGCATATCGCTTCCAAAAAGTTGCGTCGTTCAACGACGATAGTTTCGGAAACGGTTGCAAGATGAAATTTTGGTTTCTTGCCGTGCAAGCCCCGGAATGGTCAACGTCTGGGTCGCTCCCACCGAATCGAAAATCGATTTCAATTTTTCTCTGCCACTCTCGAGCGACATTCTTGGTATTTCGGAATTCGTTCTCGAACGTTTCGTAGAAAATCCGGATCGTTTGAAAGCGTTTGGTCCGTGATGAAAACGTTGCGTTGAGCGATGGAACACAATTTCTCTATCGGGGTTGAAAGATTCGTTCGACCGAGCGTAGCTATCCACGCAAACATAAACAAAAATTGCGCGAACGCTTTGGGAGCTTCGCACAGGATTGTCAATTTGTTTTTCATGGAGTAATCTACATAAGATTCTAGCATCGAGAACAAACATCGTTGATTAAATTTCTGGCAACGTTCGCAATACAAAATCCAAACTCGTTTTGGTTTGGGCACCACGCACCCTGGCGGGGTTATAGGGGCCAGGAATCCTAAAAAACAATTATTATTTGTTTGTTTGCTTGAGTCACAATACAGAAATAATGAGAGGCACGCGCATGTGTGTGTGGCAGAAATATCACATCGTTCCGGAGAGGTTTACAAAGGTCACGATATATAAACATTGGCCGGGACTTAGAAAAATTACGATAAGGCGCATTCGTACTTCAAGGATGAGAAAGTGTATTTTCTCGTACCGGCTTTTCTGCGCTGTGAAACATCGTCAGCGCAATAAATGAGGCGCGGAACGTGGAGAGAAAGTGAGTTTTTGAGGTTTTGGTGCGATTTTCTTAGAGGTCAAAAAATCAGGGTTGCAGTCAAAGGTACATATACTATTACTTTTTATCCAACCCTTGTAAAAAGGGCTTATGTACGTTTTACCTAGTTTTAAGAAAATTGAAATATATATATATATATATATATATATATATATATAGTCATTGTGTCATCAGTCATATATTGTTGGCGAACTGCTGTCATTCGATAGACCACAGTACTAGTTAATAACAGGTAAAAATCAACAATGTAAGTTTATTAACGACTGGGAATTTGTTATTTATTTTGCTTGGACTTGGTACTTATCTGCAATCAATAGCTAACTAGTGGGAAAGTATACTAGTTGGTGCTTGCTAATGCATTTTAAATTGAACCAAATTGCAGAGTTACAATCAGTGTATAGTGAACAAGGAAAGTCATTAACCATGAGGTATTATTTACTTATTTGTATATGAATTAAAGTGCTGAGAAGAGTATGTTAATTAATATTACTAATTAAAAAGCTACAAAAATTGGTGAAGAACTACTATTTTTCAAAACTGACATATTCAGTACTGACATACAGATGTACTGTTAATCAAGACAACACATAATGTTTCACTGTTCCTCTACGAGTAACGGCAACTTTAAAAACTATGTCTGCTTCACTGTTCTTTAGGCAATTGGCCATTGTAGCACGGCATTCCAGAATTCCAGAACGAATTCATCTTGAACGATGTGGGGAAGCAGATATTTCTAATGTCTACCAACTTACATTTTTGCACTTTGCATCAGGATTAGCTTGTTGCTGCGGAAATGTACCTTTTCACGTAACGCACCGGGACAACCCAGAAGAAACGTATGGAAGTACGATCCATTTATCATTGTGAATGCTTACAGTGTTCCAAATACATTGTCAGATAACACGAAATGATGAAAGTTAGAGATATTGAACGCAATTCGCTGTCAATTGGTGCCAAAACGCTTTGCAATGACGTAGTTGTTTTCTTGTAAAACTGTTTCCACCAGCTGTGGAAGTTGAAGATATCATCGGTGTGGACAAGATGTACAGTGAACCTAATCCTGGTAGTAGAGGCTAATATTAGTTATACTGCTCCATTACAGTGTATACTCTGTCATTTCGTCGTAACTTCCGTTTGATGCACAAACGTGTATTTCATTTGGTAAGAAAGAGTGGCTCCTGAACTGGAAGATATGTCCTATTTTGCGGAATCGCCCTGTGGTCACCAAGGCTTGACAGAGTCGTACTACACTGTGATTTTTGTTTTGAGCTCCACAATTGTCACAGAATAGAATGAGTTCCTTTACAATAGTAGAAACGTCGGTACTTAGACACTGATATAAAAAACTGCACACCACATTTGGGCCTTTATGGGCTATCCCCTCATGATACACGTCACAATTTGACGTATGAATTTTCATGTTATGAATACCAAATACATTCACTATTAGTTGTCTCAGGTAAAACAAATCTTGAACTGGAAATTTTGGAACATGAAGATTCTGCATATAGTCAAAACTGAGGGCCACAATTTATTTTCCGTGATACGTGACTGGCTGTCCTTCAGAGAGTAAAAATTATATTTGTCTTTTACTTGTATACACGCATTTCGCACACCGCCGTCCGTCTTGCGGGATCATTTAAAGTTTTGTTCTTTATCTTCACCGATAACATTTCACATTCATAACAGGTGTCTACTTGAGACCTACTAAAATATAGGTCAAAACCTTGATTGATTATTTTCGCATAATATTTATTTAATGGGGGAATCAGAGTGCTTTTCTTTCAAAATATTGTACATGATTTTGCTGTTCTTTTCAGCACTTAAACAGTGGTATTTCTTAACTGATAGTGGGATTCTTTAGGAGGAAATTACATTGACCTTTGCAATTTCAAAGGCAGGGACAGCATTGCCACTTTTTCTTTTGCCCCTTCAATCAGTGGGATTCTGGCCTTACAAGATGAGCTGGCGTATTCTTCTCACTTCTTATGCATACTGAGAATGGTCTTCCGGCAAACATTGACACGATCTGTGCAAATAAGGCAAAAATATGTGAATGCGTTAGTCTTACCGTGTTTAGGCCTATGACGTTGGACAGGATCTGCTTCTATTTAAACTTTCAGAAATAAATCTTGCTAGTCTCTAGTTTGGAAATAATGAAAGTGGGTAAGAAGTGACACTTGATCTACCTCGCTAATGTTGAAGCAACAATTTTAAGACACTTACACGGCAGGCATAACGTTTTCTCAGGAATGAACGTATAGCTATAATGTACACGCCCCTTTATTTTGCGCGTTTTATAATGTATCGTTTGTAATCTGCAGGATGCCTTGTTTTCGTTTTCTTGATATGACACTTCTATATCTCATTTTTTTTTCTCAATTGCTAAGCACGATCAACGCACACTAATAAACAATGCACCGAACTTGTATCTCCATACCGTTTGCTGTTATTGCATATGCTGCACGCAATCGTCTATTGTTTGTAGCAACAGGATACCAAACTTTTGAATAACTTCATCCAGTGGTGCCAACTGTTGTGTCCAGAAAGGCGTCAAGTCCTGGACTCGGCGCTCTTTTACACTCAACGAAAACTTCACATTCGGATTTCACGCACAATATTGCAGGTAGGAAAGCCTTTCCTGCACTCAACGGTGACTTTTCATCTAAATAACTGAAATCCAGTGTAAACTCAATATCTCCCAAACGTGGACATATGGCTTTTCTGCAATAAGCGATTCAATTATTTTCAGCTCACCTAATTTGCTTTTGAAATTTTCGGATGAAATACACGTTGATGCTATTCCACCCCTTCCTTCTGAAAAAGATTGCCTGAAGTTTTCACCATTTCCTTGTTGCCATTGCTGTTGAGATTACCGAGGACTAAATGCACTTGAAAGTTCGTTCTGGCCAACCTGGCCTTCGGAGAGAGACTTGTGGTCTTCTACGATGCCACGTTTTCCCTTGTGATGAAGGGAACACTTTCTGGGTATTTGGATGACTATGTTCTCTCTGAAATGACAAATTTTGCATTACAATTCTGTCACAGTTCCAACTTATCGGTAAGCTTACGTCACCGAATGGAAAAGTTACTTCACTTTAATTTAAGTCTATTACAAACAGGATTTTTATTTGCAATTTTAGTCAAAGAATGCAATCAGGTAATGTTGTTGACAACAAGAATGTTTCAGGCCACCAGAATGACTTACACTTCACATTTATTACTACCTTCTTTATCAGTTCCAATTATGTTCGATGTCTCACTAAGTTTTCATAACACTCTATTACATTCAATTTCCTTTTAGCATTTAAATTATGCAGTACGTCTTCCCTGATAATAGTTACAGTACTTTCTGTATCGCTAAACACATTAACGTGTCAATAGTTATGGGCACAAGCACTGCAAGTAAATTGCCACTTTTATCTGCCTCATAATTGTTAGATGCCACTAAGTTCCTTGGACGCATCTTAGGGCCAAATGTTTGGACGTGACCAAAAGTTACACAATATCTGCACAAAATTTGCTTTTTGTGAACTACATTTACACTTCATTCACCAGACATTAATTGAAAATCTTTCGTTACACGTGAATGAACATGTATTGATTGTAACATTTTCTTAAAATCTCATATTTGTAATGGAATTCTATGTAACGTGAGTTATTGAGAAAATTGAGGCCACATTCGTTCAACTATACATTGTAAAAATGCATGTTGTGGTGACAATAAATTTTGCAAATTAAATGTTCTTTCCCGAGACTCAAGAGACTGTGAAAGGTTTCCTTTGACTTATTGCATTTTGAGTAGTGATGCCAAAAAAAAATACTAGATGAAGATTGTCGATCGTAATGTCTCGTGTTCTCGACATGGAATAATACTCGGTCCACGTTACGTTCCATTATTTAATGTTGTTTGGGAACGAACCTCACGGACTGGGTTTACATTTTCACTCTTTGCATTACAGTAAATTCCATATTTTACAATTATATTAATGCTTTGAACGAAA
This sequence comes from Lepisma saccharinum, assembly GCF_977018435.1. NCBI lineage: Eukaryota > Metazoa > Arthropoda > Insecta > Zygentoma > Lepismatidae > Lepisma > Lepisma saccharinum. Next base: position 7,034,358 of record NC_139252.1, on the reverse strand, counting down.
ATAATGCAAAGAAAAACATCGAACAAACATTCACACAATTCTTTTCACAAACATGCACGTGGAAACAAACACACAAAGCTAAGTTTTAACTTCCAAGTGAATGTCCAAATAACAGTAAATGGAGAGGCACGATGTGCGAAACATGGGATTTTTCACAGAAAGAATGCTTCTATTTTTGACATACGTGGTTTCTATTAATAGACAATGAAACAATTATGAGAGAAATTAACATGCATTTTCGTCTTCAGGTGTTGAGGAAGGAAACAGACTGACTCGAAAAAAGATAACATAATGCTATTGATAGAGTGTTGGTTAGCGTACAGAGCTTTCATCAGTGAGGTCTAGGTTCGATCCCCACCAAGGACAATTTTTTTATTCCTTTCTATTATTGAAGAAGTATGTAATATTGTTTTCTAGGTATTTTGACGAAATGATACACATCAAATTTGTTCGTTTAATCTGTATTTTCATTCTTCTAATAAGTTATCTATCACAAGGGGATATAGAGATTCTCTACCTAGGTGAAGGATATCTTCTCAATGGTTCCGTAGATATGATTGTCCAGTCCCTTCAACCCACTTTTCTTATTTATTTACTTCATTCATATCAACTCACAAAATACCATGAATCTAACGAAAACACACAGATATAGTTAGAACAAGAAACACACCTCTCGTCGAAGGTTCCAGACTCGAGTTCTGGCTTTTTTGCGGGGGTGATTATTCTTGTGTGTCTGTTTATTATCTTTGTCAAAAAAATATTCATCATTATTGTCGTGATTAACCTAGGGAGAGACCTAAGCGACAGAAATAACAAAAGTACAGAAAATGCAAGACATATCTGCCTGGGCATGTTATACCTTAGCAATCTGAAAATTAACTTGCGTTTCAGTCGACTACTTGCGAAAGAGTTTCGTGTTGTCTCGTTTTGGAGTGTTGGGTATCGTGTCGGACTAGCATGCGGGTAACCCGAGTTCGAGCCCAGCGGAAGGAAAGGTATTTTCTTGGTCTTATTTCATCCAACCTTATTTATAAAATTAAGTTTTCTGCAAAACCTTTTGAATTGCATGCCACTTCGTACGTTGGTAATCTGAAAGCAGCAAAGATGAAAATTTGATGTTCCGAAGGGGCGATGTATTTGTGTATGTGTTGAAAGAACGCAGTTATTTATTAGCGACAAACATGCAGCCACGTGATCATTGAGAACGCTTTCTAGTTGTCAGTGCTAAAATGGCAGTAGCTACAGTATTTCAACACACACCAACTTTCACGTTTCCATTAAAATGATTACCTTTCCACGTTTCATAATCATGAGTGATGTCTAAAGCAATACTTTGATACTTGCGTTTGCATGTTCGAATCTAAAGTAATACGAAATTTTTTGTCCCAGAAAATGATATTGAAACCATTAATAACTGTTTGCAACGTGATATTGATATCATATATTGAAAGAATAAAAATGGAGAATTTACGTAGCGTAAGTTCATGAAATGTCATTTTTTTCTGACATCTCGGACACGATGCCCATTAAATATACACAATATTACACTTCGTCTAGAACCCAAAAAAGGTAAATTTAAACTTGTTTTTGCATTTTTTGACATTTGTAAGGGTTTAGGTCATTTTCCACGATTTTCGGCATTTTCCCGTCATCTTTCGCAATATTTGGTATATTATTTCATTATATTTTGTCACTTCTTTAATTTTGGTAATATTCTTCAGTCTTTTCACCAAGGTGAACATATGCCTATATATATATCTCGCAGGATTCCAATTTACCAGCAAAAGAAAACTGAACTGGTGACAGTCTTTTGTTGTGCCGGGGGAAACCACCAGGTGTCCGTCTGGAGGCAAACTCAGATTTAAGATCAGATAAGGAGAGGCTGGAAATATTATAGCTAGACCCTGTTTCCATTGGAAATCCTCGTTGCATATTTTAATTGAATGTGCATGTGCTATCATATGGTGCACTTTTTATAAAATCAAGATTGCATTTTGTTTAATTTCATTTTCATTTCAATTTTTAACCTGAAACTAACAAATTTATTGGTCATTTTTTTCCATTTTTAGGATATTCTATAGGTCATATACCTATATTTTTTAGGTCATCAACTTCCGCTCCCTACTTATAAATATATTAAATTATGTCTATACCTGATGTGAAACGTGAGAACCTGAATGTTGCATTGAAAACTGCAGGGAATAATGACTGACTTATGAGCAGTGAAAGGTTTTTCCATGCTCCAATGGGATTTTATTTATAACTATAAATAAACACGGGAAAATAACGCAGGTTGGTATGACGAACTAAATTGTAATCTAAAAGTTTTAATTGAAGAAACAAAACACGTTCACGGTCAAAAATAGGAATTCAATTTCAGGCACATTACACTAACTGAAAGACCATTTTCCAAATTAATAATATCGTTCTTCACCTTTTTCTCAGTTGTCACACGTTAATTTCCTCTATATTCTCTGTATTCTCATTGATACAAACACCCACATCCATGCCCTAACCGAGTATTAGTAATATCGCACGCTAGCCAACAATTCCCGAGAAAACGTTTGATACGCGGTTTAGGCACAAGTGGTTGGAATCCCACTTTAAAATATACATACAGTTTTCTTACTGTGCATAAAGTGGACTTAAAAAGAAGAAAAAATCGAGGAAAAGCGCTTGAAGGTTTCCATTAATTCCAAGTGCCTTGATGAGGCGAAGCTATTACATGATTTTCAAGTGGTCAAGTGGCCACGTGGTAGCGGATAAGTTTCACGTAAAGAAGGCTTTGAGTTCGGTTCACGTTCTATTGCCCTATGGTTTTTAAATAACTCGAGCAACTAATTATTGCATTTTATTTAATAATTTTTTAGAGTAAGAGTTAAATACATTTTTACTTTATTTTTGGATGGAAATCTTTACTTTGTCCTCCTCCGTAGCCGAGCGGGTTAAGGCGTTCACTCGTCTTGAGATCGCTCGCTGCGGGACGGCGTAGGTTCGAATCCGGCTCTGGTCGGAATTTATTCGGCCTATGTATAGGGCCGGTAGCAACCCACCATTGGGGAAATTGGGGAGCTCCGAATGAGCGAGCTGTAACCCGGTCGAGAAGACCTACAACGGCTGGGGGTTCGACGGGCTGACCACCCGTCACCCCAATACTGGTCTAAGATCTCCACGCTATAACAGGTGACGGAGGAACAGTGTGGGAGGGAGACCAGCAGTCGGTAGGTAAGCCTAGGCTCTCAAGGGATATCGCGCTGTGGGTCATTATTAACCTTTACTTTACCGTTTTAAATTATTTTTTTTGAAAATTATTTTTTACGATAGTTTTTTTTTACATTTCTTATCATTTTACAAACATACTCAATAAAATGTTATGCCTGGCGAAAAGTATATATTTCTTTGGAGAAAATGATCCAGAAATACATATAATAATATTCACAAGAAATGATCGTAATTGTTTGGATAACAAAATTCAATTCAAAATTCAACAATTCGCACAGCAAATAAAATAAGAATGTTCGAAATAAATAAATTGAAATATACAGTTGCTCGAGTTAAGAAAAAAAGTTGAAGGTAATCAAACGGGAATCGAACCCAGTATCTCCTGCATGTCAAACTAGCACGCTACTACCCCACCACCCGGTCTTTTTTCAGTCGGACAATCTAATCGTGTTATTAGTAACGCTTGCTAAGTTTCTAATCTTTGAAGCGCTTGTAATTGTTGTTGTGTGTCACGAAGTTATGTTTACTGCAACATTTGAGCACATAATCCAAACATACATAAATTTTATACACAGAAAACTTGGGTTTTCTGCACATAATTACGGAGCATGCGCTCTGTCAAAGACTAGAAGGAACCTCGCAAAAGTTACTGAAGCTTCTCTGCGGTGCTGACAGTTGGCCCCGGAGTCACGTGGTATCTGCGTATCAGTCGACATGACATTGTGCCTGGAGAATCAGCACACTGAAGTGAACGAAGGTATTTTGGTGATTTGAAAGCTGGAAGAAAACATGAATGCGCGTTACAACAGGTAGAGGTTTGTCTTCAGCTTTGGGAGATACAAACCACACTAGGCATACAGAGTGTATAATGTAACATAAAAGGAAATTATTTCTCCGTGTCCTTACACTGTCAATTTTATTGCCTTTTTTGGAGTTATTTGACCACAGAAACGGATTACATTATTGAAGCTTTATCTCGTGTGATGGCTTGGTTCAGTATGCTGATCAGGTTTTCTGACAAAAACAGGACGAGCTACCCAAGAACAGTAATTTTCTATATTTTATATCTGCTTCCTTCATCATCCGGTATAAGGCAGACAAGCACCTACCACAAAAATGTAAGAGAACCATTGCTAGTTTGGAAACTTGTCTTGCAATTGAATGTCTGTCATGAACAGCTGCAAAGAAACAAAGGCTTTCCTTTTTAAAGATTACACTAAATAATTGTTATTTGATTAGGAAACTAAAACGACTTCAGTATTCCCATGCAGTACACAAGAGATTCAAAACAATCTCTAAAACATACTAGTGCTCGTTTCAAAGTACTCGTATAATTTCACCAATCAAGACACAAAATAAAGGGCATGCTCAAGAAAAAATATGTTTCTTTGATTATCAAGTGCATTACTTGGTTAACATCAAGTTTGAATTTGCAAGGTTATCCAAATATTATTTATTTTGAAAATAGTCTTTCAGTTAGTGTAATGTGCCTGAAATTGAATGCCCTATTTTTTAACAGTGAACGTGTTTTGTTTCTTCAATTAAAACTTTTAGTTTACAATTTAGTTCATTATACCAACCTGTGTCTTCTCCCTTGTTTATTTATAGTTATTAATAAAATCCCAAGGTAACTTAACATATAAAATCCCATAGGAGCACGGAACAACCTTTCAATGTTCATAAGTCAGTCATTGTTCTCTGCAGTTTTCAATGCAACATTCATGCTCTCTGTTCGTGCATCGTACGTTTCACATCAGGTATCCACATAATTTAATATATTTATAAAATGTTTTAGAGAATATCTCCATTTTTATTCTTTCCATATATGATATCAATACCACGTTGCAAACAGTTATTAATGGTTTCAATGTCATTTCTTGAGAAAAAAAGTTTCGTATTACTTTAGATTAGAACATGCACACGCAAGTATCAAAGTATTGCTTTAGACATCACTCATGATTTTGAAACGTGGAAAGGTAATCATTTTACGGGGAACGTGAAAGTTGGTGTGTGTTGACAGACTGTAGCTACTGTCATATTAGCACTGACAACTAGGAAGCGTTCTCAATGATCACGTGGCTGCCTACTTGTTGCTAATAAATAACTGCGTTTTCTCAACACATACACAAATACATCGCCCCTTCGGAACATCAAATTTTAATCTTTGATGCATTCAGATAACCAACATACGAAGTGGCATGCAATTCAAATGGTTTTGCAGAAACCTCAGTTTTATAAATAAGTTTGTATGAAATTAAGACAAAAAAAACACTACTTGCGCTGGGCTCGAACTCAGGATGCGCACATGCTAGTCCGAAACGTAAACAGACACTCCAAACTCTTTCGCGAGTAGTCGCCTGAAACGCAAGTTAATTTTCAGATTGCCAATTACCAAGGTATAACATGCCTAGGCAGATATGTCTTGCATTTTCTGTACTTTTGTTATTTCTGTCGCTTTGGTCTCTCCCTAGGTTAATCACGACAATAATGATGAATATTTTTTTGACAGAGATAACAAACAAACACACAAGAATAATCACCCCCGCAAAAAATCAGAACTCGAGTCTGGAACCTTCGACGCGAGGTGTGTTTCTTGTTCTAACTATATCTGTGTGTTTTCGTTAGATTCATGGTATTTTGTGAGTTGATATGAATGAAGTAAGTAAATAAGACAAGTGGGTTGAAGGGACTGGAAAATCGTAGCTACGGAAAAATTGAGAAGATATCCATCGCCTAGGTAGAGAATCTCTATATCCCCTTGTGATAGAGAACTTATTAGAAGAATGAAAATACAGATTAAACGAACAAATTTGATGTGTATCATTTCGTCAAAATACCTAGAAAATAATATTACATACTTCTTCAATAATAGAAAGGAATAAAAAAATTGTCCTTGGTGGGGATCGAACCTAGACCTCACTGATGAAAGCTCTGTACGCTAACCAACACTCTATCAATAGCATTATGTTATCTTTTTTCGAGTCAGTCTGTTTCCTTCCTCAACACCTGAAGACGAAAATGCATGTTAATTTCTCTCATAATTGTTTCATTGTCTATTAATAGAAACCACGTATGTCAAAAATAGAAGCATTCTTTCTGTGAAAAATCCCATGTTTCGCACATCGTGCCTCTCCATTTACTGTTATTTGGACATTCACTTGGAAGTTAATACTTAGCTTCGTGTGTTTGTTGCCCGACTCTGTGGCCGAGTGGTTAGCACATCGCGCTGCGACGCCATGGGTCCCGGGTTCGAATCCCGGTCGGGCTTGGTTGTTTGTGAATGTCCATTCATCAATTTCATCATTTCATCACTCATCCTAATCTTCGCAAATTAGCCAAGAGGCACAAAACGCTAAGTAAAATAAACTAAATCAATCAATCAATCAATCGTGTGTTTGTTTTCACGTGCATGTGTGTGAAAAGAATTTTGTTAACGTTTGTTCGATTTTATTCTGGGCATTATTTTCGTTCAAAGCATTAATATAATTGTAAAATATGGAATTTACTGTAATGCCAGGAGTGAAAATATAAACGCAGTTCGTCAGGTTTGTTCCCAAACAACATTAAATAATGGAACGTAACGTGGACCGAGTATTATTGCATGTCGAGAACACGAGACATTACCATCGACAATCTTCATCTCGTATTTCTCTTTGGCATCACTACTCTATTTACAGAGATGTATACCCGTGACTGGTATACAAGCCGCAGAATTGCAATGCTGGTTGAGTTGTCTAGTGACAAGGCACTTGGTAGTCAGATATTGATGGCTTGCTTCAGTGCTTCTTCAATAAGGTCGTTACAACCCAGCAGTGCCCGTGACTGTACAAATCTTACCAGCCAATTTATGCAAGGTAGACAATATAATTTCTATAATTGGAAAACCGTTGCTTTGCTCGTATCATTTCTACTACCTACAGAAAATTTGAATATGGATACACTATCGTCTTAATTTACGATAGGGACTTGTGAAATTACTGATGACAATGTTTGTTGAGCAACTATATTAGTTAATTTATCCGAACAGTGCCCACTAAAATTGGCAAATAATCGAAGGAGGTTTGTTACTGGTTTGTTACTGGTTTGTTATCTACCAATTCTGTCTTACAACGAAATCGAGTACGCGACTGTTTAATAACTGGTTCGTTCTAAACTTTAATGCTATCAGTCGATTCCTGAGTAGCATTTTAGCGAAATTCAGCATTGCACTGCAATTACACCACTGACCATTAGAGAAGTGCTGTAACTCTCCCGGTTCAACTTCCGTGCCTCGACTTTTGTCTGGCGATGTGAAGAAAACATTGTTTTTAGACTTATATGGCCTTGGTGATTATAATAAGGAGAATGTCTATTTGTTTAATTTAATCGAGGAAAATGAACCTCGAGAGGCATACAAAATGGACAGAATAATCAGATACGATAGTAGGTGCAAGTTTACCTATAAATATCATTTTACGGTGGAGTGAAATTCCAGCTTCCTCCGAATAAAGATAATCTTGTATACGGTAGGGTCATGAGATGCCTGGTGTTCGGTTGGGTTCTTTCTTGTACATTAGTTTTATCCCATTTTTCACTTGTGTATATTTTCTCCTAGTAAACAGAACGAAATCTGTGAAACCGTTAACCACAATGGTTCAAGAATTTGCAGATAAGATATTTAAAAGAACATAAAAAATTACGTCATAATGTGAAAATTCTCCTTAGTTTTGAAATGAAACAGATAATGCCATTTTTCTCAAATTGACCTTTGGATGGGATCTGCCGTTATTATTCTGAGTATAATTATTAAGATATAACATTGCAACTATTTATTGTCTCTTACAAACTAATACTAAAAGAAGAACCATCCTAGTATGTGTGCACTCTACGGCTGCTTAGGAAGGAAGTACTCCTTAATTAACAAGTCGAGCCTTCTCTCCTCGAGCAGAGAACATCACGTGATCAAAAACAAAGGACATTAAATACACCATAGTAACAAATCCTTAAATTTTATATTACCCGTTATGAGTATGTGGAATGCTACTAAGATAATTTGTTAAAAAGGTGACAGTAATTCGACGTGGAGAACAGCCCCGTGTGGGAACCATGCTGTTCGAGTTGTTCAGCATAAGATTTTATCTATACCTGTCCATCATAATTTTTTGAAAGTTTATTCTTCGTCATTTTCACTTGAAAAAATACCCATCATAAGATAGTGTCTGTATACTTTCACACGTTGTCCTCAAAATATAAGTAAAGTATTCGTGAAAATTTCAATGCATAAAGTTGTAGTTCCAGGTTAGTGTTTACAATCCTAAATAATCATCATTTGCAAGCACCTATCAATTGTTGAATTGAATGAATTTCTTTCTCTTTTTACCAAGTTTCTCTGCCGATTTCGGCTCAGTGCGACCATGAGTAAGAGTAACGATATGCTGAAATAGGTTAAGAAACACAAGTAGCCAGGCCTAGGTTAGAATCGGGGACCCGTGATATCGTAGCATGCTGTGCTATTCACCCCGACACGAAGTTTGGCCAATTTCCATGAAACAAACCAAATTCCTCTTTGTGGCTTAGCGAGGAGTCATTTTTGAGGAATCTCTGAAGACAATAATTCAGCATCTATTCTATGAATTATATAAGGTTTATCAGCGTACTTATTTCTTTCTATATTATAATGGTTAGAAAAGGAGTATTCGAATGTAAGAAACATAAAAATCCCGATTTATAAGTCACGTCACTGGTGTCGTAACAGAAATGTTGATGATATTCTTGCTTTTCATTGTTTATTTTCTCCGGTCCTTATCCTAAATGTTGTTTTTCATATCATTTTGAAATTAGTAAATACAACCATCATCCAATCCATTCTGCTTCCAAATGATGATGAGTAGCCTCACCCCCCCCCCTTCGTGATGGATATGGATTTCTTTTGCTTTTGCTGTTGGATATTGAATCACATTTTTCAGTATTTTTTTCCATCTACTTAGATTGTAAAATTAGACATGTTATTACATTACCAATTACAACTGAGGACTTTCCGTAACCATTTCATTACACGAGGGGAAAAATATCACTTTGCAACTATACGGGTGATGTGTCCCCACAATTTATTTCAGGTGTACTGCCACACTTGATCGATTCCGTAGCTGAATTTTATATCGTACGAGTGTGCTACTTCATATGAACACAATTGTACAATATAGGAAATGTGCACTAAAGAAAAATATGGTACTGAGAAGATCGAGAAAGAGAAATGTGTATTGAAATTTTGTTAAATATTCTTTGAAACTTTTATGCAATCCCATGGTCGTATTAGTTTTATCGCACAATCAGAGATTATGAAATGATCTTCTAGTTAGCCAAGTACCTATATGATTTACAGAGTAGTCAATAGTTATAGGTGTGGAAACAAAACATTTGGATGGAAAAATTCTTTCAGACCATGGCTGAACTATGAAAAAGTGGATCCCAGATGATAACTTCAATGTAATTTTCGAAATCAGTAGCCCTGAATTAGCAAAGTATTAGTGTTATATTTCATAACATTTTGTGTGTTGAACAGTGTAATCCCCTAAACTGACACTTACCTGAAATTATATGAACTCGATTGTTACTGTAATTTCCCGTGTTACTTCACTCAGAGAATTTTGTATCCATTAAAAAATATTGGTATTGTAGTTATAAATATAAATAAGACAAGATTCTATGATTTCGTTAAATGTTTATTTTAGGTCATATCTTTCGACAGAAAGAGAGTATTAACGATATGGGACCCTTCCACCTGGAAGTTTCATGATCTTTACCCTAAGATTATCCACACAGAACATGGGCCTTGCTTTGCTTTCAACACACTTCTGGGAAATGGTGAATGGTACACAGTAATTTATATTTCCTAATTATAACATCATTAAGCCTTGTTTCCATGATTATGAAAAACTAAATATGCTGACCAAGGCAGTAATTTATTTTATTAAAAACATAAACTAAAACGTAACGTTTCAACCTTCTAGTAAGGTCTTCATCATACTCTGTATTAAGTAAAAAAGTAACAAGATACACAAAAAGGGCATCATATATTCACAAACATTACTCACTCCAGACTATTAGAAAGTTGTTAGGAACTTTCTAGCAGGTGGCTTTCACTTTCCAACTGTACTTTCACCTAAAAGGCTAAACATAATTACTTTGATATAGAATGTGAAGATATATTCATATAGAATATCTCACGCTCTTTTTCCTTCATTTTTCTTCCTTCTCCTCTCCTCTTTCTCTCTTGTCCATTCCACTCTTTCTGACACCTTCTTCCATTCTTTGTTTAACTTCAGTCCCCCATTCCAGTTCATTATGTCTTCTTCACCTTTCTTCTCTATTTCCTTGGCTTCCTTCCATTTTCTCACTAGCATTCTCTTCTCCCTTCCTATCTGCTTAGCCTCATCCCACTCTATGTCATGTCCTGTTTCTCTCGTGTGTTTAAATATTGCATTTCTCTCTCTCTTAAGTCGAACATCATCCCTATGTTGTTTCAACGTGTCTTTCAGCCTTTTTTCGTTTCTCCTATGTACACACTCTGACATTCTTTACATTTCTCTTCGTAGATAATCTCTTCCTCTTCCTCTCCTCCGTTTTCTTTTTTCTTGTTTGCATTCTTCGCTATTCCTAAGATGCTTCTCCCTCCCTTCCTGTAAGTTTTAATTCAGGCTTTCCTAAGCACTTTGCATATCTTTTCTGTGGTCTTCCCCATACCCCTTATTCCAAATCTTCTCTCTTTTTCTTTCTCTTCCAATTCTCCCCTGCCAGTTTTCTTCCTTCTTCTGTTTATGTCCAGTCTATCCTGCTTCTCATAGCCATTCTTTTCCAGCTGTTTCCATAGGCTATTTATTTTGCCTTCTTTTTCACATTCTTTCATGCATATTTTCTTTATTCTGTCCTCCATATTCTTTATAAAATTTATTTTTGTCACCTAACTTACATCACTTCTCTTGTGGCAGAATACCCCTGCTGCACACTTCTTGTGATGCCAAGTGGTTTCAATTTCTTGTCCTCTCTTCCTTTGCATCAATATATCTAGGTAGCTTAGGACAAATTAATATATAATGCCCGTTTTGTGTATCTTGTAACTTTTGTACTTGATGCAGAGTCTGATGAAGACCTTGCTAGAAGGTTGAAACGTTATGTTTTAGTTTATGTTTTTAATAAAATAAATTACTGCCTTGGTCAGCATATTTAGTTTTTCATTCCTAATTATATTTAACTTTACTAAGATGCATTATCCCACCCGAGCTAGATTTTCACATATTCTTCAAAAAACATTTTTTGAAATATGTGAGAGAGTGTGTGTGTGTGTGTGTGTGTGTGTGTGTGTGTGTGTGAGTGAGCAGATATATTCTTGTAGGAACCGGCGTGTGTATAAACACCTTTCTTAATGGGACAAAAAAAAATGTTGCGACTTTTTGCCGGTCCCAACAAGGAAAAGGCCATTTCCAAACTCCTGAGACCCCTTTCGTCCTGTACGCGAAGTATTTCAAAGTTACCAAAAAGTTCATATTTGTTGGACTAGTGTTTATGTGGCTGTGTTACACTCTCCCACCTGCTGGTCAAAGCTGATACCTTCCATGCTGTGTAAAACTGTGGTCTTTAATCGCATCTCTTGGGACCAGGAAGTGTGGGTGTGTAAAATCTTAGGTCTATTTCGCAAGTATTAGTACCGAACATCTCAGGGGGTTAAGGGGCAAGGAAAAGTTCGTTCGGCGGCCGAAGGGATTCCCCGCTCGTTTGTCCGTCTTGTTGCTCGCGAGCTGTCAATGTTGCCAACTTAAAACTTTGGACCCAGACCTGTTTTTCTATTATCTTTTAACACTACAATTGTAATTGTAATTGATGTGCTTTATTTACTTCGCTTTTTTGTGCAATTTTTGGCTAATTTGCGAAGATGGGGGATAAGTGATGATATTTGAAATTGATGAATCGACTCTCACAAACATCTATGCCCAAACCGGGATTCGAAACCGAGACTCCTGGCGTCGTAACGCGATGTGCTAACCACTCTACCACGAGGGTCGGCTTTAATCCTATAATCAAACAAAATGCTACCATATAATTTCTGCCTTCAAATGTGAGCCTATCTTTTGTGCTTATAACATATTTTCAGTTGGGTTTCACTATAATACTTGTAAATGCTGCAGATAAATCCATTCTTCCATAGCCAAGGAACAAAGAGCAGAGTTATCAGATGTTATCAGTAAAAACTCGTTACTTGTCTCCTTTCGGGCATGATGAAGACTAATGTATTTATCGAGGAAAATGAATTATTATTAAAGGTAAATAAGAATGGAGATTTCTGACCAAAGCGACAAGCGATCACGCAAAAGGGATGTGTGTTCATATCGAAGTGACAAGTGACACAAGTACTGTACCTCAGTCTGCAAGCAAGCCTTTTTCTCAAATGCGAAAACAGACATACATGACCTTCAGAAGCGGAAAGTGATACTTGTCGCTTACAAACAAGGATGCAACAATTTGTTGCACGTCTCGCCTGTTGCTTCCGTTTCTCAATATCGTGAATGGGATCGCCTATATGTCTGGTGTTCGGGCTCTTGGAGTGAATGCTTTCTTGTGGACTGAAGTGGCTTGTCAATATTTGTTTCCCAGTGATTCGTGTCGCTTCTCGCTTCTCGCTTTTCGCTTCGAACTGGAAGCTCCCGAAAGTCGTACGGAATTCCAACACATGATCTCAAGTCATAGAACAAGGAGACAATTGTTTATACTTCTCAAAGTTAACAGCTTGATCGCAATCCTTAAAGCCATTTTAAAAACAACGCAGTTCCTTTTTAACAACCGTGTTTGGCAACACTGCCTTGCGCAACGTGTGACTTCAAATGTGGGGAAATATTCCACTCGACATCATCACATAGGGAGGCTCTTCCCTTGCAGTACACCCTCGCCGCGACTTGCTCCTGTGTTGTCACAGTAGAGGGGATGCTATTCCGGCTTCGCGAGCTACGGCTGAATTAAGCAAGAAAGGCATCCAAGTCTTTGGTTCTTTAACGCTATTAGTCAACACTTCTAAACGCAGCAATAAACTTGTTTTTTTTTTTGTTTGATTTGGTATTTTATGTGTACAGTAAAGTTAATCGGGACAGTATCTACAGGCTAAAGAGGAATCCGAACCACCAAGTGCCTCCACCAGGTATCGAAAACGGGACCCTTTAATTACAAGACACAGCAATGAAGGTCAATGATTGGTAATAATTGCTGCTACAACCTTTTCAAGCATTTCCATTGGCTGTTAGCTTTATGGGGTAATAAATAATCTGTGGATGTTAGGTTAGGCAAGGTGGGTTTGGTTGTCTTAGAAGAAGAAGAGGACGAAAATGGTTTTAGTAGCAATACTGATGTAAATGATTATTAGATGAGAGTCTTATCTTGAGACTAACACAATAGAACACCCGAAGAATCCTAAAGTCAAACAATTTTAGAGGCTTGTGTGTGTGCTGGAGGGGATGGGGGTAGAGTCTCGTGGGCATATTTTCTCGGAAGTAGCTCTCTAACTTAATTATTTATACCATGAACATAAGTGTAACAGGATCGAGAAAGAGAAAGTAAGATTGGACGGAAAGGATTGAGTAAGTCAGAGGGACTTACTTACATTTATATAACTGATGTCCATGACACAATAACGATTTAAGAAGCCGGAGGACCCAGTTCGAACCATAGTAAGGCATATAGCAATGTTTGTCTCATTTTCCACTTCATTAGTTTATCATTCATGCTCATAGTAGCGATCAACCCAAGAGCTAGAAATTCATCTTTAATAAAGAACACATACACACACACATATTGATTTATTATTATTTCGCTTTTCTGCTACTTCTGGCTAATCGCGAAGATGAGGATGAATGGTGATTAGATGAGGTAGATGAAGAGACAATCAAAAATATGCAAGGACAATACAATATGAGCCCAACAATGATTACACTGGGGAACAAAAATAAGATTTTATTTTGTGGCATAAAGTTTAATAACAGTTTCAGCACACAAATCAGCTGTGATTGCCAATTGTATGATTGGTTCAGTTAAATTGACTCCAGTTATGAAAATAAACACACCATGGAAAATGTAGGAGGTAAAATTACTCCACGCTTTTCTCGGTAATATCAAAATTTGATAATGGGCTGAAATTCCCATTAAGAAACTTATTTATTTATTTGTAAATTGTTGCTAGGTAACTTATGAAGCATTGCTAGGCAATATATCTCTTAATATTGAATTTTGTAGTATAACTAAGCGAAATGTGTTTAATGTGAATACATTGGAAATATGAGTTCCTCACGTAGTAAGTGTTTCAATAACCCAAATGTTTTTTTTTTTTTTTGCTATATATTATGTGGAATATATTGTCTACCATCACAGAGAAGAAATATCACGGATGTAGTGAGAGATTTGTATCAGGCTTATTTTGCCAAAAATCTGGGACAACAGAATAAAAAATGGGTCCCACATATAGTTTGCAAAACTTGTTTGGAATCACTTCGTTATTGGGGCCAAGGCGGACGAAAGGGACTCAAATTTGGAGTGCCCATGACATGGAGTGAACCAAAAAATCATGTTAATGATTGTAATCACAAAAAGAAATATTAAATTGTTGTTGGAAGTTCATTTATATGTATGTGTTATGTTTCAGCCATTTTGGTTTAGTTGCATTTATTTCATAAATTAGAACCAATTCAGGAAATATATTATTATATCATTATTCAGCAGCATGAAATCGCCCTAAATTAGCTCTCAAACACTGTGCCGCAATTTCACTGTTCCCCAGTGTTATACTCGCCACGAGTCCAGCCGCCAGAGCCTTGCTAGTCGCTAGTATGCAAAGTGCAGTACAGGGTGTACTACGTGGAAGTGAATACAATTGGGCTGTCCTCAGGATATAATATACAAGTTGTCGCAAAACTCTTTCAACAACGCTTGAGTGCTGGTAGATATCATAAAAACAAGTAACTTTTCCCTATAAAGTTTACCTCAAAAGCGCTTAGTTTCTGCTCTATAAGCGCTTAAAATCTATCCTGTAAGTATGCAACCGAACACAGCAAAAGCTTGCGCTGACATAACTACCAGGGGCGCGTGGCAGGGTTGCCACTTGCGTTCTTCGTTAAGAGAGACTACTTCAAAACAACAACTTGGTAGTCTTGCCTGAGCAAAATCCATAACATTAAAGATACCTACGATGTTGTAAGAAGCAGTGACAGTATTTATAAACTGACCAAGACAAATAATGGGAAGACTGAAATTCAAGAATTATCATTCCAAAATATCTCCACAATTGATTGATTGATTGATTTAGTTTATTTTAATTTACTTTTCTGCCACCTTTGGCTAATCGCGAAGATGAGTATGATATGATGAAATAACAAATGACACCAAAGTCTAGGCCAGGATTTAAACCCGAGATACCGGCGCCGTAACGAGCTGTGCTAACCACATCACCACGGAGTGTTTCTTCGTTTATCATGCGATATCCATAATTGCAAGGGACACGTGACATAGGGGAAATCCACGAACGAACAAATGTAAACATGATGTGCATTCTGCCTTGTTTCCAACATTTGACATTCGAACAAAAGCTGCTGGCTGCTAGTGCATTACACAATGACTCTACCATCGTGGTTGCAATCACATTAGCAGCAAAACATGATTTTACTGCAGAAATGAAATTTTCTTGTCAGTATATTCGTTCTTGATTTTTCTAACGCCACTACTGTTCCAAGAGTCAAAATATTCGTTAAGAGCAGAGAACTAACAGACGTTATGTATTCAGTTTTCTTACAATGTTCTTTTTACGTTAAGTTCAATGCACCAATAGGTGTAGTGGTGCAGTACCTGCTCCCTTTTCAGAAAAATCGGAACCTACGAAGACGAATGATCTAGTGACATATTTCTGAAGGCCGGAGCTCTTATCAGGATCCTTCGATAGAGATCATGTGTTGATCACTAAACGTGCCCGATCACCAAGGCGACTAAATAGACTTTTGTTGTTCGCATTTTTTTCTTTTTTGTCATTGTGCAATACGAGTGACTTTTACAGTTCAGCGCTTGATATAAGTATGCATTTCTTGACTTTGGCTTTTAATAAGCACTAATATTAATGTGTGAATTTATTCATTTCTAAACGACGTGTTTCATTAAATAAAAAGCAGACCCACGTGGCGGAGTGGTTAGAACATTGCACTACGATGCCAGTGGTCTAGGGTTTGAATCGCTGCTTGGGCATGGATGTTTGTGAGTGTCATCAATTTCATGATATCATCACTCATCTCCATATTCGCAAATTAGACTAAAGTGGCACAAAAAGCGAAGTAAAATAAAGCAAATCAATCAATCAATCATTCAATTAAAGAACCTTGCAATTACTTCCTTATGAGACCAACACGATTAGCAATAACACTAGCACAGATAGGAATAATTTTCAAGTAAATTGTAAAGACATTAATGAGGCAGCAAACACATCATGATTACATTTATTCGTTCGTGGATTTCCCCTAACTCACGTGAGCCTTGCAATTGTTGATATTGCATCATACACGAAATACTCCGTGGTGATGTGGTTAGCACAGCTCGCTACGGCGCCAGGTGTGTTGGGTTTAAATCCTGGTCTAGATATTGGTGTCATTTGTTATTTCATCATATTCTTGATTAGCCAAAGATGGCAGAAAAGTTAATTAAAATAAACCAAATCAATCAATCAATCAATTATGGAAATATTTTGGAATGAGTAATCTTGAACTTCAGTCAGCCCATTATTTGTCTTGGTCAGTTTATAAATACTGTCACTGCTTCTTACAACATCGTAAGTAGTAGTAGGAGAACGGGCACGAGCGATCACCCATCCAAAATGTAACAATTTCATAGTGAGCTCTCATAGTGTAATTTAACTGAAAATCATGTTTTTAGCTGATTTTCTAAGTGAAAAAAAACTGAATTTTTTTTTACGCAAGAGCTTCAATTTCAATTTTATTATATAAAAATTCTAAGATTTAGATCATTTCCCCTATGACAACCAATTGTTTAAAATTTCACATTTTTTAAATAACTAAAGCGAAATCTATTATATTTTTAACTGTAAAAAATAATTGACTCATCTGAGTCAATTTAAAAAAAAAATCCAAAATACCCCAGTATACATTCGGTCCATTTATATCTGAACCGAAGATACTGTACTTGCATATTCTCATATCCACCAAGTGTTATGATATTGTTATTCACACTGTTTGTGCTTATAACTAATCTGTAACATCATGGTGGTACAAGATATATACAAGTTTAAGATATTCTAGTATTGGGGGCCACAAACGTAGCTACGTCAACTTAAGAGCGCTCTATTATGGGTTTCAGCTAAATCCCGTTACTGCTTGAACATGTTATAAAACATTAGGTATGAAACTTGTGTCTGACAAGCACTTTTTTTGCAACTAGATGGCGAGTACTTACATACACTTCTCCCTCTTCTCGAAAAGTGTAATATGCAAGTGTATGTACAAACATTGAGACATTGCTAAATATTACTAGCTCGGAGAAAGTTACGCATGCTCAGTTATGAAAGCTATATTAGTACTCTCTATTGCAACTAGATGGCGAGTGCTTACATACACACACACATGCACACGCATGCTTCTATTCTGTTTTCATGTTTCTCCAAGTACAATTTTTTGCTACAAGATGGAAATAATGTGTAAAAAATAATTTTTTTCTCTTCGGAGGCTTTGTAATATGCAGGAACTGGCAATGCTCTGTTAAAAATATTATTGATTTGCAAAACAGTGTTGTTCGGAAAAGCCAAAGGTACCTGAGGGAAGCATGTTTTTTGTTTGTACAGGTTGCTTAAGGGAACATGATTTATTGCAAGGCAAAGATATTGGCTAGTTAGGGAAAGTTATGTTAATAAATATTGTCTTGGCGGGAATGTTAACCCCTTCCTCTCCCTCTCTTTTCTTCTCATTCTAAAAAAACTGAATGAAATGCATGAATGGCGAGGTCATGTTGTGCAAAGAGAAATCAATATTAGCGTGTAACACTGACATATGTGGCGTGCGAATAGGGGATCGGTGACAGTTCGTGACATGACACGCTAAACAAAATCAACTTGAAATAAAGATTGTTATTTGTTTCTTTGCGTGTAATAAAGAAAGACAATAAGTAATATATTTTGTCTTATAATTTTCTTGACCTAGTGTTCACTCACTTGCAAATTATTAAAATACTCATATCTCGAAAACTATACAACGTAGAATGGTGCGGGTTTTTTTACTCGCTTCGTCTCAACGTACTCTTTAAAATGAGACCAAAGTCAACATACCATATCATAAAAAAATATTTTATATTTTAAGAATTTGTAAAGAATATAATATATTAAAATGATAAAAATATCCCAAAAGAAAGAAAATGGAAATGAATGTATTTGGCTATAAAAAGCAACATATTCCCCAAATAGAGAGAAGTTCAGACAGCAGCATGCAAGTGATTTCCGATCTTCATCGTAAATTGAGAGGGTTGGTCATTATTTAACTTAATAATATATGGTACGAAGTTGATGAGAATACCGGAAAGCAACTATATGTTTTTAACAACAACTATCCATCATATGAAATCACTGTGACAGGAAAGATCCAAATAGTATATCTCCATCCAATTCAGCAGTTGTACACATAGGTCGAAATTTGTACAGAATTAAACACAATAATATGATTCCCAACACAATATGTGATGTGGAAGCAGGTGATTTCCTCCACGCTGAAATAAGTGGCGATTCTGATAAACTAATTCCCCTTTTTATCGAAATGAGAATAATCTAGCTTCTTATGAATATATAAATACCAAAACAAAAATAAAATAATAAATAAAAAATAAATCATAAACAAATAAACAAAACAAAATGGACATATTTGGAAACAGAAGACGACAGGAGATTCCAGGTAATTCCAGCGAAATTGCTAGTTTAGATGCACGTCTAAAGAAACCTAAATCAGATTTATTAATATTACACAATTCTTTGAATATAAGTTACATGCTGAAATTACCAATCTACAGTCCGAATTAATTAATCCTATAACAAAAATTGATGGGGAACTTAAGTCTTTACTTAAAAAATATACTAATTTACCGTCTATCAATAATGTTGAAAATTTAAAAGAGAATTTAGCTAAATAAAAAAATGATCTTGAGAAATTCGTCAAAATCACACAACTACCTCGGAACACCTAAAGCAAGAACTATATAACAAAGCGAATACTATTCGTACCGAACTACTTTCCATAATTGAAACTATCAAGACTCGAGAGCAATATGAACTGCTCAATGCAAGCATTCTTAAATTACGGGACCAATTTTTATCTTTTGAAATTCCCTCACTGGAATATATTAAATCCGAACTGCAGACAGATCAATTACATGCAGCCATAACAGAAGTTCAATACAAACTACAAACATTAGAAGACTTTATCAATAATTTACCTTCATCTTCCGAATTAAATGCTATCGCTCGCAGTGTTGCTAGTATCAAATTGCAATTAGAAACTTAAGAAGATTTTGGAAAGATACAGGGTACCATAGCTCATATTGAAGATACTTTAACAACCATGAGAAACGAATTGACGAATGTACAGGAAACTCTGGAATTTATGTTGCCAAGTCAACGACAGATCACAAAATTAGAGAATCTCAAAAATGAATCTGAACTATCTCATTTTCATCATCTCATAGACGACATACAGAACAAATTGCAAATACTGCAACAGTCAACTCCTACGCAAGATGACATACAGCAACTTAAAAATGTCTTAACCAGGGTAGCAGATGCTACAGAACTAGATGTAGTTAAGCAAGCTTTAACCTCTCTTCAAAACACAGTATCCAATTTACCAACTTCCCAGGAGATGAGATTTGTAAAAAGAGCAGTAAATAGAATATTGAAGTCGGAGGACATTAAGAATATTCAAGTGGAAATTGCTATAATTCAAGATAATATTGCTACTTTGCCTACCAATCATATTGTGAATGAATTACATGCCTTGTTTGTAGAAATCTGAAAGCAGGTATTAGATCTTACAAAACAGAGCACGAAATTGAAATTTGTAGAAAGTTTACTGGACATTACTTCCAACATTAGAGAACAAATTGCTACCCTCGAAACAAGACAGGAATCTACTTTATCAGGTTCCACATCAGAACTTCACGAACTCAAAGAACAATTTAAACAATTGTATGTCGATGTGAAAATCAAACCCAGCTACGATGAGGTGGTACGCACAATAAACGAATATCAAGAAACGGTATTAACCAGATTAGACGATTTCGAATTACGTCAATGTTTCAATGTTGAGATAGTTAGGCTCGAGAATGTACCAATGTACGAGTGCAGTGGACTTATGTTAATGCTGGAAATGTTTACAAAATGTACTCTTACTGTCAGTCTCATGAATTTATCCTTGATAGTGAAATTAAATTTTTAAAATGTGGCTATGTGAAGAAGGGAAAGCATGTGGAAGTACCAAACTTCACCATCCAAAGGAAAAATGGCATCTACAGAGCAATACAGATACCTGTTCCATATTGGGACGAATCTGGAAAAAATATAAAATACATGAGGATCAACAATTATCTGTTTTCCCTGTGCAAGCTTTTATTTGAAGTGAAACAATTATACCCCGGGCATAATCCATTTTATGTCATATTTTCTTATAGAATCCGATGTCAAGACAAGATATAGTTAATGAATTACACAGACCAGCTCGTCGTAACTACATACGACTGAGTGTGGTAACGAAAGGTGTGAATGATTTGTTTCAGGCTGATCTGATTGAGATGGCCCCTCCAAGCGGGACTCCAAAAAATTTGGATAAGATAAATCATGGTTACAAATATATGCTTACAGTTATTGATACCTTTAACAAATATGCATGGGCTGCTAATCCCCTAAAATACAAGACTGGTACTTGTGTTACCGAGGCTTTAAGTGGATATTTAGTGAGGGAAGGATAAGAAAATATTTACAGACAAATAGAGGGAAATAATTTTACAATTCTACATTTGCTACGTTAATACATCAACATAATATTAAACATTATTCTACATACAGTGATCTGAAAGCTAGTATAGTGGAACGATTCCACAGAACATTAAAAAAAAGCATGTGGAGACAATTAACTCTACAAGGCAATTACAAGTGGGTGCAAATTTTACCCGAGCTAGTTTATGATTATAACAATACAGTACACAGTACTATTACCATGAAACCTGCTGAGGTAACAAAATCAGATGAGCAGCGATTCATTTCTACTGTTTATTGTAAAAAGTATACATTCACTACCAAAAAGCAAAAGTTTAAATAAGGGATCAGGTAAGTGTTAGTAAATATAAACAGTTATTCGAGAAGGGTTTTACTAAAAATTGGAGTACGGAATTATTTTCAGTGGTTCAAGTTTTACCAGGGAATAGAAATACATATATAATAAAAGATAATCATAACAAAATATTGAAAGGGAGATTTTATGAAGAGGAAAATAGTAAAACAAAATATTTAGATACATATCTAATGGAGAAAATATTAAAGAAGAAAAATAATAAATTGTATGTGAAATGGTTAGGTCTGCCTGACAAAAGTTGGATAGAAGCAAACCAGGTGATTCTTTGACACCAACTTGGATGTTTACCAGATGTAGTGGAAACTAATCAAAAAATGGAGAGTTCTTACCTGATAACATAAGATGCCTCATTGCAGGCCCATCCGGTTGTGGAAAAACTACTTTCCTGGTTGATAATTTCTTGCTTGCCCCAATTGGCTAGATTGGAAAAATTGACACTAGTATGTGTTTTCTAAAAGTCTAGAAGAACCGAAATACCAACAACTCATGAAGCTGTAATAGGGACTGGGCATAGCTACATTTGCATCAACAATAAAACCTCTCGACCAATGTTTGAAAAATTCTGTTGTGCAATTCGATGATGTTATTCTGGAAAATGTGAATGAAATTAGATTTTTTTTTACACAGGATCGTCACAAAGAAATAGACTGCTTTTATTTAGCTAAACTTATTCCAAAATTCCCAAAAATTACAACGAGATAATACAAATTTAATCTGTTTGTTTCGTCAAGATCATACTAATTTGAAACATGTATACGATGATTATGTGGGAGGAGATTTAAATTACAAGAATTTTCAAAATTCTGTTCATCTTGTTGGAACAGCGACGATTTTGGATTTATCACCATCGACATGACTCGGAAACCTAACAATTTTAAATTCAGAGATAAAATCAACGACTTTTTAAACGTTGAAACGATATAAAATAACCATTAATCAAAAAATAAATATGACGAAACATAAAATAGAAGATAAGTCGAAATTGCGAGAGTACTTGTCCAAACGTTTCAAATGTTGGAAACCAGAGAATCGAGGTTTTTACGAACAACACAAGAGTCAAGACCAACCTATTATCGATGCAATCAGTGGTCTCGGTAAAGAGATTAAGAGTGTTTCAGAACAAAATAAAAACCTCATCAATGAATTTGTACCTCTTGCTGCTAAGCAATATGCAGATTGCCCTCCTACGCCATTATCCAGAATCCACACTCCCCAGGTACTCGAGGAACCACCTGCTAAAGCAGCTATAGAAGAAGCAGAGAAAATCGAGTTTGGTCCTCTGGCAAGAGATTATTTGAGTACTGCAAAATTCGAAAAGATGAGGTGTTTGATTTGTATCCAACTATGGAGGGAAATGAAGGCGTAGTGTGGAAAATTGGCAAATCTAAAGTTACATTCGAGGAGGATAACATAAAAATTAATTTTGGGTGGGAGAAACAACTGGTCCAGATATCCTGGTACAGTAGGTCTATGGGAGCTCATTACCAAAAAAGAACCAAAATTTTTTACAGAAGATGATTTTCAAAGGTACTCTGAAATTTTGACACTCTGATGCTTTGTACCAAAATACCGATGCCAGTAAAAAGCGTGTGAAATCGAGCAGCTGGGATAAATACAAAAATCTGATTAAACCTATCTTTAATCAAGTAAAAACCGGTAGTGGTATAAAACAATACAATACTCTACCTAAGGAATTTGTATGGGTAAACGATGTGAAAAAAACTTATAGATTTGTTGGTGGTTATATCACGGGAGGAAAATGCTGGGAACAATAATTTCCATAATGAGAAAATGGGTATTGTATACATGATTAGTAACAAATTAGCTAATTTTATTGTAAACGATCGTAAAGGTATAGGATACTTAATTAAAATTATCAATACTTTACCTCCTAAATTCTGGAATATATCAGAGGGTCGATGTTTAGTAAATGATATTATTAATAAACTTCCGTTCGTGTTACACGTACCTGGTTACCAATATTGTGGTCCTGGTACAAAACTTGAGAAACGAATAGAAAGAGGGGACAGGGGTATAAATCCTCTGGATGCAGCTTGTAAAGAACATGATATTGCTTACAACACACATAAAGATCTGAATGATCGTCATATGGCTGATCAAAAACTGGAAGAGGCAGCTTTTGGAAGATTAACAAATAGAGATGCATCATTGGGTGAAAAAATAACAACATTGGGTACAACTTTTGCTATGAATACAAAACATAAATTAGATTGGGGTTTGTAATATTAATGCCCTGAAAATATTAACAACAACAACATGAAACCAAAAGGAGTATTATACCAAATACCATATCACTATCTTAAAAATTTAAAATTACTTCGATCTTAACTAAAAAACAACAAGAAAAGAAGAGGCAAAGTATAGCCAAAGGAAATGGAATGAAATTCTTACTCAGTACGCCACAATTAAAACAATTGCAAAATACAAGAAAAAAAACACAGTGGAGGATTGATATTCAGCATTCCAGCCATCCTGGCTGCATTTGGGGTAGTTTGGGATCTCAGATGGGGGCAGTGCTGCTATTGCCAAAACTGTAATTGATTCGAATAAAATAAGGCAGAACTAGAAGAGCAAAAGCGTCATAATCTTGCCATGGAGAAAAAAAAATACGCAAAGGTGTGAAGTCTAGAGCACACAGAAAATTAAAAAAAGAAGAAGCTCTTACCAACCAAGGCGTTGAATCTTTAATTCAAATATTTAAAATTAAACACTTCAGAGTAGTTTTCATGTCTGATTGTCTCCCTAAAGGTAGTTCTCACTCTCGAGAATGTGGCGTGGTGAATTTGGACAAATCCGAAAACGTTGGTACTCACTGGATATGCTATTATAAACAAAATGACAATGTTTTTATTTTAGATTCTTTCGGAGGGGCTTCCCCTACATAATTAATTCGTTACTTGAAACATGTTAAAATTTATTACATTGACGATCGTATTCAAAATTTCGATCAAATTATATGTGGTCAATTTTGCATTACGATGCTCAGAATTTTAAATAAAATACCAAACATCAAATTGAAAGATTTTCAAAAAGCTGTATTATATATTAAATATGGGAATTTGTAATCTCTCCAGCGAGACTTCTGTTTTGAAACTACATCTGCACAATGATATAATCTATCCAAAATCCATAGCTCTAAGAGCATTCTACAGTATGTATCTGATTCCGAATGTAACTAACTACAACAATACTATATTAGTAGGTAATGAAAAAATAATTATTCCTCCTGGACAGTATAACTTATCTACTTTACAATTTGAATTTCCAACCACTGTCTTACTTTCTCAAAATTCTGTAACACACAGAGTTGAGTCTGTAACTACCAATGAAACAGTGGACTTATCTACCATGGGAGAACTTTTAGGAATTGTGAACAATAGCAAATTAGAACCAGGTGTTAGGCACGTAGGTAAATTTATACCAAAAGTCTTAGCTATTGAGACATTGAATATTCACTGCAATATTGCCAAAGGTATGATTATCAAAGCAGAAGAAAATTCGATTGGCAGTCACAAGAAGACAGGTATTATTGGTACATTTAAACCGAATTTGGAATTTATGGAACCTATCTTCTATTCCCCAATCCAACCAGTCTATTTCCCTGTTTCTATTGATAAAGTTAATTACACGGAAATAACAATTACGAATGAAAAAAATGAAATAATTGATTTTGCGGTGCTAATAGCACTGCGATAATAGAAATTAATATTTAAATATATAAATAAATACCAAGATGGAAAATATTGAGAGTTATGAATTACAGTCCGTTCCTCCAAACAGGAGAGCATTTACAAATTTGAATCAGCCCAATAAAGAGATACAGTATGACATCACGGTGGGGGATGTATTTTTTCAACCACATAGATCTGATCTGTATATAAAATTTGATATTGTAAAACAAAGTAATGGTGAAGAATATCCCCCATCCGGGGCTAATGTAAAAGTTATAGATAATTTTGTTCCATTCTTATTTTTTCAAATTGAAGTCAGAAAGCATCGTACAGTAATTGACAAGATTGTTGCCCTGTAATTACATCCACTACAGTAGGAACATTGAAACTGTCCAAACCAGAGAGTTCATATTATAAAATTGGTGTGTTCGAAGCTGGAACAAAATTTCAACCAAAAAGTCACGCAGTACTGTTCACCATGAGATTGCTATTTGGATTTTTCTCTGATTATAAAGAAATTATGTGGAAAGGTGGCTTGAGTGTAATATTTCGCACAGCACCTAATGATCATAATGCAATCATGAGATACAAATCTTTGAATGCAGATGGAACAGCTTATGAGGCTAGTTTACCCGAAGCAGCGAAATATGTGATCCCGTTTATGGAGTTGCGAATGCCTATAGTTGTATATGAATCGAAATATGCTCTCAAATACAAAGCCAACATTTTGAAAAATCCTCAAATTCCGATCCAATTTTATACTTATCAATGCATTCAGAAGCCTGTAGAAGGTAAATTGTTTGAATTTGACCTTACTAATCAGTTTCAATATTTGCAATATGACATGCCAGAGTTTGTAGCTGTGCTGTTTCAAACAGGGATAGATGACAATCAGAAAAAGGATAGCAGGCAGTTTGATAATTGTATCTGAAGAATGGCAGAAATGAGGTGTTTCCTCGTGAAAATTATACCTTAAACATTGCAGAACAAGATTATTTGAAGTTATATGAAGCTTATTGTGCTTTTAAACGAGTAACTGAAGGAAACATAGACATGTATTATAATCCAGATGAGTTCGTAATCCACAGACCAATGTTTTTAATAAATGCATCAAAAAGAAAATTAGTAGTTATAAATGATCGAACTAATATAAAATTGATAAGTGAATTTCATGAAACTCTACCAGAAAATACTACATGCAGTGCTATATTAATAGTAGAGAAGTCATATGTATATGATGTAAAGAATGAGAGAGTAAGAGAACAATTTTAAATAGAATAGAATAGAGAATTTTATTATTTTATAATTTAATGTAGAGCCTTAGACTCGAAAAAATATATGAATAATTATATATAACATTAAAAAATTAAATATGAATATTTTTATCAACTTTTTAATTTACATTTATTACAATGTTTTGTCTTAACATTTTCATAGTGCCCATATTCTTTAGTATGGATGTTACAACCTAATATTTCTAATTTATTGTCATGGCCATCGAGTGCTATTTTATTTTTTATTGTAGTATAAATACAGGGTGACTCAATAAGTCACTTAACACCCTCAGTACAAGGCCACTGCGGCATGGACTTTGAAATTGGCGATGACCAATCGTTTTCTGGCCAAGGGGGAACCACATTGACCCACCCACACGGTCGGCGGCCATCTTGATGTCCGCCATCTTGAATTCAACTTCAGAATTTTAAATGGGAAGGGGGTCGTGCGACATATGAAAATGGTCTAGAATTTCACGAGAAATGCAATGGTGAAGGTTTTTTCGACGTAGCTTTAACTAGTAAAAAGTTATGACTGAATTCTTGTACAAATTTGCTCCTTTTCGAGGTGTTAGAAAAATGCCTTAAAATTTGTTTAGCGCTCCGGTAATGCATCGAGATCAAAGTGACGTCTATGGAGAGACGTTCGCATGCCATTGCACATTATTTAAATGGGATACATCCATGAAGAGCTGTGCATTATGAATGGTTTTCGCGAACAATTTACAGTGTGACGCTTCCATTGAATTAAAAGTCCTTCACAGTGACAAGGCTAATGTTTATGTTCATAAGGAAGTTTATAAACAGAATATGTGACCCTTGTCATCTGATAACTAACTTTGGACAAAGCTGGTTCATAACGTTCCCATAAGTGTTTTAGTGTTCTTCCCTATTGAAAAAACTCTGTAAAAAGTACCTTCTTCCATAAGCAAGGATGAAAAAAAATGTTTATTTAACAAATCCAAGTAGCCCTAAGCATTTAAGGTTCCGTTGATGGAAAATTGACTAACCAATTGTGTTTCACACAGCACGCCACACCATTAACTTACCAACACTAACCATTTAGCTTTGATCTGTCGAAAATGGATTATCAGATAAAAATCATCGAATATTCTGTTTATGAACTTCCTTATGAACATAAACATTAGCCTTGTCACTGTGAAGGACTTTTAATCAATGGAAGCGTCACACTGTAAATTGTTCGCGACAACCATCCATAATGCACAGCTCTTCATGGATGTATCCGGTTAAAATAATGTGCAATGGCATGCGAACGTCTCTCCATAGAAGTCACTTTGATCTCGATGCATTACCGAAGCGCTAAACAAATTTTAAGGCATTTTTCTAACACCTCAAAAAGGAGCAAATTTGTACAAGAATTCAGTCATAACTTTTTACTGGTTAAAGCTACGTCTAAAAAACCTTCACCATTGCATTTCTCGTGAAATTCTAGCCCATTTTGATATGTCGCACGACCCTCTTCCCATTTAAAATTCTGAAGTTGAATTCAAGATGGCGGACATCAAGATGGCCGCCGACCGTGTGGGTGGCGTCAATGTGGTTCCTCCTTGGCCTGATACCGATTGGTCATCACCATTTCCATGTTGCGCGCTGCAGTGGCCTTGTACTGGGGGTGTTAACTGACTTATTGAACCACCCTGTTGTATGATTTTTGTTGGTAAGATAATATGCAGACATTATTTTTTCATTTTTATTTTCAAATAAACAATTTTTAAAATCATCCATTGTCTGTCTTACTATACTTAGTCGTTTTATACCCTTAGCTTTTTTATTTCTTCTTCTTTTTCACATATTTTGATACAAAACCTTTTTGCTCTTAGTCCAGCAAATTCTGATATTATAGATCCTGTTGCTTCATCTTTCATTTTCTCGGGGATCACCTTGTTATCAACACTGTATAATAAATTATATAATGGACAATCTTTTGGATAGTTACTAAAATCAAAATGTTCTTTCATATATAGTAAATCTTTGTATAAATCCTCTATTTCTATTTCATATATAAAACTATCAGTATCCATGTATGCTACTTTTATGTTTTCGTATCTAGATTGCATCACATCATAATTAAATTTATACATTTCTAATTTAGATAATTCAGGAATTGTAACACCCATAGCTATTGGCACACATTACTTCTTTCAATAAGAGTCATATTTTTAGTAATTTCTATAAAACTTTTGTATGTAGGATCAGCAATAAGTTTCAAATTTTTTTCCAATTGGTCACCAAACTACACTACAATCGATTTTTTTTGTTCTCTAAAGATTTTCCATATATGGCATTAGTTATTAATTTGTAATGATCTTTCAAAACTTTAGAATTTGTTTGTATTTGATTATTTGTATTTTTCACAATATATTAAGCTAATAATTATGTTTGATCAAATTTTACCCCTATGGATTTTTGTAAATATTAACCTTGCTTTTCATAATATTGTAACAGTCGATAATGAAGTACATAGTTATTTTTGTTTTCGAATGTTAACATTAATTTTGTTTCTTCTGTACCTGGAACTTTTTGAGATACTTGTGCCATAGCTAATCCGTGGTGTTTCTCATGACACCATGGTGGGTATAGAATATCAACTTCCAATAGACAACCTTTTGGATGATCTTCAGGCCATTTAAAAAAATCCCTGTTTTCAAGTTCTTCCTGGCTCATCCATTCGTAATTACCAATGTGGAGTGATTGAGTCATAACATACCCATATAAATTGTTCATATCAATATAGTGAATGTATTTAGATTTTTTATTAGCATCATAATCAGATAAATAATAATTGTTTGCTTTTATATATCTCAAAGGACACTGTAATATACCACCACTTATAGCAGATTCAACAAATGTAAACTGTTTACTATCTTCGAGAAGATCAATTTCAACTCCAGTATTTAAAAGCATAGCTTGCCAAGATGAACCAGGTGTTGTACACATAAAAACAGGATCCAAATTATGTTTTTCGAAACATTTTTTTTGAAAGGTGTCGAACACATCAGCCAACAAGAGATACATCTAATTTGAAATAATAATCATGATAATCTCCCATTGTTTCGCAACCTAGCATGTCCCAAATTGTGTGTGCAAGTTGATAATCCTCCTCGCTACATTCTTTATCTTGAAGATGGTTATAAAATGCTTCTCTCGGTGGTAACTGTATCTCTTCTAATTTTTCAAAACCATTCATGTATTAACAGGGGTAGACTCCTTTTCTCATTAGCAAATTTGTCATATTGCCCAAATTATTTTTTTGTATAAATAAATTTGTCTTCGGTTAATTGTTTGACCAGAATAGCTAAACTACTGTAAAGAAACAGATATGAATCCAAAAATTTAAGAACAACTGTTCTTTTATTTTCTAACCTGATAGTTTTCTCAACAATAATATATTTTTCTTTAGTCTGTGATATAATATTAATATTCTCTGCATCATAATCTAATTCTTTAATAAATAAATGTGTATCAATTTTTTGAATTGTGAATAATTACTGGAATAAAAAATGGCTTTTGTATTTTCAAGTTACATGAATTATAAATCGTATGGATATATTCTCTATTAAAATGGTTGTGATGTAGAAATTTTCGATTATCTAAATCAAAATTACTTTTACAGTACATACATTGTATGGCAATATTATATTCCCGTTGTTGTTCTTGTGTAAGTTTCTTCATTTGGTTTTTCTGTATGTAAGAATGGAGAAAGAATTTTTACCCACTCTCGAAGTGTTTAAATACATTTTTTGCTGCATCTTCACCCCGAAATATAAACGGTTCTCTTAAGTTATCTGGTATCTGGATCCGAAAAGTATTTATTAATTTTAGTCCAAAACTACAAGCTTCATGCTTAGCTATATGTCTTGTATGTGATGTACTTGAAGCTTGGTTAAAGGTGTTTGCTATTAACTTTTGTATTGTTTCCAAATCAGCAGAGATTATAAATGGATGTTTTAGCAGTGCCCTAAACAAAGAAAATTTTATGCTTTTCTTTAGAAATTTGTAAGTTACATGAGGATGAGTATTACAATATTTAATATGTTGCTCTATTTCTTGTTCGCTTGATATTTTACCCCCTCCATAAAATATTTTCGGGACATCTATCACATATAGTAATTTTACCATGATGTGGTGTTACTTGACTTTTTGTCAATTTTTGGATATCCTGTATGAGACAGTAATGTTTTTGTTATTTTTTTTAAACATATAATAAATGTATAGTGTGTATATTATGTGGTGATGAATGATTCTGCTTGAGTACATAAATATTATTTGTTTTCATTATAACCATAAACATGAACAGCTATCGATCGATTATTGTGTTCTTTGTATTGTTTTTCAAATTGCTCAATAGCTAAGCTGTCTACTGGATATTTTATTCCTTTCATAGCTTTTTTAAATTCTATTTCAAATATTTTATATTGGGAAACACGATTTTTATTAATTTTAACTGTATGAAAATGTGCTATGATGCACCAAAGAAAACATTTATTGTCATTATTTTGATTATTCAAAATACCATTTTTGTTTCTTATTTGTTATGGTAATCTAAAATAACTACTAAAATAATAACTCGTAGATCCACTTCCCCCTCCAAGGGGGTGATATTTTGCTATTTCCAATTCAAGCTTATGGTCTGTATCACAAAGTGACCATCCTGAATTTCTTCTTTCAAAATTTTCATGTTTTAACTTAAGTTCTTCACAAAAGCTTTCATAAATATCATCTAATTCATGTTTGTTACTATAGTGTAGATTTTTTGTAAGAGTATAATGACAAAAAATATCTTCTTGATTATTGGAAGAATTTCTATAGTTTGATGATAAAATAAAATTTATATTGAGAGAACATATTGTAAGTTGACTATTTCTTTTATTTATAATTTTGGGTTTAAGTTTAGTTAGAAAATGTGCAATATCTAATGCTTCATTATTTATATCAGTTGTATCATATATAATATGATCTAAAAAATGATGATTATTAATTTTTTATAATTAAGTTTTGGAATTACTTTTAAATATACATTTTTTTGGTTTCTTAAATTAATTTAAAAAAAATATATAAAATGTGAGATTGGTTATATATATACAAAAAAACATTTTTAACATGACATATTTTAAATTAAATTATTTAAAAATATATGTTACATAAAAAAATATAAAACTACACTATGTACTGTATTATATATTTGTTTTTATATGTTAGTATACAAAACTATATATTCTTTGGTAATTAACAAACCTCTTTTCTTTTTACTTTGATCAAAAATCTGTTTTAAAGTTTTAACGAACTGGTGGATATGAGAATATGCAAGTACAGTATCTTCGGTTCAGATATAAACAGACCAAATGTATACTGGGGTATTTTGAAAAAAAAATTAACATTGACTCGCATGAGTCAATTTTTTTTAAAGTTAAAAAAGTAATATATTTCGCTTTAGTTATTTAAAAAAGTGAATTTTTTAAAGAAAATTAGGTGTCATAGGAGAAATTATCTAAATCAGCTAAAATCATGATTTTAAGTTAAATTACACTATGAATGCTCACTATGAAATTGTTAGATTTTGGGTGGGTGATCACTCGTGCCAGTTCTCCTACTACAGTAAGTATTATTCATGTTTTGGATTTTGCTCAGCAAGACTCCCAAGTTCTTGCTTTGAAGTCGTCTCTTAACGAGGAACGCTAGTGGCAACCCTACCACGCGTCCCTGGTTGTTATGTCAGAGCAAGCGTTTGCTGTGTTGGGTTGCATACGTACAGGATAGGTTTTAAGCGCTTATAGCGCAGAAACTAAGCGCTTTCGAGGTAAACTTTATAGGGAAAAGTTACTTGTTTTTATGATATCTACCAGCACCCAAGCGTTGTTGAAAGAGTTTTGCGACACCCTGTATATACCGCGTGAGGCACCTAAAAGTACCACCTGAAATAGCGAAGAAACCAGAAACCGTAGCGATGTGAGGTTTGAGGGAAACAATAATATCAAATGGGGCTCGTAAATCGGAGGTATGGGGTGGGTCGAAAAATATCGACAAATGGGGCATCTGGAGCAAAGTCATATTTTTTTTTAATGGAACGTTATACAATAACATGCATAATATAAAAGAGCACACGCAGTGAAACACAACGCCATTGGTCTCATGCATCTACTGCACATAGGAACGAAGATATGGCCATGTGAAAATATGTAAACAAACTAACAAGTATCCCACTTGACCGTCAGTACCACGGCATGTACAAGTATGAGATGTCGGAAGCCATTGGACAAGATGAAGACAGAACGTGTTAAAGGAAGAAAAAATACAGTAGACATCGTCAGCACCATGTATTTGACAGTGTTACAGCATAATGAAAATGACCATGACAGTATGTCGAAGAACCACTGCGTAAGAAGCGAAAACCTGTCAAAGTGTGTGTTCAAAGTGGTGGCCGTCAGCTGCGATACAGGCAACGAGGGGCCCACTCAAAGGTCGTTGCACAGAATGTAGCATCTCGTAGGGAATGTCCCTACAGGACGCAGTAATGCGGTGTTGCATATCCTCTGGAGTTATTGGCACATCCCGGTAGACAATGTCCTTCAGCTTTTCCCACACGCAAATGTCTAACGGTTTCAATCTGGGGAACGAGCTGGCCATTTAACAGGCCTTCCACGTCCAATCCAAAGATTTGGAAATGTATTTTCCACACATGCTGTAGCGCGTCTTGCACTGTGAGCTGGGCACCCGTCATGTTGGTACCACATTTCCCTCCTTGTCTGAAGTGGTATGTCCTCCAATAGTACAGGCAGTTCATGTTGTAAGAACTGTATGTATCGGTCAGCATTCAGTGTCCCTTGTATAAAGAAAGGGCCAATGAGATGTTCACCCACTATACCACACCACACGTTCACACTCCATTGGCGCTGGCGTTCCACTTGGCGAAGCCAATGTGGATTTGTCACCGACCAATAGTGCATCTCCATGATTGGTAAATTTGCATCGTCAGTGAAGAGGATACGTGACAAATCGGTGTGTCGTGTCGTAACATCCATGTGTAAAACCGAACACGGTCCACAAAATCATTCCCGTGAAGTTCCTGATGGAGGGAGATATGATATGGGTGAAACTTGTGTGTGTGCAGAATGCGCAATACACTTCGCTGACTCATCCCAGCATCCCTGGCAATTTCACGGGAGCTAACGTTCGGATTCACAGCAACAGCGGCGAGAACATTTGTTGCACCTGCCTCACCTGTAGTTGGCTTGCTACGCACACGTGCTCGTGGTGTTACTGTTCCGGTGTCTCCTAATTTAATAAATAACTTACCAAACAGACGTCGAGATGGCTGTCGTCTGCCCGGATATCTCTCTGCGTACACACGGTAGGCTTCTGAGGCAATCTTTCGGCTTTCCCCATAAATCAGGATCATGTCCGCTTTTTCTATGTTTGTGAACACCATAATCTTCGCTCTTACCACTACGACTGCTTGCTATGAACTAACACGATCACGTGGACCTGCTATCAAAACTTGCTCTGCGTAAAGGCAGTTCTGTCAGGCACCTGAGAAGTCTTACATGCCGTGGTACTGACGGTAAAGTGGGCCACTTGTTACTTTGTTTACATATTTTCACATGGCCATATCTTCGTTCCTATGTGCAGTAGATGCATGAGACCAACGGCGTTGTGTTTCTCTGCGTGTGTCCTTTTATATTATGCATGTTATTGTATATCGTTCCATTAAAAAAAATATGACTTTGCTCCAGATGCCCCATTTGTCGATATTTTTCGACCCACCACATACCTCCGGTTTACGAGCCCCATTTGATATTATTGTTTCCCGCAAACCTCACATCGCTACTGTTTCTGGTTTCTTCGCTATTTCAGGTGGTCCTTTTAGGTGCCTCACGCGGTGTGTATATATATATATATATATATATATATATATATATATATATATATATATATATATATATATATATATATTGTGTGTGTGGGTAAGCATGTGCAGACTCCACCATATATAGTGATTAACAAATCACATTGCTAAACCAAGACAGAAGGCAGGCCTGTTATTTATGTATTTGTTTTGACCTCGCTTTACTACCACTTTTCGTTAATCGCGGCGATGAGTGATGATCACATGAAATTATTGAATGGGCAGTCACAAAAAATATCCATGCCCACGAGTGACTTGAACTCGGGAACATTAATGACGGGATCCAAAATCAAACACTTAACGCACTTCACCACACTGGCCATCGAGCTGGCACGAGTTTCTTTGTAATTCATCCACAAAGGGAGGAGGAAGTTAATCTTTTATTGAGGGATTGCGTTTTCCAACGACATTCGATACTATCCTTTTAAAATGTCTAGAAGGCATATTTTAATTTTTCATAAATAAAATATATCTGAGTTACGGTTTTCGAAACACAAATCGGTTTAGGTAGAATATTTCTGAAATTTTCCCATAGTTTGTGGACAGTGAATTACGTGGGAAATGTTGATTTGAATACAGTTGCCACACTCATGTAGCCTACTCTGCTATCAAATTATTATTTCATCATTCATTTTTAATATTGCGGATACCATAAAAACGTAGAAAGCGACGTCAAATAACAACAGCTGCATCCTACATATACTAGATATATATAAATTATTATGAACACTCCATTGTAAATAACAATCATCTGTGAAAATTTGAAGGTATGAAGGATAATAAGTATTGTAGCGTAGCGAAATATTTCATACGTAAAATATCATTTATTTTCCTATACGCAACTTTAGATTTTAATGTAGCAGTGCTATAAAGACAGTCGTGATTATTATTTGCTTGATTTGTATAACGCAATTTATTTTTATTATATGCTGTAGACTTCTTCACATTATTGCCGAGGTCTTATTCCTTGCTTTTTGCCTAATATACTACTGTAAATGGTTGACAGAACCAAAATATGTAGAATTGAAACTGAAGATATTCCCCGTATATATGCCTCGCTACGCGAGACTCAAACGCTTGACAGGCTTCTTGGTCAAGTCAGAGCTCGTAGCGGCTCCTGGCTATTAGGAAACCGCAGTATCTCGGAATGTTCTTCCTATAATACTCCATAATCGTTGGTCACAGTGTTCCAGTTCCAGCTGGCAATGCCGAGCCCAAACTCGTTCTGTTTTGACGAACTCGATACTTCTGTTTAAAAATATCATTCATATCGTGCATTCAAAATAAAAATGTAAAGAAACAACATACAAATACTTACGCAGGGATATTAGGTATTGATACTCGTATATACGTATAATGCATTTTCTATATACAAGACAACAGACAGCATCCCCGATGGCGCAGTGTTATCGTCGTCGCCTTATAATCAAGTGGCCCCGGGTTCGATACCTGTTGGAGGCACATATTGGTTCGGATTCCACTTTAAACTGTAGGTCTTGTCCCAATTAACCTTACTGTGCACAAAGTAGACTTAAAACACCGAACCAAACAAGACAACAGAGAGAACAATGAATGTACTTTTGGTAATGGTCCTCACCAGGAAACTTTGAAGAAGGAAAAATCCTCGAGTTCAAGATATCGGCTTCTTTCCTTTATGACAGTGGCGTAGCAGCCGCCCCGTAACCCCCGCGATGCAGGGAGGCCCCCAAGGCCATTAGTCTCTATAAGCTCCTGAAATTTTATAGAGTGTCGGTTATTTTTTTTTTAAACTTAACACTCCTGTCCTACTAGCAGGTATATATTTTTTACAATTCTAATTCTAATACTGCCTACATTGTTAGGTTAGTAGAGCAGGTTTAAGGCTCTTAGGCCTTAGCAGCCAATAATCGCGACGTGTACACGTTGCGTTACATTACCTTCTCCCATCTCTCTTGTCACTACTGTGTGCCTGTTATTTGACATTCTGATATTGTGTTCGGTTTTCTTGGAGCTTTTCTTTCAATCCTTGATTGTTATTGCATAAAACGATGTGTACAATATTCACGATGACAACTTGCTTACTGCTGCATTTGCAAACTTGAAGTAAGAAAATGCAAGTAATTGTATCCTGTTATAATCTAATTTTGTGTTGGTACAATTGTTATTTTCGGTTGTTGATCCCTAATTTTCTTGTCCAGACTTCGAGGCGGCAAGCGTTCTTCTCATGCCTGCTTCCCTCTGAAGTTCAAATGCTATGGAAGAATAAGCTTTAGAAGGATAACTTTTCATGTTAATTTTACATTTAATTCTAAAGATGTTAATACAAATAAATGAACTACATAAACATGTGTAGAATTAAGTAGTGTAAAAACCCATATAACCATTTCGAGAAAGTATGAACCCCCCTCAGGCAGATTTGGCTACACTTAAAACTAGCTCAACATGCCCATATGAGCTTTTTGCTCAAGTGTGGAACCCTGCCTAATCCAAGATTTTTGTAAAAATGCCCTCGGGAATTTCCCGTGAAAGTATGACCCCCCTCAGATTGATTTGCCTACACTTATAAAAGGCAATTCTGTGAGATTGTTGTCCATAATCCTGTCAAAAATATGCCTCTCTTGATATTTTTTGGATACACTTAAAACTAAGCCAAACGTATTAACACCCACCCACACACACACACACACATACACACACACACACACACACACATATTGACCCTGACCTTGACCTTGACCCTGACGTTGACGTTGACGTTGACGTTGACGTTGACGTTGACGTTGACTCTGACGTTGACGTTGACGTTGAAGTTGACGTTGACCTTGAACCTGACGTTGACGTTGACGTTGACGTTGACGTTGACGTTGACATTGACCACACCCACCCACATACACACCTACACCCACCCACACCCACCCTCATACACACCCACACACACCTACACCCACCCACACCCACCCACATACACACCTACACCCACCCACACCCACCCTCATACACACCCACATACACCTACACCCACCCACACCCACCCTCATGCCCATCCACACCCACCCTCATACACACCCATACACACCTACACCCACCCACACATATTTACTTCCATTTCATTTTTCGCGGAAGACGTCACCTCAGGCGCTTCTAAAAGCAACAGTAAGAACTGGCTGTGAAGGAGCATCGGTAGGTAATGGACAAATCGCAGAATAACTGACAACCTCGCAAAATATGTACTGACTATGGACTTAACATCTATGTCCTTCAAGAACGTATTTTCTCAGGTGTATTACATGGAAGTGGAAACGTTGATATTGGAGTGTCTTATAACAGTTCACTCATTAGGTCCTTATTTATGTTGTTATTTGTATAGGGTGACCGTACGTCCCGTTTTGAGAGGACAGTCCCGTTTGAGAGGCGTGTCCCGGTCGTCCCTTCGATATTATTTAAAAACACTATTTGTCCCGTTTTATAAAAGTCTAGGTGTTAGTTTGAAAACCAAGTATATAGTTGAGACATTTCATGCTCAAATAAAGCTGTACCTATTGTTTTGCGTGTGTTCCGTTATTTGTAGAGCAGTGCATAAGCATTCCCAAGAAGCGTACATGCAGTTTCAATGTGGACAAGAGACAAGACAAAAATCACAAACTCAAATGGCAAATCTCGCAACAGATGTGTGGGGTGTAAGATTTTCGAGGAGATTTACAAACGGTTGGTAAAAAATAAAGCCGCTCTCGAGAAGATTGATTGTTCTGATACATACTTCTGGCACTCCTGAAATTCTATTCAGCGTATGGCTAACATCAAAAGATTAATCAGAAGGAACCAGAAATACTGTGTAAGTCACACCGAGATTAAAATAAATAATACCATAGATCATATTTCAAATAATAAAATAATAATAATGATACTTTAATTATAACAATAATTTTATAATTTGGCCTAACTGATTTTTCAGGAGGGGAGGAGGTAAACTGATCTCCTTGGGATGTCCCGTTTTGGGGTCAAAGTATTATGGTCACCCTCCTAATAGGGCGCCAGAATATCTAGCTCCTGGGTTCTCATTCCATTGTAATTATCATACTCCTACCATGAAAAGGTCTCCCGCGTATTATCTGCGGTCCCGGGTTCGAACTTAGATGAGAGCTCCAAAATTTTGGTGATGACGCAACACAATTAATATAATTCAAAGACTTAATAAGGTTCTCCAGGCGGGGGAGAACCAGAAAATTTTCCACCTGTGCAAGCAGCTCTGGCGTCCATCCAGCGTCGTATAAAGTGGGTACCTGGAGGAAACTGTGAGGGTTAACCTTCTAGCGGGCGCGTTCATAATCGTGTCACCAGCGGGCGCGTGGTGCATTTTTTACGTCATTTAGTATCATTCATTATGAGCAAGAATTTTTATAATATAAACGAAAATGTTTTGGGTCTACATTTATTTATATCATATCTGAGGTTAATATAAATGAAACATATTGAAATACAAGTTAGAATGCTGAAAAAAAAGAAAAAATAGAACGTAACTTATTACATACTTATAGCGCACCACGCTTTTCATCAGCAGGCGCGTGTGGTACTTTTTACGACAGATATTCCTGCTGAAAACCTAAATATTACAAGTTTATGTACAAACACTTTACATTCCAAGTTCAAGAGGGACCGAGTCGAGTAAAAATTCTCTACGTCATATGAAAATTTATAGGCGGACTATGGCAATATCCTGTGTACACACTCCCGCCACCCTCTTCCCTCACCGCACGCGCGCGCGCGCACGCACACACTATATCTCGTATAAACTAAGTAAAATAAACCAAATAATAAGAACTTACTTTCCAATTTTCGGATATGTCCTTCTCCTCAAAACATCCTGGGAAAAAGTCTAGCTACCAAAGTAGGTCAAGTCGCGATTAGCCTTTCTGTGCATAAAGCGGACTCAAAATCAAAATCAATCAATCTTTCTATTCGAGAAACTTGACGGATACGCTGAATTTCGCTCACGTCTACGTTTTGTCGACTCATTTTCAACAATGACCTGACGAAATAATTACAGAACAGGAGCAGGCGCGCAGCGCAAACTTTACGACACGGTGTTCTGATCTGAAATAAACAATAATTGACAGAGTATAACATATGGATTAGTAACAATGACTGCTAATATGCAACGCAAAATACCTCTTTGAGGAATACATAAAAAGCATAGGTCGATGAATTCAAAGGAAACACAAGAAAATTAATGAAAATTATTTTTGGCGTAAATTTTGCGCAGGCGCGCCCGCTCGAAGGTTAAAGGCGGCAAGATGCGTGGTGCTGATCACATTTCTCCTCCTTTCGGCCGTGATGAAGAAAGTGTGAGGCCCTAACCCCACACCCCCTATACGCCTCCATGGGGTGGTGCATTGCACAGGGGAGCACTTTCCATTCAATGTTTTAAATGGACGATCTGGCTCTTATTGAGGAAGTCTGATAACAGCGTCGATGGGACACAGTGCGCTCAACGAAGAACCCATTTGATAGCCTCTGGTCTTCAAAAGGCTGTTGGACTCTAGAGTGTACAGTCGGAGAAAGAATTACCTGGGTCACGGGACCTAGAATTTCGTAACGTCTTAAAGCCTATTGTTTATGCAACCCAAATAACAAATTATTCTCTTAAGTTTGTCTGGTGGAGTTCTAGGGAAGGATTGAGCATTGATAGCATGAGTCACATGACTCATGCCCCAGCAACAACAAACAAAAGCTGGGTGCTAAGTGGCCTCAAGAAGAACATTTCAGCAACTGGTTTCTTAACAAGATCGACTCGTAAGAAAATATTTTTCGAGTGATACTAGTCATTGTCAAGAAGGTAAACTGAAATGATGGTTCTCATCACAGGCCACATGCCACACGCTAATGGTTTAAGTCCAGTTTATGCACTGGACCTACAGATTAAAGTGGGATCCGAACCAAATGTTCCTCTATCTGGTATTGAATTAGGATGCCTTTGGTTGCATGTCAAAGAAGTTACCACTACGCCATCGGAGAAGCAATGAAAATGCCTTGAGAAAGAGACGAGTGAAACCATATTTGACGTAAATTTTAAAAATAAGACAATATTTTGTGGTCATAGTTTCGAACCGTGGGAGAGGCATATATATTTTTTGTCCCATCGTCCATTTCACGAGTTTATAATTGTTCCTCACCGACACGATTTACACGAGTGGTAGAAGATAAGCGAAGTAAAATAACTGAAACAGAAATAAAAGGAAAAAGCGAAGCAAATTTTATCCATAATATTCTGCAGTCACTTCAGTCGTGTTCAAGGAATCCTACCTATTATGAGAGCCGTGGCCTCTAACTTGTTTTTTCCCCTTGATTTGTGCTCTCGATTCCCTCTGTCACTATTGGTCTAAAACTAATTAATGCGACGTTAATTAAACAATCCAAACAACGAAGCAATGCAGAATCAACTGCTCAAGATTCCAATTTTTTTCGAATCGGAAAACAATTGAGATGCTGTAAAATGAAGCAAGATGCAGTAAGAAAGTGGGAATTTGGTACGGTATAGAATTAAATCTTTGAAGATGTTCCAATTGATTGGATTTTTGTTATTTAGCGTCGCTATTCTTTCACTTTTGGCAAATAGCGACGATGAAGATGAGTAATGAGTGATGATATGATGACATTGATTAACGGACACTCACCAAGAACACCCATGGCCAAGTCGAGATTCGAACCATGGGCCCATGCTGCCGTAGCGCGCTGTGCTAACCACTCCGCCACGGAGGTTGGTTAGGAGAGGGTATTATACCATATTTTGTGTGCGCAATTGGTATCAATCAATGGAATGACTAGGCATAGTATATTATTAATATATTCATATCATAATATCACGTCATATTATTCGGCACGAAGTAACATCATAGACATTCAATCTTGCAGTATTGCCTTTCAACTATATCTTCCACTTCAGGTTAATAACATCAATAAGATGAATTATGAAACAAATGATAATGAATGTGGGATATCGACAGTTATTTCGAATTACCTGAAACAAGGAACATTAAACAGAGTCGGTGGGCAAGCTCATTAAGTGGTCGATCTCGTCACAAAAGTTCCCGGATTTGAGTACCGTCCTTGTCACAGGTGTTTGAGTATTTCGTCATTAATTTCATGTAATGGTCACTCGTCCGCGACTAGGAAGAAAAGTGATGATACGTAAGTAGATATAATTGACGGGCTGACCAACTCCAAGTAAGCCGCAGTGTTGCCAACCCACCCCAATAATATTTCACCATATGATATTTTACAGGCGAAGCTAACCTACAAATAGGAGTTGGCAAGACTGACTAGTTGCTTCACAAACCTTTTGTGTTTTAAACATTTTGCTATATGATATTTCACAGGCGAGGCTAACCTACAAATAGGAGTTGACAGCGTAGCCTTCTAAGATGATAAGTAAGCAGTAAGATGAAGAAGAGTTGGTGACGCTAACTGGCAATAGTGGTGGTGCTCTTGTTATCCCCCTTTCCCTCCTCTATTTTTTTTTCTAGCATACTGATCTATTGCATGCTAACCAAACCTCTTAAGCAATATTGGGAGGCAGGCTCTTGTAACGCCACGGGTCCTCCATATGTATGTATGTATGTATGTAATGCGATTTGGGGGGGAGAGGGGCCAAATTTTCAACTAACGGCTGGAAAATATTTCTGTAACATGTTTTTTGTTCGAAACAAATTCATAGATATTTTTAGTAAATAAAAATAAATATTAATATTTTGCTATTAATTGTAAATATATATTTATTGTATTGTAGAAATTAGTTTTTTGGTATCGAAAATCGACTGTGCTCTTTCTGTTATCGTATTTGAAAATTATATTTCTGTGGACATCTAGAAACTACAATTTCGTCCTTCTGTGTGCTAACAATGTTGACCGAATAACAGACTGAACAATAGGTAGACCTTTTACGGCGGAAGTTATACAATGTACTTCCTGTTTTTTCAGTACCTGAACGATGGAATTCCTCACTGGCCAATTTTAACCTTACAGCTAGAAATGTTTTATAAAATAAAAATGCCTCTGAATTTGTTTGCCTTCAGGAAGCAAGCTATGGAAATGACCGTCCAGCCTACTAGCTTCAACGATCTCCTGCCTTCCATGCTATCTAAACGTAACGGTCTGTTAATTATACACTTGAATAGCATTCTGACCCAGTACGACGAGGATGTGGGCAAAACTTTCTATGTATTCAACAACAATTTGAATTATTACCGGTTCCCCATCTCCGGCAAACTTAAGTTCGACATGAATTCCGAGAACAAAGGGGAGGCCAAGGTTTCCTCTGGCAAGAACATCTATCGCATCAAGCATGATAGGATGGATGCGACTACAACGTACGATGTGTCTGCTGCCGATCGCCTGTACGTGGAGCTCTTGGACGACTACGATAAACTCATCCCTCTTTTCATAGAAATGAAAATCACCTACCATATAATAAATAACCACAGTGGTAACAATGCCTAACTATATTTTTGGTCACACCAAGCGCGATGATCATGCGACGAGCTACTCATGCTCGACGTCAGGGTCAAGAAGTTGCGAAGCGACCTGCAGGCCCTGCAGTCCACGCTCAACTCCAGCCTCCAGTCAGAGATAGCCAGCCTACAGTCTCAGTGCCTGGACCCCGAGCTTAAATCGATGCTGCAAAAGTACACCGACCTCGCGTCAATAGACAACTTCGACAACTTGGCGCTGAGCATAGGAAAACTGCAGAACGAATTATTGAGCTGCAGCAAGCGCAGACCTCCGATGTG
Organism: Lepisma saccharinum; assembly: GCF_977018435.1. NCBI lineage: Eukaryota > Metazoa > Arthropoda > Insecta > Zygentoma > Lepismatidae > Lepisma > Lepisma saccharinum. The sequence continues at coordinate 6,991,092 of NC_139252.1, read as the reverse complement.
GAACAGCTGAAGCGACACTTGCAGGACCAAACGAGCACCATCCAGACTGAACTGCAAAATATTATCCAGAGTATAAAAACTCAAGATGACTACGATCGCGTGAATGCCAGTATTGCCAAATTGCACGAACAGTTTCAATCGTTCGAAATTCCTACGTTGGAAAGCATCAAGGCTGAGATTCAAACGGACGCTTTGCATGCAGCCATCAACGAAATCAAAACTAAACTCCAAACGCTAGAGGACTTCATCGACAATCTACCTTCGTCCAGCAAGCTGAATGCTATTGCACGTAGCTTGGCCAACATCAAACTCCAACTTCAGACCTACGAGGATTTCGGGAAGCTGTAAGGTACCATGGCCTATATTGAGGATGCTCTTGCTGTCATCAAAAATGATCTGGCAAACGTACACGAAGCACTGGAATCCAAACTGCCTGGCATCAGGGATACTCTAGCATGCGTCCAACAGCAGATTACCAAGTTGGAAAATCTAAACACCGAATCAGAGTAGTCGCATTTTCATCACTTCATCTACGACATACAGGCTAAGTTGGAAATTTTGCAACAATCCACCCCCACCAAGGACGACATAACACAATTAGAAGAAGGCATAAGCGCTGCTGCTGCTGCCTCAGAGTTGGACGCGGTGAAAAAAGCTTTGGAGTCGCTCCAAAACACGGTGGCCAACCTGCCCACCTTGCCTGTTTGCGGAAATTAGAACCCAGGTCCACGACCTCACGACCCAGAGCTCCTAGTTGACACTCGTGGAAAGTCTACAGCAAATTATCGCCAATGTGAAAGAGCAAATTGGCAGCATCGAAGCGAGCCAGGAATCGGCCATAAAAAAATTCAGTACCCAACTACATGAGTTAAACGAAAATTTCAAGAGGCTTATTTTAGATGTGAAGATCAAGCCTGATTACGACACTGTTGTCCGTGCTATCGAGGAGCATCTGGAATCGGTGAGCGGTAGATTGGAAGATGTGGAGAGCGAGGTTCGAACCAATGTAAACACCCTGAATGCCAGCATCGACAATCTCAAGTCCACTGTTGTCATCGAAATGTACAGCTTTCCAAACAGAGAATTTTCCTCGTTCTTCCATCCGGGTGCCAAACTCTACATGCTGAGTCCTGCCAAAGCCTATCACCAGTTTTTCATCGCTGGCACACTTCAGTTCGTCAAGGTTTCATACTGGTCTTTGCCTCACGCAACCCACTACCCAACCATGACCGTGACGAACATCAGTAACGAGCCTAACATAAGAGGAGTGGAGTTGGTCGATTTCACTCACCCCGAAACTCGCGAGACTGTCTATGCCGAAGATGCTACTCAAATTATCGACATACAAATAGGTGATAAACTGTACATAGAAAACCCGGCATTGTCTGTGGCCAGAAATCCCATCCAAGCTATATTCTTATTTTCGCGCAATGTCTAGGCAGGCTATTGTGAACGAGCAGCACACACCTGCACGGCGAAACTACAAACGACTGGCGGTAGTGACCAAAGCATAGACGACTTGTGGGAAGCTGACCTTGTGGAAATGAGCAGTGACAACTTGAGAAATTTACATAAAATCAACAAGGGATACAAGTATCTGCTCACCGTTATAGACACATTTTCAAAATTTGCGTGGGCTTTGCCCCTCAAGGCAAAAACAGGATCCTTTGTAGTTGAAGCATTCAAAACTATTTTCGATGAAAGTGGCAGGCGACCTCGATTTCTACAAGCACACAACGGAAAATAATTCTACAACTCTGCCTTTCGACAATTTATTCAAAAACAAAATATTCAACATTACTCCACCTTTAGTCACATCAAAGCCAACATTCTGGAAAGTTTCAACCGAACTCTCAAAACACTCATGTGGAAACTATTCACACTTCAGGTGAATTACAAGTTGCTCGACATGCTTCCGAAAATTGTTAACAGCTATAATTCCAGTTTGCATCGCACGATAAACATGAAACCAGCTGACGTCAACAAATCTGACGAGCGACGTTTAATTTCTACGGTTTATTGTCCAAAGTACAAATTTACAAGCAAGAAACCAAAATACAAAATTGGAGATCAGGTGAGAATCAGTAAATTTCAGCGTGCCTTTGAAAAAGGCATCACTAAAAATTGGAGTAGGGAACTTTTCAGCGTAGTTCGAGTGTTACCCGGAAACCGTCACACGTATATAATAAAAGATAATCGCGACGAAATTCTGAAAGGAAGATTTTACGAAGAGGAACTTTCTGAAACAAAATACCCCGACACATATCTTATTAAAAAAGTCTTACTTAGAAAAGTGACAAACTGTTAGTGAAATGGCTGGGACTCGAGGAAAAAAGTTGGATAGACGCATACGAGGTGATTGTGTAACGGGTGCTTGGGATGTGGTACAGCGACTGCCAAATTTTCCATCGGAACGTCAGGATAGGAAAAATGGCGAGTTTCTACCAGACAACATTCGCTGCCTCATTGTTGGACCTTCTGGATGTGGAAAAACAACGTTACTTATTGATTATTTTCTTCTTGCACCGAACTGGTTAGACTGGAAGAACAGGCACCTGTATGTTTTCTCCAAAAGTTTGGAGCAACCGAAGTATCGCCAGCTGTCGAAACTGTACGAGAGACTGGGCATAGCAATATTTGCTTCTGAAGTGATACCACTAGACGGATGTCTAGCAAATTCGGTGGTGGTTTTTGACGATGTGATCCTGAAGAACCAGAAAGAAATTCGCAATTTATTACTCAGGGTCGGCACAGAGGCATGGACTGCTTCTATCTTGCTCAGACTTTTTCCAAAATCCCCAAGCAGCTACAACGAGACAATGGTAATTTTATTTGTTTGTTTCGTCAAGACTACACCAATTTAAAACACGCTTACGATGATTATGGAGGTGGAGACATAAACTAAAATCAGTTTTCCAAATTCTGCTCTTCATGCTGGAACAAGATGATTTCGGATTTGTCACAATAGACATGACGAGGAAACCCAATAACGGACAATACAGAAACAAAATTAATAATTTTCTAAACGTTGCTACGTTACAAGAAACGTCTTGACCTATTATAAATAACTACATACAAAAAAAGAAATAAAAGGCAAACTTGCAGACGACAACCTGACGCTGCTTACCTTCCTGGCAAAACGGTTTAAGAGTTGGAAACCCGAGAATCGTGGAATTTAGGAAGAGAAAAAGCGTCAGGACCAATCTATCGTCAATGCCATCAGTGGACTTGGTAAAGAAATCAAAGATGTCAACGAGCAAAACAAAGAGTTAATCAACGAGTTTGTGCCACTTACTGCTCGAAATTATACCATACCCACACCGATATCCAGCATTCACACTACTCCGTTCGAACTTGCTCCCACTCCAAGAAGTCAGGCCCTAGGCAGTACCTCTTCGGACAAGCTAGTCGAGCTGGGTCCGTTGACGAGGGATTACCTAAGCACCGGGAAATTCGAAAAAGACGAAGTGTTCGGATTGTACCCGACCATGGAACATAACGAGTGTGTGGTTTGGAAAATTGGAAAATCGAAAGTCACGTTCGAGGGTGACGACGTGAAAGTTAATTTGGACGAAAATAACAGCTGGACCAATTATCCCGGCATCGTGGGACTGTGGGAACATATCACTAAGAAGCTACCTAAAGATTATACAGACGAGGAATACCAAAGTTACACAGAAATTTTAATCATGACGGACGCCCTGTACCAAAAAAACAACGAAACACAGAATCGCGTCAAATCTAGCAGAGGAGAAAAGTACAGGCACCTCATCAAGCCGATATGGACCCAGATCAAGACTGGCAGCGGTTTCAAACTGTACAACACCTTGCACAAGGAGTTTCCTTGGGTAGACGACGTAAGGAAGCTTGTAGATCGATTGATGGTTATCGCAGGCAAAGAACATGCAGGCAATCGCAACTTCCACAACGAAAAGATGGGCATCATGGACATGATTAGCACCAAGCTTGCCAACTTCATTGTCAACGACAACAAAGGTATAGGTTATATTATCAAAATCATCAAAACCCTGCCTCCCAAATTCTGGAATGTAGCCGAGTGTCGAGGTCTCGCGAACGATATTATCAACAATCTACCCTTCGAGATGAACCTGCCAGGTTACCAGTACTGCGGTCCGGGTAAGAAACTCGAACAGCGGCTGGAAAGAGTAGACAAGGGTGTGAATCCCCTGGATGCTGCATTCAAGGATCACGACATTGCTTACAACACACACAGATCTCGACGCACGTCACGATGCCGACAGGAAGTTGGAGCATGCAGCTTTTGGGAGACTCGTCAGCAGAGATGCCTCGCTAGGTGAACGGGTTGCCGCATTGGGTACGACCATCGCCATGAACACAAAACAAAAATTAGGTGGGGATTGTAACTAAATAACCCTTGTGAAAAAAAGCAACTTGTATAACCAACCTATCATCACTTCATTTCATTAGGGGGCAAAGCCTTACACTTTCACGATATATAAATAACATACTATCACCATGAAGCCCAAAAGTTTTGTTTACCAAATACCCTACACAAACCTCAAGTCTCTCGGCACATGGAATTCTCAAAAAAAGCAGCGCGAGAAGAAACATTCCTGCTTGGCAAAAGGTCATAGAATGAAATTGCTGCTTAGCATTCCTCAGTTGAGGAGGTTACAAGGTTCTCGAAAGCAGCAGAAAACTGGAGGTCTCATATTCAGCATCCCGGCTATCTTGGCAGTTTTGGATGCTGTAGCAGCTTGGCAGGAGACAGTGCCGCAATTGCCAAGACCGTCATCGATGCAAAAAAGAACAAGGCCGAGTTTGAAGAGCAGAAACACCACAACCTGGCTATGGAGAAGAAGTGGAAAGGTGTGACCAAATAGCGAATGAACAACCTTGAAGCTTTGAAAACGTTTAAAGAAAAGAAGAGCCCCTGTTCAACTTCGATATTGAATCTTTGATCGAATTGTTGGGGGTCAAGCACTTCAGGGGCGTTTTTATGTCTGATTCTCTACCTTCTGTTGTGAAGAAAAAAGAGTGTGGTGTGCTTTACATAGACAGTTACGAAAATTACACATTGGATATGATACCTCAAATCATTCGGAGGCACGCCACCTGCTGGGTTGGTAAAATATCTCAGTGTTGTCAACCTCTACTCCAATGACGAACGCATCCAGGGTTTCAGCGATGTGAACTGTGGCCATCTCTGCGATTCCATGCTTGTCTTTCTCTCGGAATTAAATAACCCAATGATCGAGGATTTCCAGAAAGCATTGTGGCACCTGAAGCACTTTGGGAGTATTAAATCTCACAAGCGAGACTTCGCTTCTGAAACTCGCATTGCATGACGATATCATCTATCCTATATCTTTGCGCTTCGTGCATTCTACAGCATGTTCCTGATACCTAATGTGATGGTACACAACAATACCATCAAAATTGGCAGCGAAAAAATCAGCATCACACCTGGCCAGTACAACCTGTCTACCTTGCAGGCTCAATTGCCAAGAAGTGTACTGCTGTCGCAAAATTCTGTATCTCACAGAGTGGAACTGGTGTCTGCCACGGAAACCGTAGACCTGCGTACCATCGGAAGGCTTTTGGGATTCGAGAACAACACAAAGCTCGAACCTGTCATGAAGCACATCGGTGCTAACATTCCTAAATTTCTAGCCATCGAGACTCTGAACGTAAATTGCAATGTGGCAGAAGGTATGATCACCAAATCCTCGAACGGCATCCCAGGGAGTCAAAAGCATACAGGTATTATCACTACGTTCAAACTAAACTCTGAGTTCATGGAGCCAATTTTCTACACACCCTCCCCACCGAAATACTTTCCTGTATCTCGTAATCGCATTGACTACATAGAATTGGCAATTACCAACGAGATGGGAGAGGTGGTTGATTTTCAGGAGCCACGACCACTGCCGTTGTGGAGATTAACATATAATAAATAACCATTATGGAGCAAATCGAAAGTTACGAGTTGCAGTCCTTCCCTCCCAATCGTCGCACGTTTGCCAACCTCAATGAAGCGAATAGAGAGATAGAATACGACGTGGACGTCGGGGAAAGATTCATTCACCCTCACAGAGCTGAGTTTTATATCAAGTTTGTTGTTGTGAAGAGAGACAACGGCGAAGCATTTCTTACCAATGCAAATTTAAGACTTGTGGGATAATTTTGTGCCGTACCTATTCTCGCAGGTGGAAGTTAGAAAGCATGGCACCGTCATCGATAGGGTTGACTACCCCGGGATTACCTCTACAGCTGTGGGAACACTGAAACTCTCCAAGACCAATGCAGCATACTACCAGGCAGGTGGATTCGAAGCAGGTACAAAAATGAAAACTCAAAGTCACACAGTACTGTTTCCCATGCGCCTGCTTCCTGGCTTCTTCTCTGACTACAAAGAGATTATGTCGAAGGGTGGTTCGCGCGTCACTTTTCGCAGAAGCGCCAACGACAACGATGCGCTGATGCGTTACAGCATCTTGAGTGCAGACGGTTCAGCACTTCCCAACACACTACCTGATCCTGCCAAGTGCATCATCCAGTCCATTGAGCTGCGCATGCCCGTAGTGGAATACGAAACTAACTACGCTCTCAACTACAAAGCAGACATTTTGAAGAATCCCCAAGTACCAATCCAATTTTACGTTTACCAGTGCAGAAACCTGCTTCCGGCAACCATTTTGAATTTGACGTGACCACAGAGTTTAACAGCATCCGGTACGATATGCCATAGTTTGTGGTCCTGCTCTTCCAGACGGGGGAGGACAACAACCAAGAAAAAGATTCGAGCCAGTTCGACAATTGCAAGATCAAGAACATCTACCTCAAAAATGGCAGGAACGGGATATTCCCGCTTGAGAACTTCAACCTGAACATTGCAAACAACGACTACCTGAAACTGTACAAGGCATACACGGCTTACAAGAGAGTGACCTCCGGCAATGTGGACGTGTACCACAACCCCAATGAGTTCATAGCTCGCAGACCCATGTTCGTCATTAACACATCGAAGAGAAAGCAGGTGGTTGTTAACGATCGCACCATCATCAAGATTGTCTCTGAGTTCCACGATGCCTTGCCCGACAACACCCTGTGCAGCCTCATCCTTATTGCAGAGAAAACTTTTGTGTATGATGTCAAGAACGAAAGAGTGACCGAACAGTTCTAAGTACAAGAAAAAAATCGCATAATTCTATAAAAATTATATTGACCGTAGGTTCAAACATTAGATTTTTTTGTTAACCTGCAACGCAGTGTCCAGCTTGTACTGCCAAGAGTGGAGGTAGATAATTGAGCTTATTTCATGGAACATCTTCTTACATTTGTGGAGAAGGTTTTTTTGAGAATAATCTGGAAAAAAATAATAAAATTTAATTTTGATACATTTTAGAAATAATCACACTTGAGCGCCCAAAGAAACTTCTTCTTCGGCCCTGCGTGTGCCCCTTTTTCGCCACGTAGGGCACGGCAGGTAGTTAGTCCCAAACCTCCACCTGTTTGCATTTGAAGATAAACACTATTGTTCTTGGCTATATTAAATTGGAACTTTTGTTACATGAGTTTTTTTCATACATACTATCTACTACTTCTTACTACTACATTTGAGGCATGTCTTACTAGTTTTTAGACGATAGTGGCCCCATGGGAGCCTGTGAATCCCACATTTCAGAACACACCTCTTGTCGTCACGTGCGTCCAGGGCAACCTTTCTCACCTTGTTGGTTGTCAACACATGGTCGACACTCTGGATGCGCTGCTCCACTCCTAGAATTGGCTAGTATGAAGAGTCTCGACGTAATCCTCGAACTTGAGGTGCTCTTGGACGACCTGCCTGCCCTCAACCTTAGCTTTTTTTGTGATGGATCCGTCTGCCAGAATAGCATAGGCTTTGGAGCGAAGACCGGCAAACTCAAGAATTACATCTCCGTCCTTCTCGTCTTTGAGTTTGCCAGGCACCATCTTGTTGCTAGACAGGATTTTGTATCGGTTCAGCTGGAAATAGCCTGACGTGTCATAAAGGTTCACAAAAGTTGGTACCGTTGCTATATCCCTATGTGCGTCGTCCGTGTGAACGTGGTACACCAAACTATCTGTGTCTGTGTAGATTAGGCTGATATTGTCGTTATAGTGCTGGCGTAGTATCTTATAATATATTTGAAACATGCCCAGCTTGCTCAGGTCTAATACTGAGTCACCAACATAGATTGGCTTGTTGAGCCTCGCCTCGCTCTTCCTCATATGCACCAGAGCAAGCTGCTCATTGCAAATAGTACGTGACTTTAATAACGGGCTTGCTACAAGCTTGCGACATTCTGCTATTTTTTATATTAGCCTTACATCCACACGATTTCGCACATTCTCCATGGTTTTCCCAAACACTGCGTTGTTCATTAACTTGAAGAAATCGCGATCGAAATCAGAAGTAGCGACTATGCGGTGTTTGGTGTTGAGCTCGATGTATGGCCTCAACCATGGAGAATGCACGAACATAAGAACTCGATGTACTGTGCGGACGGTAACCCCTTGCTTCATCAACCACCAGAGGTTTCGGTAGTGCAGAACATATCGCTCTTTGGGCTTGAAGTCCATGACGAGCTTTGGTTGGTTCGAGCAAGACGGGCATTTGAATTCCATGTCTGGCGGAAGGTCGCAGAAAAAATCCTGCAGCTTCTCGGAGAACTCAAGGTTCACCTGGGCAAAAAACCCGAAATACAAATCGCAAAAATTTTCAACGTCAAATTTGGAGGGGTCAGTCTACCTAAACCCTCTGGAGGGGAGCGACAGCATCATGGAGTGTCCGTAGAGGTTGTTGACGTCTGTGTACATGATGTAGCTGGACGGTTGGGTTGGGTCGTAACCGTTCGCCATGTGGTGATTGTTGGCGTGCGAGAGTCGCTGCGACACCTGGACCATTCCACCCCGGACGGCATGTTCTACAAACAGCATCATGTCCACGTCCGAAAGAAGCTCAAGACTAACTTTGTAACAAGAAGCATGACAGACCATGCCAGTCCATGAAGACTGTAGAAGTATGCAGGGTCCAGCTTGTAAATGGTCTTCGCAGTTTCACGAAACGCATGGATCACATCAGCAAGGAGCGTCACATCGAGTTTTAGGTATGCATCCTGGTAGTCCCCAAGATTTTGGCAATCCAGCTCGCGGCACATGGACTGAGCATGGTTGTAGTCGTCCTCAGAGATGCTTGAGCCTCGCACCTTGCTGTAGAACTTCGCTCGAGGAGGCAGCGACTTCTCCGCAAACTTGGTAGAGTCGGTGATGAATTCGTCGGGATAGATCCCCTTACGCCTGAAGAGACCGGCGTCCAAGTTCGGAAAGATGGCAGACGTGATGAGCATTTGTTTGTCGTTGAGCTTTTTCGCCAAGGCATCGAGGCTGGTCGGGAGGAACCTCAGGGAGTCTAGGAAACGAAGTTCGATGCGAGAGCCTGATTCTGGGATTCGCACCCACTTGCTCAAGCTAATACAACGCTCCTCGTTCTGCGCGAGGACGTTGATTTGTATGTCGTCATACCCAAGATGTGGCACCAGATGGTGGAAGTCGTACCCCGAACCATTGTGGAAAAACACCGGGATGAAGCGCGGGTCCCAGGCCAACAAATTACACCGGTTGCACCAAGGATCAATATAGTTGCCGTTGAAGTGATCATGATGTTCAACTTTACGGTTGTTGGTGCTAAACTCCCAGGTGCACACAGGACAGGTAGTAGCCTTCTCGTGCTTGATTTTGTCGTCAGGAGACAGCGATTCCATAGACTTGGGGGTCAACAGGAACTCCTCTATCTCGTTGGCTTCCACAACCATCCTCTCTAGAAAGTGTTTGATTGCGTCGGGACCGCGATACACATAGGACTCGGGGTGAACAAGTCGGTCTCGCCACACCACAACATAAGCAAAACTCAAGGCCTCGTGGAGTTTGTAAGGGGTAGTAGAGGAAACTTCGGGATTGGGATCGCATGTGGACATAGGTTTGAGGAAGGCGTCGAAATCGGCGATGATGATTGCAGGGTGCTCTACCATGGCACTGTGCATGTGAAATATTTCTACAGTGCCAGGTTTGGGCAAGACTGCCACCCCCATCTCGTTGGCATTGCAATAGAGTTTGTGGCTTGCAAGCTTCTCGGCAGCAATGTTGGGACCTCTGATGCTCTGATAATCCTGCTGTTTTCGATTATCAAAAGTGGACAAGCACCTGCGACAAACTTCTATGTGTTTTTTTGTTTGTTTGTTTGGCTAGAAACAAGCCGAGAGAGAGAGCGAATAAGAGTGTAGTGATGAGTACGAGATGGATTTCTCGAGCATCATCGTTGTCTACGTCGCTTACCCGAATAGGGTATACTTTGTTTTTCATCTCCATGTGGCTATAAACATTGATAGCCAACTGCGGGTTGTGTGTACGGGCCTCGAACTTGCGAATATCCGAGACCTCCACCGGGTAGTCGATCCCAACCATCGCATCTTCCAGCTCTGGCTCGTATTGCTTGTAGTGGTTAACTCAGTGTGGTTGTTTTTTTCCAGTAGACAGGGTGCCACGCTGCAAGCAAAGACCAGAGAAAACTCTTGTCGTCACTGTTCTGAATATTCAGGACAGCCTTCTTTGAAGCAATGGTACGTGGTAAGGGGACGTAGCTAGACGCGGAGAGAGGCACAAACTTGTTAAGTTTGATACACAGTTCGTGAGGTTCACCACACAGCGAACCTCCTGAGCCCATAGCTTGATGTTCCTCCTGCTTGGCCACCAGCTCCTCGGCAAACTCGTTGTAGATGACCTTTAGGTTGTCGACATCCGCCAGATGCAGCGTCTTCGCCTTGGTATTATGGTAGAAGCTATACATTTTATCAGACGGCTTCTTGTACTGGCAACGTAGCGATGCGTAGAATTTGGTGGAGTGCGTTGCAAGCGCATCGCTGAGGATGGAAATAATTTTGGCTTGCTCGATCTCCAAAAGGCTACACACGTCACATGAGCACTCCGAAGTGAGGACAAAGTCCTCTAACCAACGCTCAAAAGCAGACTGGTTCGCTTTCGCCACAGGCTTGACACGTTTGGAGGATGGTGGCGAGTCGGCTTTGCTTTCCTCTTGGTCGAGCTGGTCGACGGTTTTGGAACAGGTGCTCCGACGACTTTGCATGTCGTTATATGTCTTTTCAGATGACCAATAGTAATATGTTTACCGCACCTGGGACATGGTTCTGTAGCGGTAACATGCTTACCAGGTACACAGGTACGGCAGTGTCTTTCGAAATTTTTACTTCAAACACCAGTTTCACACATAGGGCAAATTTTCACAGATTGTATCTTGTTGATATGTTATTTAATTTGTGGAGTGTCACAAAAAATTACTTTGCAATAAAAGAAAAAAACCTTGGAAGGCTAATTCACGATGGTGCTGTTTTGTTTTGTGTTACTTATGTATATGCTATTCTTGCTCCTTAATCAATCCTGTAAATAAATGAAAAAATATGATTGTGTAAAGAAAAACACAAAAATATTATGTGTACATAATTCTATTTAGGTTTTTCTACCAAATAATCTCTTTCTAACCCTCAGTCCTCTTGGCGTATGAAGTATAAATCATAATTTCAGAAAGCAGAGTTATTTCCGGTCGCCATTTTTTTTAAAAAAGCATAAACATTATTTATATTTATAGTATTCGTCGAGCAATAGCAGATAAAACAAGAATTGTTTTCGTACAACCCATAGTTTATGAATTACAAGACATCTTAGAAATTACATCCTGAAATTTTAAACCAAAATAACTCGAAAACAGCAAGCACTAATCATCATCTCTCTAATAGGTTGTAAAGTACTTCTAATTTTTTAAAGAATGCTATTAAAATTATCGAATTAGGATAAAAACTAAGCCAGCAAATCAAGTTTCTCAAAAAATAAAAAATGTCTGTATTTCCGAAACTTGAGGGGGTAGAATCGATTTTATTTGCTAGTCGAATAGTTCTCGTCGAATCCTATCTAACAAACCTAAAATCATCATCCTAGCTCAATTAGGAGCCAGGAAAATCAATGTCTTGGAAAACGTCTTAATATATTTGTCTTAAGAAAATTTTCTTCACAGACCGGAAGTAACATCTTGACAAACCGGAAGTCGACTTCCTTAAGATTAAGATATTTGTCTTAAGACGTTTTCTAAGACATTGATTTTCTTGGCTCCTATGGGACCTAGAACCATGTAACTTTCGTTTATGTGTATACCACTGTTTTTTCTACATATTCACACACCTTACAACCCACTGTAATAAAAAAATAAAGTTCACCCCTGCGCGCATGCGCACATGTATTAATTTAAAGATAGACTCGATATTGAAAAAAATATATCACTTTTCATCTTCTCTCTGGCCAATATTGCAAATAATTCCATAAATAATACCATAATATTTTAGACTGTAGGTCCAGGTCCCGAGCCAGACAACATATTTGCACTACAACACCAAAAAAAATTAATATATGTGCATATGGGAAGTCCAGTACATAGTTCGCAATGTGTGATGTGATCAGCACCAAACATTTAATTTATATGTATGTATATTTAAGTTCCGTGTTGCAATCATGAAATTAATTTTTTTATTAATTTTTCTTTAAATCGCTCTCTCTCTCTTGCTCAATCTATATAGCCTGTTCATATTTGGCACAGTCATTGCGAGTCGGCCATTTTGTTTACGTAGCAAAAACAAAATCTCAAGAAATTTTTGCTAATGCTCGCTGTGACCATAAGCATAATTGGATGTAGTTGCTATTAATTAGAGGATTTTATTTAATTTTAGGTTTAATATCAATAAGCCTGCATAAAAAACTAAATATTTTAAATAATAAGATTCGAATCACTATGTACTTCCACTAGATATTAAGCACACAACTCTTCGATTACACCCCTCCATTTTCTTGCCTTCCTCTAACAATTTAACACATTTTTTCGACATTTTATTATTATTTTTTAAATATGCCCCGCACACATATTTCCTACCAACAACGGCACACAGAAGAGTAAAATATTCCAACTACCCCACATACTGAAAAAGCAATATACAACTAGTTTTTTTTTTAAGAATTCACGAATAACATATTGCTCACAAATTCTTAAAAAAATAGTTATACTAAATTTTCAGCATGCTCCAAATATATATAAAGCAGAGAGAGACATGAAACACCTACTATATTCTCTCTCTTTGTATGTTTTTTGAGTATATTTTCTTCCACAATACATAAGGGCTGTTTGGTTTTTCAGGAAGTTACCTCCCATCCACAATCCCTTACGTCTGTAAGGTTTTTCAGAATCAACTCACAAAAGCAACGCCATATTTATAACTCAAAGCCAGTCCATGCAAACTAAGAAACAAAGTTACTCACTTTTGGAAATCCTGCTGAAATGTTCTTCTTCACCGAAGTTCAAAATGAAACAGAACTTTTCCACACTAGAGCTTTTAGTTTTTATCCATTTTTTAGTTGCCAAGGCTGATGTAAAAAAAACTGCTGTAACCTACCTGTATTGAAACATGTACAAAGCAAATTGTATACGCCAGTAAGGAATTCCATTGTTCAGCTACTGAGAAAACCCAGGAAGTAATCTTCCGCCGTCCAAGACCTACCTATTGTTCAATCTGTCATTCGGTCAACATTGTTAGCACACAGAAGGACGAAATTGTAGTTTCTGGATGTCCACAGAAAAATAATTTTCAAATACGATAACAGAGAGAGAGAGAGCACAGTCGCTTTCGATACCAAAAACTAATTGCTACAATACAATAAGTATATATTTACAATTAATTACAAAATATTAATATTTATTTTTCTTTATTACCAATATCTATGAATTTTTTTAACAAAAAACGTGTTATACCTAGGTAGAAATATTTTCCAGCCGTTAGTTCAAAATTTGGCCCCCTCTCCCTCCCCCCCAAATCGTATTACGTACATACATACATGTGGAGGACCCGTGGCGTTACAAGAGCCTGCCTCCCAATATTGCTTAAGAGGTTTGGTTAGCATGCAATAGATCAGTATGCTAGAAAAAAATTGAGGGGGAGGGGGTGTAACAAGAGCACCACCACTATTGAAATTTAGCGTCGCCAACTCTTCTTCATCTTACTGCATACTTATCATCTTAGAAGGCTACGCTGTCAACTCCTATTTGTAGGTTAGCCTCGCCTGTGAAATATCATACAGCAAAATGTTTAAAACACAAAAGGTTTGTGAAGCAACTAGTTAGTCTTGCCAACTCCTATTTGTAGGTTAGCTTCGCCTGTAAAATATCATATGGTGAAATTTTCTTTTGGTGGGTTGGCAACAGTGCGGCTCACTTGGAGTTGGTCAGCCCGTCAATTATATCTACTTACGTACAAAACTAATAAAAATGAACGTAATCAAAGAGTACTTATTTCATCTCTCACGAAATCTCTTATAAAACCGGGATATATGAAATATATGTATCTTCACATACTTTTTCGATTTCTATATTTATGTAGACGAGACCGAGAACGGGAGAGCAATTTTCAATTCGAGAAACAGAGAGACGGAGACACTGTAAAGTCTTGTTTCTTTCTTGACATCTTCCTAATTGAGTTGTTGTTCTGTTTGTTATTGGCTTTGAATTGTCAATTATTGTCATTATTCCTCCACTGTAGGTAAACCATAACGACGATTTATGATGAAATACAGTAGAGCAGATAAAAAGGGCAAGAACAAGAGAGTCATGCGTGCCCGGGACTTCAACCCAGAACCTTACGTAACGAGATTTGAAATTCTGGAGAAGGCATCTGTGTTTCGATTGGCTTTCTCTTTCCTCAACTTCTGTTATTTTATCATGCACGTATAATTAAAATGGATCCGAGAAAATACGTTGCGATCCATAATTGTGTTGGTTAGATGCTATAAATGTGAACTCCAACATGGAATAAATTATTGCCTTTTGTATGTGGTTGAACATGAAATTTTCTTACACTGTGACAATTTCTTTTTTAGTTTTTCTGCACAGGTAAGCTAATCTGGATTGAACCTTCAGTTTGAAATGACATACGAACTACTACGTGCATCCACCGTGTATCGAACCCGGAATCCTATAATTATAAATTGACGACCTTGTCATTACGCCATCGAGGATGCCCCGTGAGAAAATATTATTCACTCAATCTATACAAAAAATTATTTAAACATTTATATTTTTTCTTTCTTTTTTGTTAACTACTCTTCTACGACTCTTTTTTTGTCTTGGAATTTCTTCTTGTTTCAGGAAAAAAATAATACATGCAGGCTGTATACCCCCCCCCCCCCCCCCCCCGATACAAATAGATAGAAAGCTCACTCTCGAGAACTAATTTATAAATAACGTAACCATTAGGAAACAATTCGAACGTTAACTGATATAACTGCAGATGAAACAATACTTACAGACGCTAACGAAATATCTGTTCTTGTATAAGATCACAGGCAACAGATATCTGGTGAGTCATTCACTCTTGCTAACTACGAGCGAAGGTCACGGAACCAAAGGGTGGCAAGCAGGCGTCTGCTCTACGAAACTAGGGTTAGCAGACGAAGCCCGTGTTCCTGTTATCAATGACGTACGAAATAAGGACGAACACAGCTTTCATATCAAACTAGACCTGTGTTTTGGTCCCGCCATTGCATGTAAAACACTTTCTTGTCGTGGCCTTGAAGGCCTACGTAAAGGCTTCTCTGCAAGAAAGATATCTTACCATTGAGGGGAGGAAAAGTGTGTGTGTATCGAGGTCCTTCATTTCAGAACGCGTGCTGTATCGTCGATTTAATCTAATCTAGCCGTTCAAGGTTCTGTTTTTCTGTTCGGTAATTTCACATTGTCTTCCTTCTTATGTTATTCGCGACGAAGATTCTTGTTTCGATAATCTGGACGATAACGGGATTGTGTTTGTTGGTTGATATGGTGTCTTAAGTCCACTTTATGCACAGTAAGACTAATCGGGAATGCACCTACAATTTAAAGTGGTATCCGAACCACAATGTGCCTACACATTACTTTGCTGCTAGATATTTGCATGCTAAGATATAGGAAATCCTACATTTTCAGTGTGTGGAATTAAGATATATTTCTGATACGAAGAATCGGAGAATGGAGTAGTGAGAAAAGTATCACCTCACACGTTTGAATTATAGCCGCCCCCCCCCCCCCACACACACAGGATATCGGCCGTGGTTTTTATAACGAAATATAACATGGATGAATTGTGTCAAGAAAAACTGGAGCCTATTTACATCACTACGGAACTTGAAAGAAAGTCCACGTAGAAATTAGAAAGTTCAAATCGGGACGTATAGCACATGAAAAAACAAAGTGCTACCTTGTGCTTTACAGCAAGCCATGAAGGCGTGTAGGGGGTACGGAGTTAGGGTCCCACACTTTCTAGTTACGGCCGAAGGTGGGGATAATGTGATCAGCACCACGCCCCTGGCTGCCTTTACCCCCCCAAGTTTCCTAGAGATACCCACTTTGTACGACGCTGGGTGGGCGCCGGAGCCACTTGAAAATACCAAGATGGAGGACAGCACGATGCAAGGATAGCGAGAGCTCCCATATCTTTCCTTCCACTAGGCTGGTACATTTAACGATCAAAGTCCATTTTCCGAATAATCAAGTACCAGCATTGTCAGTGTTCACGACAAGCCTCTTAGTGGTGACGTAAACATCATATGAATATACTTTTTACGGCATTTTTACCATGACAAAGCCGAAGCCCTCGTTGAATGTGGTGTCTAACCGTGTGGAAAGCGTGGAGGAGCGACTTCGGGAGTTTGAGAACCGCCTGCGGGACATCGCCGGACAGCAGACACCCCTTGGTAGCGCCGACACCGGAGTCCAGCCGGCGTTGCAAGATCTGAGCGCTATTCGGCATATTCCCGTCGATTTGGAAACTGGCTAAGGTTCGCCCTCTGCCGAAAACAAACAAAGTTCTCAGCCTCGGCGACCACCGGCCGATAAGTATTCTTCCGGCTCTGTCCAAAGCTCTCGAACACGTTGTCAGTAACCAAACGCGTAATTTCTTATCACGAAACAATCTAATGAATCCCCTCCAATCGGGATTCCGGCGCAACCATAGCACCTGCACAGCGCTCATCAACGTGACGGACGACATAAGACACGCCATGGACATTAAAGAAGTAACTATTCTTGTACTTCTGGACTTTAGTAAAGCTTTTCAGACTATTGACCACGACATCCTGCTATCGAAGCTATCCTTCCTGTACAACTTCTCTGACCCAACCGTAGCTTGGTTCCGTTCGTATATTAATGAAGAACGCCAACAATACGTCTTCAACTTGGGTGAGAAATCGTCGTGGCGATCAATCGGCGCCGGTGTCCCCCAGGGAACCGTCCTCGGTCCACTCCTCTTCTCTCTGTACATTAACCATATTCCTGACGCACTCGAACACTGTAAATATCACATCTATGCAGATGATGTTCAGCTGTATTTGTCATTTCCTCCAAAGAATATTGAAAATTCAATTCGCGATATAAATTATGATCTGAACAAAATCAGTACTTGGTCAGCTAATCATGGGCTACTAATTAATCCTTCGAAAACCCAAACTATTATTATAGGTTCACAAAAAATGCTTTCAGCATTTGACATTTCTTCCCTCCCGCCCATAATGGTCTTAGGGAAAGCTATTAAATTAAGTAAAACAGCCAAAAATCTGGGCGTAATGTTTAATCAGCATCTCTCATGGTCAGATCACGTAAATTTAACTAGTAAAAGAGCCTTCGCTGCATTACACGCTCTTGTTCGGCTTAAACATTTTCTACCCGTTAGCATTAAAATCAAACTGGTGCAAGCACTTGTTTTTCCACACTTCGATTACTGCGATTCTGTCTATTCCGAATTACCAGATGATCTCGCTCAACGTCTTCAACGAGTACAAAACACCTGCGTCCGCTTTATTTTCGATCTGAAATATAGGGACCATTTATCCGTTTTCTTTACAAAGCTAAATTGGCTCAAATTAATTGAACGGCGAAAGGTACACAACCTCACCCTTCTCTATAGGGCAATCAGTTCAAAGGAACCGGCTTATCTCTCGAGCAGATTCTCAATGCTTTCCGAATCACACAGCCTTGACACCAGATCGCGAGGGAGAACTCAACTACTCATCCCCCTTCATAACTCAAATTTTTATTCAAAATCTTTCACCGTTTCTACTTCTCGTCTTTGGAACTCACTGCCCCTCGAAATCCGAAACTCATCTTCAGTATATGTCTTTAAGACGCAAATAAAATATTTTTTATTGGGCACAAATAGTTAGCACATTATATTTTAGTGATAAATTGCATACAGTTAAGCGCAGAACAACACTGAAAATCCTTATTCACCTTAATATTTCAAATCCCTGACTACTGTCATGAATATCTGATTGTGTGTGTGTGTGTGTATGTGTGTGTTTTGTTGTATGTTCGTGTGTATAGGTTAGGATTTTATTCCCGTATGTATTTTTCTTCTTATCATTTTTTTCTGTATTTTTTTCTTTGTAATTTTATATTTCTCTTTTTATATTTTAAAATTTACCTTTCTATGTAATGGTTTAAATGTTGTTGTAAACATGGTTAAGTGGTAGAAAAGGCTACAAAGCCTTAACTTCGCCATGATAAACAAGACGCAATAAATAAATAAATAAATCAATAAATAAACATGTGGACAACATTCCAATTCTCCCCAGTCGGAGATCGAACTCAGATCTCTCGCATGGTAATCAAACGCCCTAACGACCGAACTACCGCGGCACATATAGTATAGTAGCCTTTTTAATTAAGGCAAGAATTATTTTAACGTTTCGTTCAACGGTTTTAGGGGAATCATTTTCGGACATAGGCCATAACTCTTGTCTGTTCTGCGACCTGGCTTGAGAAAAGGCGATTTTATGAGGAACAACATTCCACCTGATGTCACGTGACTTTCCTACATTTCCTGTGTCTGTGGGCTATTGCATGAAAGACGAGTTGCTCCTTGAGACAGACAGAATCATCCGATCACCTAAAGGTGCTATGTGTGTTGCCTACCTTTCCGGCATTATTTACTGCCATTAAATTCTTATGGGGAAGAACTTTTTTCCACCACTGTACCTCTCCATGGCATTGCAGAGCAGTTTCGTTACATTGAAGAAATGAAAACTTCCATTACGTGTAGTCGAATTATCATTTTTTTAAGCATCTACACCCGGTGCCAATCGAAGACCAGTTCTGCCTTTCCTAATCCATTGTTACTTGATTCCACACAAGCTTTATCATGTACATACTTATTAGAATTTGTTTGAAATTTGAGTTCCCATTAGCACACAGTATGCGCAAGAACTGAGAATAAGGGAAGATGTAGAATGTTGATTGCAATACTGAAACCTGAATCACTACAACACTAACTTAAAAACAAGTTCAAGGCCGTCCTCAGAAATGTACCCACGTTGGGCCAAAGTCACATTCAAATATTATGTGCTTATTTGTTCGAATTTCTAGAGAAAGCAAAGCAAATACTATAGAAAATAAACATTTCTCAGTTAAGTGTATCATTATAGGTAGTATTGGTATTACGTAACAATTTCGTATTTTGACGTTAAAATTACTTTACCTTTTGTTTTAATATTTACACAGTAATGAAACATGAATCATAATTGGATAGTTTCATATGGTCGGGACGAGAATAGAATTTGACGTCATTTGTATCTCATCTTAGGAAATTTTTATTGATGCGTAAGAAATATTGTTTTAAAGAAGGAGAAGTGTGCATGAGCGTCAAAGCAATATGTATTTCGAGCAAAGCGAAACAAAACTCTAAATGGGACATTAAGAGAGTAGTGAGCAAGTGAGCAGGATTTTCTTGAAACTGACAAAATCCATTTAAGTATCCTGTTCTTTCTAAATAAGAATCAGATGGATGTGACTATTAAGAACGTTTCGCAGTGCGTGTTGGAGTGAGCAAGAAATATTTGGTAAATATATTTCTTGGAAAACTGAGTGCTAACTTTAAAGTAATAAGCATAACCTTGAGTTGCGGGCCATAGAAACAAATGTTTAGAATCCGGAGCGAGCAAATCAATTCTCACTAAATACATGATAAAAACAGACAATTTGGTCCAAATTTAACAAAGTATATCTTGTCCCAACCCTCTATCCCCTGTCACGTTCCTGGTCTTGTATATATATATATATATATATAAGTGTCAGTTCATTAGAAACCGAATTCGTTGACTGTGTGCTCACTGAAGGTCTCCTTGAGACGATTCCAAACACTTTGGCGCCAGCGGCCAGCTGGGTCGCTCATAACTTGCTTTTGGCGCGAACACGATTCGGATGGAAACAGACAACTCTGCTAGTGATTGTTGCAGTTTAATTCTCGAATGAATATTTCACCTTTCAACAACTCCCATATTCGCCAAATGGTACATATTGTGGTTGGTTAAGTCCACTTTATTCACAGTAAGGCTAAATTGGACTGGAACTACAGTTTAAAGTGTGATCCGAGACACTTGTGCCTCCACCGGGTATCGAACCCTGGACCCCTTGATTACAAGGCGACGACTCTCCCACTGCGCCATCGGGGAGGCTCAGTACATATTGTGCCAGAATATTTTAAATAGAAGGTGTTAATTGTATTTTTGACTGTAAACACAAGAATCTAATAAAAATGTTCCTTCATTTTTCATAACGTTCTAATGAAGTCAAAAATACAATGTTCAAACTTTCTTGTAATACTTTTCTAGATATCCAAGTTACAAGATGTTGTAACTTCTCAATGATAACTTTGTTGCAACATTAATATATTTCTGTCATTGTAATCAGCATTTCTCAGCTACTATATAGTAAACGTTCATGCAACTTCCCACTCTTTAAAATTATGCACTTTTTGCGTGAGGTCCGCCATCATAAATTAGGAGGTAGGAAAAGAAACGGATGACACGCTCACTCAACAAGAGGCCTTGCATCAGTGGTGCTTTCAAATCTGGGCCGTTTAACAATTACAAAAGTCGGAACGAGTTTACGCCATAGATTGAGCTGATGCACTCGTATCCGGACTGAAATTTTCTGTGTCTTCTACAGATGACTGCAGGCATAGCAGTTTCGTCGACGGTCAACATTTTCCAAATAATTGCCCTAAATCAAGAAATGTTATAAAATATTTGGACATTAAGTGAGATATAATATGTGGCTCCTTACAACTACATCCATGCAACGCTCTAATGCACTTTACTTTACCCTTGCATGTTTCACATTCATATTATTTATTAGTATTTTTAGTATTAAGAACTCTACACCTTTCCAACGACATTAAAATCTAAAGTCTTAAAATACCACCATAAAATAGAGATTGTTCATTTTATGCGTGTAGGCTTGTTGCACTAATTCGCTGTGTATTAGTAGCGACATGTTTTGTGCTGCCATTGGTTGGAAATGTTTCGTGTGTACGTCGATCCAAACTGTTTCTTTCAAGGTTGGTTGGTAAAACTACACACAATAATAAAAGTAGACTGTATATAATTGAGACAGTTAGCTTATTGTGCTTTTGTAGTCGGGTCAGTTCGTTCTGCCAAGACGACACCATCTACTTTTTATAAGTAGTTAATCGAAAGCATTTCTTGTGACTAAGAAATGTCTCCATCTGTTGCTAATATCGGATTCTTGAGATAACAGTGCAGAAAAATGGTGTATTCGTCTCTACCTCAATTTGGTGAAGCCACTTGTTTTATTGCGACATGTTATGAGAGTTATTACAGTCGACATTCCAAAAAAATGTAACGCAACATCAGTTTAGGGTTGTACAGTCGTGGTAGTAATGATCCCACTGAACGTCAATAATGTTGCTACAACACAGAAGTGCCCGTGACTGTACGATATGCTTATTTACCAATAATATACTCCTCCCAAATCTGCCTCGAGAACGTTGGTTCATTTCTCTTTCTTAATCGTGGTTGCGTATTGCAAGGGTGAAGTGTTTGTGATATCGAGGTAGCAAGGTGGTAAAAAGTGTTATTTTTATCGACATGAAGACATACGATATTTAAACTTTTGACTGTATGCTTGCTTTTGGTGCAGGTGGAACTCGTTTGTTTGAGTTGGTGTTTTAAGTCCGCTTTATGCACAGTAAGGCTAATCGGGACTGGACCTACAGTTTAAAGTGGAATCCCAACCACGAAATGCCTCCACCGAGTATCGAAACCGCGAACCCTTGATTACAAGGCGACGAAGCAACCACTACGCCATTTTTTTAAAAAGGAATATTCTCAAGATTTTCATTTCTCGGTTATTCTCAATTTTCAGTTTTTCTCATTTGGTCAAACACAAATACCCGTGCCTTACCCGGGACTCGAACCCGGAACCCATGGCGTCGTTGCGCGCTGTGCTAACCACTCCGTCAAGGAGGTCGACAGGGCCATCGGGGAGGCCTTAGGTGGAACTCGTACCCCTCCTACTTGGCTGCGAGAAGGACTACCGAAGTAAGAAAGGACCGGGCGTCCGGTAAAAAGGCGCGAAAACGAAATGCTTGTGCTAGGACGCAAAGAAACACCAGCAGACTTCATGGGTGACGTGGAAGTAGAGGACACGTGATCAACAGTTACTGTGATTGGGTGGTTGCAAGGAATGAGATTTATAAAACGTTTTATTGTTCGCTCCATTCGCGAAACAAACATTCCTGTACGCTTCACATCAAGTTTATACGTCAAACATTCATTATTACAATTATGCCCTATCTCAGGGGATCCCAAACTTTGTAGTTTTAAAATTTTTCCGCGGCGCCTGAGTCAGAATGTAGGCATAGGCCTATCTAAAACTTCTAACGCTAAGTTAGTGTTTTTAGGTTGCTAGCCTTAAGTTAAAAAAATAAGCACATATCTATTTCAAATTCTGAAACATTGTTTATGTAAAAAGGACGAAATAAGCAAATCTTTGAAACAATCATACCTAAAAACATCTGTAGACTAACAAGTAAGTGGCATTTCAGTCAAAATATCGTACCCCGGGGCGCTGCGGAGGACACTTTGGGAACCACTGCCCTATTCAATATTGAATCAGTTTGTGAAGAAAGATTTAATTAAAACGTCCATTAATACTCACACCAATATATACTTGGATAGTTTTACTGTACTGGACTTCTGGTAAATTAACACTAAATTCATTTTACAAAGAAATTAAATAAGTTACTTTTCCTTTGCTCGTTTAGTTCAAATGTACAGTCTACATGGAACAGCCATCTCAAGCACCAGCCTCCTAACCCAATCTAATAATTTTTTGTCGACTATAGACTACAAATTCTGTTCACAACGATAAAGAAAGTGAGATCCTAGTCCCACCGAATAATTCATTAGGGCCGCTTCAGTAGATTATAGTGCACGCTGAGTGTCCACAGCAAGTAGAGTTTCCAATATAATGAGTGGCTTCGCAAATGATCTGCGGAGACTGTATTTGTATAAGCATTGTCTTCCTTCCCTGAGGAGAATTGAATAAAACAATGGCTTGGTGTAGCTTTCAGAGGCGAATGGCAAGTGACACGCTTAACTTGCAAACCAGCATTCAGAAAGCGACAGGACAAGTTGCATGTGTCACTCTGATTAGGCAGTTTTCTCAATACCGTGCTCTTGTTAGCTCATGCGAGGTGAATGTTTGAATTTAAACTAACTGTGCTAGTATCGCTTGCCGCTTGCAGCTTCTGTGTGAATTCTCCGTGTCGCTTGTCGCCTGTCACTTGTCGTCTGTCGTTTGCAGTTTTATGCTTTGTAAGGGAGATGACACACGAAAACGACAACCAACACGTGTCCATTGGAAGCGAACCAGCAGTAATGAATTGAACAGAAGCGACACGACAAGATGCAGGTGTCGCTTGTAGCCTGCGTGTCGCTATGATTTGCCAGTTTTGTTAATACTGTGCATCATGTCGCTTCGTACTTTTGTTCGCGCATGCGAGGTGAATGTCTCGCCTTATATTGTAAGGTCTAATGTCGCCTGTCTAGTAGTGGTAGTGGCCGGGTTGACCAACATCAAGTGAGGATCAAAAAAAACTCAAAAACTCACTTTCTCTCCATCTTCCGTGCCTTATTTATTGCGCTGACGATGTTTCCCAGCGTAGAAAACAGCACCAAAACATCAAAAACTCACTTTACTCATTTGAGGATCACCAAAACCTCAAAAAACTCACTTTTATTAATTGAGGTTCCCCAAAACCTCAAAACCTCACTTTCTCTCCACGTTCCGCGCCTTTATTTGTTGCGTTGGCACAGCGTGATGAGTAAATAATATACTCTCTTATTCTTGAAGGATGAATGCATTTTATTGTAATTTTCCAAGTCTGGGTCAAATGTTTATATATCGTGACCTTTGTAAACCTACCTCTCTCGGGAACACGATGTGTCGCACACACACATATGCGCGCCTGCCTGTATTGTGACGCAAGCAAACAAACAAAATGTTTTTACACCAAAACTTTAAAAACTCATTTTTATTAATTGAGGTTCACCAAAACCTCAAAACCTCACTTTCTCTCCATGTTTCGCGCTTTTATTTGTTGCGTTGACACAGCGTGATGAGTAAATAATATACTCTCTTATTCTTGAAGTACGAATGCACCTTATCGTAATTTTCCAAGTCCCGGTCAAATGTTTATATATCGTGACCTTTGTAAACCTACCTCTCTCGGGAACACGATGTGTCGCACACACACATATGCGCGCCTGCCTGTATTGTGACGCAAGCAAACAAACAAAATGTTTTTACACCAAAACTTTAAAAAAACTCATTTTTATTAATTGAGGTTCACCAAAACCTCAAAACCTCACTTTCTCTCCATGTTTCGCGCTTTTATTTGTTGCGTTGACACAGCGTGATGAGTAAATAATATACTCTCTTATTCTTGAAGGATGAATGCATTTTATTGTAATTTTCCAAGTCTGGGTCAAATGTTTATATATCGTGACCTTTGTAAACCTACCTCTCTCTCGGGAACACGATGTGCCGCACACACACATATGCGCGCCTGCCTGTATTGTGACGCACCGATATTGGACTCCGCGTTTGTTTTAATATTTCAGTCGAGAACATGAAGACGATACCTGTGGAAATAGTTCTAGTGTTTGCTACTAGATGTCGCCACCGGCGATGTGGACGCAGTGTTGCCACACTGTGAGGGCCTTCCCAATGGGGGGGGGGCAAAATTTCCCTTTTTGGACCATTTGGTGTAGGTAGGCAGGTTGTACAAAAGCATCTCGCATTCGAGGATTATGTTGAATGCCTGAAAACTCGCTCACCTATTCTACGAAAAGAGTATCGAATCCAGAGCGTCAACCATAAATTAACAACCAACATTGTCAGGAAGATTGCTTTGGATGCGCACGATGATAAGAGGTGCATCCTGAAGTGCGGAATTCACACACTGCCGTAGGGGCACTATCGCTTAGCAGAAAACAAAACCTGCAACATATGCCCATCTTCAACAGAAGATTCATAAAAAAACAAAACAAAAAAAAAATCATTTTGTTAGTCATTTAAAAAAAAAAACACTTTGACAGTCATTACAAAAAAAAACTTTGACCGTATTCTTAAATAACCAGCATGCCTATGAACTTGTTCGGATACAGAAAGCAAACCATCATGGAAACTGCACCACCAAATTCCAATAACCTCTTACCTTCCATGTTATCTAAACTCAACGGTCTACTGATCATTCACCTCAACAGCATTTGGACAAAATTGGATGATGACGTTGGTAAAACCTTTTACGTCTTCAATAACAATTTACATTTTTACGAAATTCCGATCGACGGGAAACTTCGGATCACCGTGAATCCGGAGAACGAAGGGCGAAATATTAAAATTTCTAGCGGCAAGAACATTTTTCGAATGAAGCACGACAAGGTGCTTTCTAACATGGCGCACGATGTTTCAGCAGGCGATTGTTTATACGTGGAACTCCTAGGAGATTACGACAAACTCATTCCTCTCTTCGTAGAAATACGAATTGTTTATCCTATTATAAATAACCGTTAACCAAAAATGCCTAACGATATTTTCGGCCACACCAAGCGTGTAGACCACGCAGAAGAGATTCTCATGTTGGACGTCCGAATTAAAAAGTTGAGGAGCGATTTGATTGCTTTGCAGGAGACTTTAAACAAAAGTTTAGAGTCGGAGATTGCTACGCTCCAAACGCAATGTCTCGACCTCATTCTGAAAATCGATTCTGAACTGAAAACACTAATAAAAAATTATGTCAACGTACCTTCTTACGACAACGTTCAAAATATACAGTTGAGCGTGGATTCGCTTCAAAATGATTTGGCCAAATTACAGCAATTTCAATCGAAAAATGAAGATTTGGAAAAATTGAAACTCGAAATCGAAGAACGAACTTCGGCAATAGAAAAGAATTTCTCTGAACTTCAAACCGTCGTGAACGATATCGATATAGAACGCTTACACGTCGTTGTTTCCAAATTACAAGAAGAATTCACCAGCACGTTGGAAGAAATTAAATCCAAGTTACAGACTTTGGAAGATACCATGACAAACCTACCTTCGTCAGACGAACTGCAGGTCATCGGTAAAAGCGTCGCGAACATAAAAATTCAATTGGAGGCCTATCGAGATTTCGAACATATTCAAACCACCATCGCTACGCTTCAGGCGTCTCTGGAGTTGATCAACGAAGAAATTAAAAATATTCACGCTGAAGCGAGTGTGTTGACGAGCATTCAAGACACGTTGAGCACGGTTCAGCAGAAGATGGAATATTTGGAAAATTTGAACGTCGAATCCAATCTTGCTCATTTTCATCACGTGCTGGACAACATACAGGCTGACTTGGATTCGTTACGGACGAGCGTGCCTTCGAGGGAAGATTTGGAAAAATTGAAAACGGCGGTGACGGCACTATCCGATTCGAGCGACATCAAAAGTTCGTTGAGCGATCTCGAGAGTAGGGTGGCCAATCTCCCCACCTCCAAAGAATTACACGCTTTGAAAAGGAACATATCTCGAATGCTGAAACGATTGGAAACTGAAACGGCGAACGTGGAACAGATTCGAGACGAACTTGCTTCGCTGGTGTCGACGTTGCCCACTTCGCAGAGCGTTGCCGACCTTCACACGCAGTTTACCGAGATGCGAAGCATCGTGAACGATCTTACCGAGAAGAGCTCGAAATTGAATCAAGTCGAGAACCTTCAGAATATTGTCGTCAACATCAGAGATCAAGTTGGAGTGCTGGAATCCACGCAGGAATCGACGCTGGCCTCTTTCGGTGCCAAGCTGCAAGAACTCAACGAAAACTACAAGCAGTTGAACGTCGAAGTGAAAATCAAACCGTCGTTTTCTACCGTAACGGATACCATAGTCGAGCATTTGTTGCCCGTACAAAATACACTGGGACAGCTTCACAGCAACCTCGTTAGCGTCGATACTAAATTCGCTAAACTGCATTCTCTGCAAGCCATCGAAATCAACAGCGTACCCAATCAACAGAGAATCTCCACGTTCGTCGAAGGTAACAAACTGTACATGTTACATCCTTATCATCCGTACTACAAGTTTCTCCTCGATGGCACGATTCAGATAAATGAATTTTCGTACTGGTCTCACGGCAGAAAAGCTAGCGTTCCCACCATGACCTTGATATCGAATCGTGATGTCCAGAAACCAGGAAACATTCCTCTGGCACGTTGGAACGAAACGCGCAACATATATGAAATACACGAAGACGAAGATCTTACCGTTTTTGACGTGAGTGCCGGCGATAAGCTGATCATTCAAAACACAGGCGAGGTGCCACCCTCTTTGAATCCCATCACGCTCGTGCTTCTCTTCAAACGTAATCTCTAAAAAAAATGTCTAGGCAAGCCATCGTCCAAGAATTGCATAAACCTGCACGCCGCAACTACGAACGTTTGGCGGCGGTGACCAAGGGCATCGACGACCTCTGGCAAAGTGACCTCGTGGAGATGAGCAGCGGCAATCTAAAAAACGTACATAAATTGAACAAGGGCAACAAGTACCTCCTCACCGTCATAGACACGTTTTCGAAATTCGCATGGGCTCTACCTTTGAAGGCGAAAACGGGAACATGCGTCACGGAAGCATTCAAGACAATTTTTCGCGAAAGCAACAGACGACCACGGTTTTTGCAAACAGACAACGGGAAGGAATTTTACAACGCCGTATTCCAAAAGTTTATTCAAAAACATGACATTCGACATTATTCGACTTTCAGTCACATCAAAGCCAGCATCGTGGAAAGATTCAATCGCACTCTGAAATCGCGCATGTGGTCACGCTTCACGCTTCAGGGAAGCTACAAGTGGGTCACCATTCTTCCGGAACTCGTTAACGACTATAATCACACGGTGCACGGAACGATAGGCATGAAGCCAGCTGACGTTACCAAGTCCGACGAGCAACGTTTAATTTCCAGCGTTTACTGTCCAAAGTACACGCCCACGACAAAAAAACCTAAATACAAAATTGGAGACCAGGTGAGGGTCAGTAAATTGAAGCGAACGTTCGACAGGGGTTTCACACGAAACTGGTGCACGGAACTTTTTACCGTGGTGCGAGTTCTACCCGGAAACCGTCACACGTATATAATAAAGGACAGTGGCGGTGAAATTTTATTGGGGCGCTTCTACGAGGAGGAACTCTCTAAAACTAAATACCCCGACACGTACCTTATCGAAAAAGTTTTGCGTAAGAGAGGCGACAAACTTTTGGTGAAATGGCTGGGACTTCCGGACACGAGTTGGATCGATTCAAACGAGGTGATCTTGTGAGTACGTGGAACATGGTGAAGCGTCTACCGGATTCGGAAAGTCAAACGAAAAAAAGAACGGCGGGATGCTTCCCGACAGCATCCGCTGTCTAATCGTAGGTCCTTCGGGGTGTGGGAAAACGACACTGCTCGTGGACAATTTTCTCCTCGCACCGAATTGGTTAGATTGGAAGAACAGGCACCTGTACGTGTTCTCGAAAAGTTTGGAGCAATCCAAATACCAGCAACTGATGAAACTGTACGATGGTCTGGACATTGCAACGTTTGCTTCGGAAATAAAACCACTCGACGATTGCCGTGAAAATTCAGTCGTTGTGTTCGACGACGTCATCCTGGAAAATCAAAATGAAATTCGCAACTTTTTCACGCAAGGTCGTCACAAAGGAATGGATTGCTTTTACCTAGCTCAAACGTTTTCCAAAATTCCAAAACAGTTAGTACGCGACAACGCTAATTTCATATGTTTGTTTCGTTAAGATCACACCAACCTCAAGCACGCGTACGATGACTACGTAGGCGGAGACATAAACTACAATCAATTTTCGGAACGCTGCTCCCACTGTTGGAACAGTGACGATTTCGGATTCGCGACGATCGACATGACGAGGAAACCCAACGACGGAAAATACAGAAACAAAATCAACGACTTTCTAAACGTTGCAACGTTGTGAGAAACGACGTGTATAAATAACGTTATGACGAAACGAAAAATCGAAGACGAAAATCTTAAGCTTCGCGATTACCTCGCGAAACGCTTCAAAGGTTGGAAATCCGAGAATCGCGGATTTTACGAAGAGAAGAAACGTCAAGATCAACCTGTGATCGATGCCATCAGCAATCTAGGTAAAGAAATTAAAGGTGTCACGGAACAAAATAAAAATTTGATCAACGAACTCGTACCACTTGCAGCTAAAAGTTACACCGTACCCACGCCCATTTCGAGCATTCCTTCGACGCCGTTCGAACTGAAGGACGTACCACAACGTCGAGCCATAAGCAGCACGTCTTCGGATAAAATCGAGTTGGGACCTTTGGCACGAGACTACCTGAGCACGGGGAAATTCGACAAGGATGAAGTGTTCGGATTGTATCCGAGCATGGAAACCAACAAGGGTGTGGTGTGGAAGATTGGGAAATCGAAGGTGACCTTCGAAGGCAACGACATTAAAGTCAATTTAGGCGATAAGGATAGCTGGAACAGGTATCCGGGTACGGTGGGACTGTGGGAACTCGTTGCCAAAAAGCAGCCGAAGGATTACACCGACGAAGATTACCAGAGTTACAAGGAAATTTTGATCATGACGGATGCCTTGTACCAAAACAACGATGCTACGCAGAATCGTGTCAAATCCAGCAGCGGTGAGAAGTACAGGAATCTCATCAAGCCGATATGGAACCAGGTCAAAACAGGCAGCGGCGTCAAACTCTACAACACCCTGCCCAAAGAATTCGTGTGGGTGGACGACGTGCGCAAGCTCATAGACAGGTTGTTGGTTATTGCAGGAGAGGAGAATGCAGGCAATCGTAATTTCTACAACGAGAAGGTTGGCATCGTGGACATGATCAGCACGAAACTTTCCAACTTCATCGTGAACGACGACAAGGGCATAGGTTACCTCATCAAAATCATCAACACACTGCCTCCGAGATTCTGGAACGTGGCCGAAGGAAAGGGACTCGTGAACGACATCATCAACAAGTTACCTTTCGAGATGCATTTACCTGGCTACCAGTACTGCGGACCGGGTACCAAACTCGAGAAAAGATTGGAGAGAGGAGACAAGGGTGTGAATCCGTTGGACGCCGCATGCAAAGATCACGACATCGCCTACAACACCACGCAGACGGATCTGGATGCACGTCACGAAGCAGACAAGAAATTGGAGCACGCAGCTTTCGCAAGATTCGTCAGCAGAGACGCTTCGCTGGGAGAAAGAGTTGCAGCACTGGGCACCACCATCGCCATGAACACGAAACAAAAATTTGGGTGGGGTGTGTAAATAAATAACATACAGTAAAAAAAAAAATCATGACTCGTATAACTAATTTGCCGCACGAACTGCTATGTAAAATTTTTAAACAGGCAGTAAACAGAGATGTTAATAAATTTTTAATCATAGCGAGATCAACGCCAGAATTTCGCATCCCTTGTGAAATGGCTGTTAAGGACCGTCTTCGTGAGATCAGTGGCATGAGGTGCGGTGATCTCGACACTCTTCTTTCGGCCGCAGGGGAAAAATTAAACGATAGGTTAGATGAACTGCACGAGGCGAGGCAGGGAAGAAGACGATACACGGATGATTGGCATAAGTCGAAGCAGGAGACGGAAGAAATCATCACGCACATCATCGCGTTTTCCGAAGCACGAACTTTCTTCCTCTGTTAAAAAAAATAATAATATATATACGTGTCAAAACTTGATATATAAATAACACACATCGTGAAAAAAAAATAATCTTCGGTATATATAAATAACACATATTGTGAAAAAAATTAAATTTCTCTAACACACACTGAAATTTCTCTTCGATATGACGACTGAAAAAATGAGTGATCTCCAAGCATTAAAACAAATGCTAAATTTGTCAGTCGAATATGTAAAAATTCAGGAATTGGAAGTCGACAAACCTTACACAATAACTTCCGGTTCAATCGTTTCTACCCAGTATGGTCCCAAAGTGCGTCTGTTGCTCAACGCACAATACAGTCTATTTTTACCAGATCGATATGCTAACATGTTATCCGACCAGAAGCTATCTATCTTAATCGAGAACAAAACTCGAATCGTGTACAAGGGACAGAGGAACTTCTTGGTAAGAAAACGAAGCACGTAATAGAATTTGTGTAACGGCTGTGCTGAGTATATATAAAATAACACCCCTTGAAAAAAAAATTACACAAAACAAAAAAATCTCGTAACATACATATATATAAATAACATACCTTGAAAAAAAAAATTAAACAAAACAAAAAAATCTCGGAACATTTATATATATAAATAACATACCTTAAAAAAATACACGAGAGGGAAACAAAAAAAATCTCAGAACATTTATATATATAAATAACATACCGTGAAAAAAAAAATATATAGAGAGCATCAACATGAAGCCCAAGGGTGTCGTGTACCAGATACCATACTCCAATCTAAAAAATCTAGGTGCCCTCGATGGGTTACTCACCAAGAAACAACGCGAGAAGAAACGTTCTTGCTTGACGAAAGGACACGGAATGAAATTGCTTCTCAGCACTCCACAATTGAAACGCTTGCAGCGTTCGCGGAAACAGCAAAAGATCGGAGGTTTCATATTCAGCATCCCGGCCATCCTGGCAGCATTGGGGACCGTTGGAAGTTTGGCTGGCGGAAGCACCGCCATCGCGAAAACCGTCATCGACTCGAAGAAGAACAAGGCGGAATTGGAAGAACAGAAACGTCATAATCTGGCCATGGAAAAGAAAGGGAAGGGCGTGATGAAAAAGTTTAAAAAAAAGAAACAGCAGCACTCACCAACCGAGACATTGAATCTCTGATCGAACCGTTACGAATCAAAAACTTCAGAGGAGTTTTTATGTCCGACTCGTTACCTTCAACCGTTAAAAGAAGAGAATGCGGCGTAGTCAACTTGGACAGTCAAGAAAATCCAGGCACGCATTGGATATGTTACCACAAAAATGATAACAAAGCATTTGTTTTCGATTCTTTCGGAGGTGTTCCACCTACAAATTTAGTCCATTATCTGAAAACGAACAAAACTTCTATATACTACAACGACGAACGCATTCAAAATTTCGGAGACGAGAACTGCGGTTATCTCTGTCTCTCCATGCTCGCGTTTCTCTCTAAAATAAATAAGCCTACGATCGAAGATTTCCAGAAAGCATTGTGGAACCTGAAACACGATGGGCGTGTTCCATCTCACGAGCGAATCTTCGATCTTGAAACTCACGCTGCACGACGACATCGTCTATCCTAAAACCGTGGCTCTGCGCGCATTCTACAGCATGTACCTCATACCTAACGTCACGCAGCACAACAACAAAATTAGCGTCGGAAGCGAACACATCGTCGTCACGCCAGGCCAATACAATCTTTCCACTTTGCAAGCTCAATTACCCAAAGGCACGTACCTTTCTCAAAATTCGGTCACGCACAGAGTGGAAATCCTATCGGCGACGGAGACCGTGGACCTGGGCACCATAAGAGAACTTTTAGGTTTCGAGAACGACACCAAACTCGAAGCTGGCATCAAGCACACGGCAGTCAATATTCCTAAATTTCTAGCCATCGAAACTCTGAACGTTCACTGCAACGTGGCGGAAGGCATGATCACGAAATCCTCGGACGGGGGGTTGCTGGGAAGTCACAAGCAGACGGGAATCATCGCCACGTTCAAACCCAGTTCCGAGTTCATGGAACCGATCATCTACACACCCTCTTCGCCGATCTATTTTCCAGTATGTCGCAACCGCATAGACGACATAGAGTTGGTGGTGACGAACGAGAAAGGAGACGTGGTGGATTTCGCAGGTGCAACGACCACTGCCATCCTGGAGATCAACGTATAATAAATAACACACATAGTGAAAAAAAAATGGAGCAAATCGAAAGTTACGAATTGCAATCTTTCCCTCCCAACCGTCGCACGTTCGCCAATCTCAACGAAGCGAACAGGGAGATCGAATACGACGTGGACGTAGGGGATGGGTTCGTTCATCCTCACAGAGCGGACCTCTACCTTCAATTCGACGTTGTGAAGAAGGAAAGCGGAGAAGCGTTTCCGCCCAATGCCAATTTGAAACTCGTGGACAACTTCGTGCTCACCTGTTCTCGCAGGTGGAGGTGAGGAAACACAACACCGTCATCGACAGAATAGATTATCCAGGCATCACGTCGACGGCAGTGGGAACATTGAAATTATCCAAAACGGACGCGGCATACTACCAGGCGGGGTGTTTCGAAGCGGGGACGAAAATATCGACGAGAAATCACACGGTGCTCTTTCCCATGCGTCTGCTTCCGGGTTTCTTCTCGGACTACAAGGAGATCGTGTGGAAGGGAGGACTGAGGATCACGTTTCGAAGAGCGGCCAACGACAACGACGCACTGATGCGATACACCAACTTGAACGCCGACGGCACGCCGATAGCCAACACTTTACCCGAAGCGGCGAAATGCGTCATCCGGAGCATGGAGTTGAGAATGCCGATCGTGGAATACGAGACGAACTACTCCCTCAAGTACAAAGCGGAGATCTTGAAAAGTCCGCAGGTGCCGATTCACTTTCACGGTTACCAGTGCGTGCAGAAGTTGGCGTCGGGAAGTCACATGGAATTCGACGTGACGACTCAGTTCAACAACATACAGCTCGACATGCCAGATTTCGTCATTGTACTCTTTCAGACCGGGCGCGATAACAATCAGGAAAAAGATTCCAGTAAATTCGACGACTGCAAGATCAAGAACGTTTATCTCAAAAATGGCAGGAACGAAGTGTTCCCGCGCGAGAATTACAACCTGGACATAACCAAAGACGATTACCTCAAACTTTACGAAGCTTACACGGCTTACAAGAGAGTAACAGAGGGAAACGTCGACATGTACTACACTCCCAGCGAATTCAAAATTCGCAGGCCGATGTTCGTCATCAACACCACAAAAAGGAAGCAGGTGGTAGTCAACGATCGCACCAACATCAAGGTCGTCTGCGAGTTCCACGACGCGCTACCTGCCGATACTCTGTGCAGCGTCATCCTGATTGCAGAGAAGTCTTTTGTGTATGATGTCAAGAATGAAAGAGTGACCGAACAGTTTTAAGTACAAGAAAAAAAATCACATAATTCTCAAAAAATTATACTGACCGTAGGTTCAAATATTAGATTAACTTGCAACGCAATGTTTAGGATATACTGCGAGGAACACCTTCTTACATTTGTGAGAATAATCTGGAACAAAAAATAATAAAAAAAATTAATTTTGATGCATTTTAGAAATAAATCACACTTGAACGCACAAAGGAACTTCCCCTTTTTCCCTGCGTGTGCCCCATATTCACCCCGTAGGGCGCGGCAGGGAGTTAGTCCCGCTAAAAAAAATCCCAAACCTCCGCCTGTTTTTTTTGTTTTTTTTTTTCATTTGATAATAAACACTATTGTTCTAGTATCTTGGCTATATTAAATTAGAACTTCTGTTACATAAATTGTTTGTTGTTTTTTTTTCATACATACATACTATTTACTACATTTGAGGCATATCTTATTAGTTTCTAGACGATGGTGGCCCCACGGGAGCGTGTGAATCCCACATTTCAGAACGCACCTCTTGTCGTCGCGTGCGTCCAGGGCAACCTTTCTCACCTGGTTGGTGGTCAACACATGGTCGACGCTCTGCATGCGCTGCTCCACTCCTGGAATTGACGTCCTAGTTTGAAGGGTTTTGACGTAATCCTCGAACTTGAGGTACTCTTGGACGACCTGCCTGCCCACACCCTTAGCCTTTTTCGTGATGGATCCTTCTGCCCGAATAGTATAGGCTTTGGCGCGAAGACCGGCAAACTCAAGAATTATATCACCGTCCTTCTCGTCTTTGAGTTTGCCAGGCTCCTTCTTGTTGCGAGCCGGGATTTTGTATCGGTTCGGCTGGGGATAGCCTGACGTATCAAAGAGGTTCACAAAATCTGGTACCGTGGCTATATCCCCGTATGCATCGTCCGTGCGAACGTGGTACATCAAACTATCTGTGTCCGTGTAGAGTAGGCTGATATTGTCGTTATAGTGCTGACGTAGTATGCCATAATATATTTGAAACATGTGCAGTTTGCTCAGGTCTAATACTGAGGCACCAACATAAATTGGCTTGTTGAGCATCACCTTGTTCTTCCTCATATGCACCAGAGCAAGCTGCTCCTTATAAATGGTCCTCGATTTGAATAACGGGTTTGCTACGAGCCTGCGACATTGTGCTTTGTTTGATATTAGCCTCACATCTACATGATTTCGCACATTCTCCATAGTTTTCCCGAACACCGCATTGTTCATTAACTTGAAGAAATCGCGATCGAAATCAGAAGTGGCGGCTGTGCGATGTTCGGTGTTGAGCTCGATGTATGGCCTCAACCATTGAGAATGCTCGAACATCAAAACTCGATGTACTGTGCGAACGGTAACCCCTTGCTTCATCAACAACCGGAGGTTTTGGTAGTGCAGGACATAACGCTCTTTGGGCTCGAAGTCCATGACGAGCTTTGCTTGGTTCGAGCCAGGCGGGCATTTGAATTCCGGGACTGGCGGAAGATCGCAGAACAAATCCTGCAGCTTCTCGGAGAACTCAAGGTCCACCTCGGCAAAAAATCCGCATACCACATCGGCGAAACCTTCAACGTCAAATTTGGAGGGATCAGCCCACTCGAAGCCTCTAAAGGGGAGTGGCTGCATCATGGAGTGTCCGTAGAGGTTAT
Organism: Lepisma saccharinum; assembly: GCF_977018435.1. NCBI lineage: Eukaryota > Metazoa > Arthropoda > Insecta > Zygentoma > Lepismatidae > Lepisma > Lepisma saccharinum. Next base: position 6,954,842 of record NC_139252.1, on the reverse strand, counting down.
TGACGTCCGTGTACATGATGTAGCTGGACGGTTGTGAGTGGTCGTAACCGGTGGCCATGTGGTGATTGTTGGCGTGCGAGTGTCGCTGCGACACCTGGACCATTACACCCCGCACGGCATGTTCTACAAACAGCATCATGTCCACGTCCGAAAAAAGCTCAAGCCTGACTTTCGTAACAAGAAGCATGGCCGACCATGCCAGTCCGGGAAGACTGTAGAAGTATGCAGGGTCCAGCTTGTAGATGGTCTTCGCAGTCGCACGAAACGCCTGGATCACATCAGCGAGGAGCGTCACATCAAGTTTGAGGTACGCATCGTGGTAGTCCCCAAGATTTTGGCAATCCAGCTCGCGCCACATGGACTGAGCATGGTTATAGTCATCCTCAGAGATGCTCG